>NC_087395.1:20807698-21410228 GCF_031307605.1 Tribolium castaneum | reverse complement strand
ATTGCAACCACTTATTAACGTAATTTATCTGACGTAATAGATAATAGTAGAGAAATTTTTAGCAGACTCTATATTTTCAACAAAATGAATTGCTCGTTTAGTTTTATATTTTGTTATAAATAAGCACTAATAAATACATTATTATTATTTTTTTTTTAAAAAGGTGATTTCAAGTTCATTTTAGAAATAAAAATTAGTTTTTAGTTTAAATTAGGTTCTTTTTATGTTTGGCTGTAGATATATAATTTCTGTTATTTCTTTTATTTTTTTCCACTTTCTTTGATTTCTTTTACATTGATCAAATCATGTCCATGTCAAGTTATTGTTTTATAAAATCAAAAGTGATGGGAAGAGGAAAATCTATTTCTTTTTTTAGTATGTCGCCATATCTTTTTGGAAGCCATAGAATGTATTTTTCTCATAAAAGGGATCAATGGCAAAAAATGTGGACGTATCATTTCAGTACATTTCAGCACATTTCAGTATATCGAATATTTTTTCGTAGTCCCGCTAGGTAGATATGACTTTTTTTAATGCGCATTGGATGTATTTGTTCTAAATTTATTGCGACTATTTTCACAAAGCTCTTTTATAATAATTTTCTTCTCAAAGGAAACAACAGAACTGACTAAATCCGTCACTGAATTGGGTGGTTCGGGATATAATTTTTATTTATTTTGGGAGTTTGGGAGGTGGTGTGCACTCTGTGGTGTTGCCCCAATTCACGAAAACCTTGGCCCTGGTTTGCACTTACTCGTCTTCCCAGGGACAGACGTCGTTACTCTTGGCCTCCGTGTCGGCCTCGACTTCAGTGATGGGTTCAGAAGGAGGCAGTTCGCTGGCTGGCGATTCACTGTCGGGCTCAGCGAGCGGCGCTAGCGGCTCCTGACTGGTGGTGGGTTCGACTTGCTCCTCCTTGCTATCGGGGGGCAAATCGTCGGCCACCGAACTGACACTGATAATAGGTGCATTCGCCCCTGTCACTGAACAAGCCTTTGCAAGCCCGTGGTTCTTAACAACAGTTTTATTAGTACTAGTGCATTCTTCAGATTTATTGTCTGTGTCACTAGGAATAACGAACACCGATGACGACGTGCTGGTCGCGGCGGAGCTGTTGTCCTCGAAGGAGGACACCTTCCGCTTGGAGGAGTCTCCGGTGGTTGAGTGAGTGATTGGCACGGAAACGGATGCTCTCCGGGGAGGGTCCATGGTGGAGGTCGAGAGTTTTCTGCTGCCGTCGACGGTGTGTTGCTGAGTCAGAGTGCAAACGCGCTGGACCCGCTCGGAGACCTCCGCCACCGCCACGCTGATGTCCGACGAGGAGCTGCCGGAGTCGAGCTGCGCCGAGTTTTTCCGGGAACGGGGCTCGCCGCTCTCCCACGGACACACCTCCTCCGAGGTGGAGGCGCCGGCCACGATCGCAATGCTTGGCTTCTTCACTCTGCACAGAAAGCGCGGTTACAAAGGGCCGACACCGGCGGAAGCGAGTGAAGACTGGACGAAGTCGCTCACCAAGATACTGGTGCAACACTTAGATGTATAATTGGTGAAAGTTGGTTCTGACACGACATGCAACATCCTACGATTATTTTACCACTTTGGATGCAACTATAAGAGTCAAATCCGGAACGATCCAGAGGAAATGAGCAAGGGTGGAAACAGTATCATTGATGGCGTGATCATGTTTGGACCACCTTGCTGCGTGAAGGATGTAGAAAGAAGAGTTGTAGGCCCAGACTAGTGTTAAATATAGAATTTCTCTTGAGATAAAGCTAGAGGCAGCAAGTTTGGGAAGCCACATTGACTGACACCGATGGTACACCAACACATCAAAATCCAACAATAGGAATACTTTGTTAGCATACGTTGAACGAACTTACGGACTGGTAACCGATGTTGGCACCGGACTGGCTTTCGGAAGGCACGCCAAATCGCCCCTGCAAGTGAAGCATGAGGTCCACTAACTACATCTAACTTAATGCAGCACTACGCGACCCACCCTCACGCGGTCTGCGAATACCGGAACAAAATGAACGGCTCTTGGCACATAAACGCCAACATAACTCCAATTTTATTGTTATTAATACCATTGTGAACTGGACGATAGATATCTACAGTTTAGTTAATTGTTGCATATAGCCGATTACAGCGAATTTATTGGAGTCACTGCAAATAGTCCGGCTCCAATATAGGTACTCCATATTTTATAAAAGGTCTTTCAAACGTCGATTACGCAGTGGCTATCAAAATTAGTCTTGTGCAAACCCTTTTTTTGTGGATTTTTGTGAATTTCGTTGCTACCATTAAAATATTTTATACAAGATAACATTAATTTCAGGGTGGTATTTCGCGAAAAATCTTCACTTCTCAAACGCCGATTACGTCGAGACTGCCACCACTAGTTCTAAGTAAATCGCCATTCTTTTTATTTTCGGTCTTTGAAACTTCAAAATTTTGAAAACGTAAAAAACGTTTGAAAATTTTAACATTTTTTTTTTCAAAGCCGATTACTGCGGATTTATCGGTGCACTGCATTAAAAAATAGACTTCAAGAAAACATTAATTTGAACGCGGTATTTCATTTTATTTCGTCGAATGTTTTTAAGGACGTATTTGAATTTTAACTTTTTTCATTTTTTAAAGCCGATTATAGCGAAATTATTGGAGCCACTGCAGAGAGTCGGTCTCCGTAATCGTCATTAAAAAATATGCTCCAAGAAAACATCAATTTCAATGCTGAACTTCAGAAATCGTCACTTCTCTAACGCCGATTACGTCGAGACTATCAGAATTAATCTTGTGCAAATCGTTTGAAGTAAAACTTACTTTTTTGGGAATTCCGTTGCTCCCATTAAAAAATATACAAGATAACATCAATTTCAAGGTGGTATTTTGAGGAAAATCTTCTTTTCTTAAACACCGATTACGTCGAGACTGCCATCACTAGTTTTAAGTAAACCGCCATTCTTTTTATTTTTCATCTTTGAAGTTCAAAATTTTGCAAACGCAAAGAACGCTTTAGAATTTTTACATTTTTTTTTTCAAAGCCGATTACTGCGGATTTATCGGTGCACTGCATTAAAAATATACTTCAAGGAAACATTAATTTGAACGCGATATTTCATTTTATTTCTTCGAATGTTTTTGAAAACGCAAGGGACGTATTTGAATTTTTACTTTTTTTATTTCTCAAAGCCGATTATAGCGAAATGATTGGGGCCACTGCAGAAAGTCCGTCTCCGTAATCAATTTCAATGCTGAATTTTATAAGAAATGATCACTTCTCTAACGCCGATTACGTCGAGACTATCAGAATTAGTCTTGTGCAAATCGTTTGAAGTAAAACTTATTTTTTTTTTGGGAATTTCGTTGCTGCCATTAAAAAATATACAAGATAACATCAATTTCAAGGTGGTATTTTAAGAAAAATCTTCACTTATTAAACGCCGATTACGTCGAGACAGCCAGAACTAATCTTATGCAGACCGCCATTCCTTTTATTTTGCATTTTCGAAGCTTCAAAATTTTGCAAACGCAAAAAACGTTTTGGAATTTTAATTTTTAATTTTTTTCAAAGTCGATTACAGTGAATCTGTTGAGACCAACATAAAAAATCCAACACCGATGTAATCGCCATTAAAAGATGTAGAATATGTCAATTTAGAAGCAGTATTTCGCTAAAAATCTTCTTCTCAACCGCCGATTACGTCGAGACTAGACGAACTAGTACTGCACAAACCTTTTGGACTTAAACATGTTTAATTCCATTTTGCGGACACCGTCTGTTGCCGACGAAAAAACGTTTTGGAATTTTCACTTTTTATATTTTTCAAAGCCAAGTACATCAAATCTATTGGAACAGCGACTAAGATACACTAACATTGTAGTTGCTGTTAAAAATGTTTCGGAATTTTAGTTTTTTCTATTTTTCGAAACCGATTCCAGCGAATCACTTGGTGCCAACGCCAAAAAAAAAATCCGGCACCGCTAAAATATCAAAATAACGTCGATTTTCATGGGACATTTCACAAAAAATCCACACTCTCCAAACGCCGATTACGTCGGAACTAGAAGAACTAGCCTTATGCTAACCGTTGTGACCTAAAACTGTTGAATTGTATTTGTATTTTCCGTTGCTGCTGGTAATTCTGCACTTTTTCGATCGCTGAATCTTTAAATTTTTCCAAACGCCAGAAATTTAAATCTTTTATTTGTCAAAGCCGATTATGGCGAATTTATTGGAGTCATTAAAAAAATACAAAACAACGCCAATTTTTATTGTTTTATTATTGTTTCATTCTTTTGCGTTGTCGTCTGTGCAAGAGCCGGCCAACCCCATTGCTAGTTTCCGGGTGGGCTCCGGTATAGTGTGCCCTAACAGTAACACATGTGGGTACACTGAGCGCCATGAAAGCCATGCGCCGTGCAGCCTTGGGCACTGACCACCTCATTTGCCGCGATTTACCTGTAGGGGATGTCGCTCAAGTTACTCTGCGAGTGTGAGTGTGGCACCTTGGAGTCTTTCACCCCGGAAACGGCGAGCTCGTGGGCCGATCCTGAGAGACTGCGGTCGCTGCCCCTGCGCTTCGACAGGGCTCCGCAAGTCACCGAGGCCCCCTGGGAGGGCTGCTGCTGCAGCAGTTGCTGGTTGGGGGCACTACTCGTCGAGGTTTTCTTCTTGGTTTGGCCGAAACCGAAAAAGCTGAGGAGAAATGTCAGCGATAAAGGCATGGTCGGGCGCGCACTGAGGCGGATTTGTTTAAATTCGCGATTTAAAAATATCGGTTCGAGTTGTTTGGATTAGAAAATGAACGGCGGAATTTATGGAAGCGTGATTGTCATGAGGAGTTCTCGAGAAGCTCGCGTTAATCCACCCACGCCTGGCTCCAATGATAAAGTGGGCAATAAATTATCAGTAATTGATAAGAACACATTTGAGGATCGTCAAACACGTGCTTGGTAAACAGAATGCGCATTTACTCACCGCTTTTTCTGGGAAGGCTGGATTCCCGTCGCCAGTAGATTCTTATAATATTCGGACCTAATAAATCTAGGATAACAATCTTTTTTCAGCAACAATGTATATACATGTTCTTGTGCAGCGTCGAAGGTGAACCTGCTGGGTGTTTTCATCTCTTGGTGGACTTTCTCCATGGTTTTACCGTCGATATTTATCTCACACGGAGCACCAGGGGCCAAAAATTCCCTACAATTGTCACGTTCACTTCAAAACTACTAAAAAAATTAACGTACTCAAAAATTTCGTTAACTTTTCTCTGGATTTGGGATTGAGCAGAACGTCTTAAATCATTCACGGCCATCCAGAACCTGATGTTTTCGTGGCTGTACTCCTTCCTCAAATAATTAGTAAACTCTTGTAAACCTGTCGGATCTGAAACTAGCTCCTCCATGGATAGGCCCCACCGCCTCACGCGTTTCTCAGTCGGAACTTCGACTCTAAAATAACAGTTCACCAGTGTTTAGCTATATATTCTTCAGAATTCAATTCTGGAGCAGCGAAATCGAATAAAATCAAACCAAAGAAGCTTGAACATAAAGACACGATTTTGTGTCGAAGAAGTACAGAAAATTGATTTACAGCAACGGCAAGAATCGAATTAGAAGGCTCTAAAGCTTAAAATAGAACGACCGAGGCAACTAAATATAAAACGACTTCTCGATATCCGGTCGGAATTATTTATCTAGACTTAGAATGTTTACCGAATGAACCATTTAATTAATCACAGGGTGTAAGATAACTTTCTCCGGGATTAAATATTTGCGTAGTCTGTATGAGACAGGAGCAAGTTTCGGGAACAAAGCCGGTGTATATTTGAAGTTTGCTAAACAAAGCAATAACAGAAGCGGCCGTGAAGTTTGTGCTGTTACGTGACTCGTTAAGACCGAGAGTGTTTCGGGGTCCCTTCAAGATAATTACTTACAGTGGACTGTTCAATTGCCAGTACGTGGTGTCCTCGCTGACCCAAGGGTTGGAAGGTTGCGTTGGTGTTATTAAAGGGTCGTACTCAGCGTAGGTCTCGACATGCTGGACCATACTCTCCAGCGCTTGCGACACCTTAACCCTAGTCCTTGACAGACTGTTCTTCAACAACTCGACCTTCGAAAAGCCCCGTCAGAACCCCGCGCCCCAAACCACACACTTACTTCTCGCCTGCCATCCTCGATGGTGCGTTTCCGGGTCCTGGAGCCGTTCCAGCTGCGCGTCGGCACCGGGCACTGCTCCAGCGAGGTGACCATCCCCGGCGGAGGCCTGTGGACGCGCCAGTACGCCCTCTCCTGCGAGTCGCTGATGATCTTGTCGCCCTTCTTCAGCACCTTCGACAGCTTCACCTGCAATCCCCCGCTTTTTCCCGGCCTTGCAAATTTTACGCCACAAACCTGCTCCTCAGCCTGCATTGTAATAAAATCCCACTTGTTCGCCAAGTTTTTCCGCAAGTTGCTCAAAGCTTCCAACTCGTAATCCTCCAGACCGTGCCTCTGCTTATTCCGTAAAGTTCTTTTCGCTAAGTAAATCGCGTATTCGATGTTATCCGGCGGTCTGTTCTGCCAAGGCCAATAATACGGAGACTAAAACCGATCTGTTGCTAGTGTGTATTGCATTGAAAGTTGGTCTGACTCACTTGAAACCTATACAGCGAGCTATCATCTTTCACAACCAGGTTTTTCGAATCGCTCACGGGAAAAAAGTAGCCATACTGACACAGCTGATTGGCTAGATTGAGGGCCTCTGGAAGGCGAACTTAGCATGTTTAAGTTTTATTAGAAAAGTTGCAGCTTACCGGATTCTTCGATCCCGAGTCGCTCCATCAGCCATTCAATTAGGTCGTACCCTGCGTAAAATAACGTTCGAGCTTTGAAATGAAATATTCAGGAACGGTGCGGTTTAATTAAAAAGCGCTTTGTCGCAACAAACAGGTCACTTTAATAACCGCAATCTGTTCGGGTTTGCATTTTTAAAGCCGCGAATGGACTTACCCATGAAAGCGGCGGGAATGGATGTAAGGAACAATTTTTGGCTTCGAACTGGAACGCCCCCGTGCTCCGTGTCCTGCATCTCTCTCACCAACCCCTCCATCTGAAAAAAATAATCGAGTTTTAGTGGAGTTTATAACGAGGCTCAATTTCAACTTCGCCATTAACTCGGCCCGGTAACTGTTATTAATTGTTTAACATCGCGAAAATCGCATTATGGTCAAGATATTGGCAACGAATACGTATGCCAACAGGGCTATTTACCCAATGTTATAATCGGATTATTTTCAATCTGTTTATGAAACTTTGGATGCGAGTGAAGATTTCGTATGACGGCAAGTCGATAAAAGCTTCTTTTGATACAAGCAATTTCGAACGGAAAACAAATTTTCAAAGTCAATCAAAACTCAACAAGTAGAACAGCCAGGTTATCGCCGCATCTTTGTGATAAAAGCCAATGCTTTGATTTCTTGGAATTTATTATTGTTTTTGCCAAAAGACTCGTTAAAATTTGCTAACAAGCTTCAGTAAATCGAATGAATAAAATCCGAAAGTTTAGGCGATCAGCTTGTTAAAATGCACATGTGTGACCATATAACCTTTCAATTAACAAAATCAACGGAATCGGGCTCTCGACTCGTGCATTTTGTCGATTCTGCTTTTACTTCCTGTGGGTTTCACGACGAACATCTCTCTAATTACTTGGCTTGAGAAGTTTAAAAGGAAAAAAGAGTGGCCTCTTGTCATACTTTTCCCTGCTAGGCGAGCTAAATTTAAAATATCCTTAAAAGGTCTTAATGAAAAATCAATAACCGGCGCCTCAGCTCATGAAGATTTTTTTAAAAATTTCCTGCAGTTACGGCGAATATTAATAATTAGAGCCTCTCAAGCAATCGATTATTCACCGAGCCGATTTACCTTAAGGCAATTAATCTCTATCATTGCGCGCCGATTAATCGGTATATTTCCGGGTTTTTCCCCGTTCAAAACGCTCCCTTGTGCCATACTGAGAGCGCCATCAATTCCAATTAGGTGCGAGTGCATGTCTTGCCCCTGGCCAAGGCAAACACACCGTAATTTCAAGTGTTTGCACACAGTCTTCTGGGATTATCTCCAGTATTTAAACACGGACTTTACCAAAGAGGTAAACCGTGAACGGGTCGCCTTATAACTTATTCATGCCAGCAGTTCGGTGGTTTTGATTAAGTGCCAAGTTTGCTAAACGGGAGGTGGTTTTAAGGGGGTGACCGGAACACGGGCTATATTTAGCTCCCGAAAGAACGCAAATTTCACAAAGTAGAGGATTACCAATTTTCGAAACACCCTGTATCCTATTTGTTCGTCTGATAAATCACTGCACCCTTTTTCCAATTTTGTTTTGGCCCCATGTGTCGTAAAACAAACTATTTATTACGGCAGCAGGAATTCTCTAGCGCCCTGTGGCAATCCACATTAAATTTTACCGAAAGAAGATTACGGGTTAATTGTAAGGCGGGCTTCGAGTTGCCGGAAATTGATCTTGCAAAAATCAGGTACAGTTCACCTGAGGCGAAATTTATTACTCCGAATGAATTGAAAGTTTATCAAAGTAAGTTCGAGTCACACAAACTTTTAAGAGCCACATATCACCGCGAAACTTAAAATAGTATTAAACTACTTCAGCAGGAAAGGGAAAATATTTCAGGGGCTTAGAATCACACTAAAATCCATCTCGGTTAAAGTAAACAGGGAAGTTGGCAATATCAGCGATCGAGGAAAAGGAAAATTGTTATTTATATCGAAAGCAGCGCTTGCAATAAATGATTTAGTAAATTCGGCACGATGGCTTAATTGATATTGACTAGAGTTCGTGGAACTGCAATTTATTTACGTCGTTAAAGCGAAAACTCTCATTTTAATTGCAGTTTTCACACTTTTATTTGATAAAAAATAGTATGGTTTTGATTGAATACTTGATACTCAGTCAAACTTCTATGTTTCTTATTATTTTGTCTTGTCCCATTCTTGTGAGAGATAGTTATGTATTGGAAAGAAGAAATAAAATTGCTCCTTTTCTGCCAAATTTTATTCAAACGTCAAATGTTTTGGCCAATAATTATGTAGATGGCCAAAAGAAAGTGTAGCATTTTAATAAAGAAAATTGAGAGAAAAGGACTGATTTTATTTTTTTCCTTTCTAAGTTTTATCTGCATAAAACAAGTCTTATTGGATTTTTTATACATTCCTGTAAATGGTATTAAAGTTTCACTGTAAAAAATTACGTTAGAAACTCTGCTTTTGCAGCTTCCAAAACAAGAAGAGAATGAAATTCTGTTAACACATCATTTAATCTTGAATAAAAGATATAAGATGAACTGAAAATGGGACTCCAGAACAGTTATTTAAAAAAGCCTAAGATGTGTTTATAGAGAAAAAGAGAACTTTTGTGCAACTCCTCTTAGTAAATTTTTAGGAGTTGTATTGGCAGTGCTGGGCTGGGTGTCATCAGTCATCGCTGTAATCTAGTGTGTTTATTACGTTTATTCATAAAGCCCGTATAATTAACAAAATTAGGAGGAAATAGTTTGAACATATTTTGCTAATTTATACTAAACAAAGACAAACATCAAAAATAGAAACTAGAATTTTTTTTATATTACACTCTTTTTAGGCACTAACCTTATTGGAGCACTCCTTAGTCGTGCTCCAAAATGATTCGTGCCACAATAAAACTCGTATAATAACATACTATTATTATAGATTTAAATTAGTTTGCTTCTCACCCGGCGCATCCACCATTTTCACAGCTAAATTTTTCCCGTATTAGATCAAGAGATCAGTGTAATTAAAGTAAATGCAGTCAGACGTAGATCAAAAAGTTAAAATGTTATGAAGACGATAATAATTACTATTCTATTTGTTCTTGTTTTTCTCAAGATCCATTAATCAAAAGTAGGAATTTCCTCCGAGAAGTTACTTATTTTCCAGTAGTCATTACGTAGTAATTCTTTTGCCAGGTCAGGGCCGCGCTCAAAACCCCCAATTTAATGCAACCCTAGTTAAGCCTCGGCTAAACGGGGTTAAACAGCAAGAATTCTCCATTCACACACTGACCGTAAAACAATACCATTTAAACTCTTTCGTGCCGCAACCCATTCACCCCTAAATAGTTTGCTCTTTTCTCGCTCTCACATTTCGGAACGAAACAATTCCTTTACGTGTATTTTTTCGACGAAGCAAATTTCGCGTTTAATTAAAGCTGCAGGTATTTAGATTGACGTCATGTAATTTCATCTAACCGCCACAGTGAGGCATTTATGAGAAACACGCAATTCGTTCTGGTCCACTGCATTATCTTTTCATGTTCCACGTAATGAAGAAAAGCAAGCTTTTGGCAAAAAACACTTTCAGGGAGGAAAGTCGGTTATTTAGCGCGTTATTTTCTTTGTGTGTGTGGTTTTAATGATTTCGTTGTTCATCATACATGAATAATTCACAACTTTCCTTCGGAAAACAAGAAAACATATTCGTCCATTTTTTTGTTTTGATTCCTGGAGTTGGGTCATAACTCTCCTCAAGTTTTTATTTTATGTAGCTACGGGTCGTATTTATTTAATGAATAAAAATACAAGCATTTTGTGGCTGCCTATAAATATTTATTTCAGTTTTTATTTATTATTTATACTGTTGTCGGTTAGGACGCGTAAAATCCTCCTTTATTTGCGAATCTGATCCCAGTTTGATAAAACGGGTCTCATATCGACAACCGCATAACCGTTACGGAGCCTTTTCATTCCCAAACCGTGTAAAAGTGTCAACTTTCGTTTAACGTATATGCATAAAAAATGCAAAACCCCTCAGACATCCCTTTGAATGTCCCAGGAATTTCGGGCGCCGGATGCTTGCTCACATCTTGTTCCCCGACTAGTCACTCACAGGAGAATAATACTAAATTCGCCTTTTTGTGTATCAGTTTTCGAGCGGCGGTAAGGCCTATTATGCCGTCGAGGGGCAAGTATCTGTACGCACTTGAGAGTTTGGTGCTGGCTTTTGAAAAGATGGGCTGAGTCGACCTATAAAATATAAACGTTTCCTCGAACCTCTGCGATAGTATTGATTGGGGTTCAGAGTTTGTCAAAGACTGGAAAGAAGCAATAATTTGGATTTGGCGATATTGCGTGTTTAAGAATTTATATATTTTCCTGCGAGAGGGAAACTTTGGCCTGAACTTAAAGTTACTCCCGATACTCTTAATTGCCACCTCGAGAAAATTTAATCGATAGTGGTTGTCCAGTGTTTTTGTGGCGATATTTCAACAAAATGATTTTTAAGGATTCTTATCGCCAGGGTGGAAGCTAATATTTACAGAGAAAAAAATGAAAGTAAAATTGTGCGAGTTAAGCTAAATGATGCATTAATTATTCGGTATTTGGTGGTAAATTTTTAACAGGCTGTGGGGTTTTTCCCTGATTTTCAGACACGCTATTGTGTTAAAACATTTAGACTCTCTAGGAAGGAAAAATTAATTAAATTCCTTCTCTTTTTCTTCAGTGTGATACATTTTAGAAAAGGTAAACTGGTGTAGTTGTGACGTCTGATATTGCCTCTATTTTTTACGACTTGTCATAAATGACAGGTGATATATTCCCTTTACGTATTCTGATACAACCCTATTTTTGTTCGGTCAATGGCAGCTTTACGAGCCCCGTATTAAAAATAGTTTTTTTCCGGGAGATTTGCTCGCAATGGGCGTACGCCGTGTTTGCTCTCTAACCCTTCTCTAAGGGCGAAATCCCTTCTATCATGTATAATTCCATCGGGCGTGCTTTCACACGTTTTCAGGCGGCTCGAAATAGCCCGAAACATCTCATATAAAATTCACTGAATGATTCGAAAAACCGTAAATCCGCATCGTGAAATTTTAATCTCTGGAAGACTTATCGTCCCTATTGTTATGAACAATTTGTTAATTCGGGGAATTTGCGCCGGAGCACCCTTGAGACGATTAAATCGACTGACCATCGCCATTATTGTCGGAGACAGTTGATAGCCTAATGCCTTTGGGATTGCGCAAATGTTCGCATAAGATTGCTTTATTATCACAGAGAGATGGTTGCGAACTTCAAATTGCAATTAGGAAAACAAACTCGTCAAAAGCCATTTATAAACGAAATACGCTTGCGAGGAAATTTGAAGCACTCATAAATATGCAACGATTCACAAACCGTAATGAAAATTGTTTAGTATTTTTGAGAATTAAGAAGTTAATGAGAGAGTTTGGCGGAGCAACACGATCGCCTAATTTCGGTGAATGCGTGGGTGGGGAGAAGAGAACATCCCTCAATAGAACGACGGTATTGGCATATTAATTATTTAGTTCACTATCTAATTAACCTTCTGATTCCATCCAAATTTATCTATAGAATTTAATTTGCGAGAGATGTGAGATGTCAAATTCTTGCACGCCTTTCACGCCATTTATTGCAAATTAAGCCCGATATTATCACAAACCCAGTCAAAACTCACACCAAAATGCTCACGTAATGATGTTTTTATAACACCCATCTCGTTAGGCGGCCCGGGATTTGAGAATTAAATTCCTTGAGATAAAAAATTATAGCTTTGCTCAAAATTTGGTTAATATAAAATGGCCCAAAATCAACTTTTTAACTTACGACCAGTTATACATGACTCGAATCATTCGAAAAGAACCAGTAGGTAGTAAAGAAGTTTATAAACCTTTGAACATGAACTAATTGCAAGAATCAATATTTTATCAAAAACAAATCGATTGAAATTCCAGATGGTTTGGCCGACATTTAATAAATAATCAAACCACAGTTTTTTGCTCATTTCTGATTGGTTTGTTTTACAGTTGGAAGTACAATATCCCACCCACAGCCAATAACAAACGCTTCAATCGTTTTGAAATTTTTTGTGCACCAGATAAACAAGTAGGAGGTGATTTTTATATTTTTGTTGGTCAAATGAGACACCAGTGAACCGGTTTAGGGTCGGTCTTTCCCACAGAACGTGATTTCGCCTTAAATGCGAATAAAATGATCGATTCTGGTTGGTTTGGAAATAATATGATTTTTTTGACGAATAAATTTTTTTTAATTAATTACACAAAAACTAAGAACCCTAAAAAAGTAAGATTTTTAAACAACTAATTAATTAATCAATCTACATGGTTGTTTTGAAAATAATTACAATTGTAATAATTAAAATTTTTAAATTAATAATTGGTTAATAATTAATTAATAAAACTGCAATTTTGACACTTCTACGTAAATTATTTTCTTATTCCAAAATCACGGCTAATTGTGTCAAACTAAAAAATAAGTTCAGTATCTATTTTCAAAAATTAAATGTTCAAAAATTGACAAAGCAACTTTAGCGCTGAGAAACTAAAAACACAAAAAACTAAAAATTATTGAGGCTGAAATTGTAAAGAACTTAGCGACTGAAAATCTAAGAAACACGAAAAAAGAAAACTAATAAAGTGAAACATTAAATTCTGAATAAAAAATTAATACAGTCACGAGACTGAAAAGCTACAAGTCTTAAAAATTGAAATAAAAAACGGACTAAAATTTTGTAGATCTAGGTGATTGAAAGAGTGATAATTGAAAAACTATAAACCTGCAAAAGATAGTTAAACCGCGAAAAACTGAAAAATTTAGGAAATTAATGTGAAATTTTAGGAACTAGAGACGAAAAAACTGAAATATTATGAAATTTAAAAATTTTATGTAATGATTTTAAAGTAAATACTAAATAAATTGAATTTTTTTTTATTTTAAATTAGAAAGCTTAAACACAACTGTAGGATGTTAAAACTCATTTAGGACAACAATTCACTTCAGGAATTTGGAAAAATAAAGAGAGTGTCAAATATTTTTATTTTTAATGAAACAAATTTAGTTAGAGTTTTAAAAGCCTTTAAAAATTTAAAGTCCGGTCTCCGCCACAGGAGACAAGTCTTGGATTTTGCTATCATGTAATAAGAATTTTTTGGTTGAATTTAGGAGCGAGTTTGAGTGGATTTTGGCCAACAGGTTTTTATTCCTTTTCCGTTACGTTATTACCCATTCGTGGAAAGTTTTGAATTCTCGTGATGAGACAATAAATTGTGAATATCGAGCCTGTTTAAGGGTTGTTGTATGGCTATGCAGCATCTAAGCAACTACGTCGTTATCGTGGATGCAGCCATTATCCGCAGATGCTAATTACACGAGACAATTAACTGTAATTGAGTTGAAACGGTGACTTTACGTATTGCGGAATACTTTCCGTAATTCCGATTTTATCGTAAAAAGCAACGACAAGTAATCAATGTAAGTAGGTTTTGTATAGTGTAATTAACTAATTAACGACTAGCTAATGCCTGGTTTACAGCTTGTAATTGTACGTTATCCGAACATGTTCAGCAAGGACTGCGGTTTATTTTAATTAGACGATTATTTGCCCGAATAAAGAGTCGGAGTTGCGCCGTAAGACCGGAACGTCACCTTTTTAATTACGCCAACCTTGTCGTAATTTATTTGAACGTCGCGTAACATTTCGTTTTAATTAAAATTCGGTGCAGTTGTCACGAGCGCCATAATATGGTAAAAATTCCGGTTGAGAGTTCAGTTATAGACATAGTTGAGTCCGGAATGTTGTCGGAACTCCGGGCTTGTCAGGAACATGCTCTCTGCGATGTGAATCGAAACCATATCAAGTCAATTAGAAATTAACTTTGTGCGAAACGACTTTATCAAAATACTCGCGCATGTAGTCAACCCATTTCGATACGTATCAAAAGACCGCAACTATGCAACATGAAATTGCGGCGATTTTTATGCTCGAAATAATTCCAAACTTTCCTGCGGTAATTTCCACGTCCCACGTCCCGAATTCCGATACTCGGGCGAAAAATTTGTCGAAAGTTGTGCGAATTAGACGACATTTCCAGCTTCGGAATGCCAGGACGGCGGAGACGGGGACACATATTGCATTTCAAAAGCGTTTGCTCGGCAAGGACGAAAACGTAAACTGAAAGTAAAGACGTTCATAAATAGCTCGTGCCATTGTGTGTCAGTGACGTCTTGTGCAACTCTCGAATTTTTTCACGGCTCAACAAGTCTCAAAAGGGCTGCGCACATCCGCCGCATCATCACGATTTCTCCATAGGGCCGGAGGAGTTTGCCCAGACTACGGAGGACTATATGTTAGGAGTCGGAAGGAGATACAAAAGCGTTGGCTCCAAATCGTTTTAAATTAATTTAAATCCAACTAATCGAGTAATTACTTGGAAAAAAATGCAGAAATGTTGAGCCTCGCTTGATGATTAAAATTTTCATAAGAAAATTGAGAAAACAATTATTTAAAATTTAAAATTTGCGCTTCGTGCCTTATTTTTCAAGACGCTGTGAATATAATTAAAGATACAAGAAAAATGTTAGGAAGAAATCTGTAGAGAATTAAATTTTCTTTAAAAAAGTCAGCGAGACCATACCTCTATCGTCAACGGTTTAGGACCTAAGGACGTTCAAAGAGGCTGAGGCAACGGATTCGCTTCATTTTGCCGATAGTCAAGTAATGGAAAGTTAATTTATACCTAACCCGTAGAAGACAGAAATATGGTATCGCGGACTTTTTTATAGAAAATTTAATTCTCTACAACTTTCTCCCTCATGCTTTTTTTGTATCTTCAACCGTATTCCCAGCGTTTTAGTAAATATGTGACGGTGCGCAAAAAATTATCGCTTAGAATTATCAATTTGCGTTATATTTTTGCGAACACTGCGAATACGGTTGAAAATACAAAAAAAGTGTAAGGAACAAAGTTGTAGAGAATTAAATTTTCTACAAAAAAGTCCCCGACACTATGTTTATATCTTCAACGGTTTAGGTATAAATTCGCTTTCCAATTCTTGAGTGCCTTTGAACGACTTTGGGGCCTAAATGGTTAAAGATAAAAGTATGGTCTCGCGGACTTTTTTGTAGAAAATTTACTTATCTACAACTTTCTTTCTAGCATTTTTCTTGCATCTGTAACCGTATTCGCAGCGTTTTCAAAAATATGGGAGTGCAAATTGGTAAAAAATTAATAATGTTTTAAATTTAGTTTGCGTTAAAGTTTTTTTACATTGTGTTTGTCTTATTATTGAAAATTAAATGCTTTATCTACCGGTATATTTTTTTTGATATGCGTTAACCGTTATTTATATATAACCATATTTTTCAAACTCATGGCTTTGAAATCTTGACTGTAATGGAATAACTGCCCTCTGGCGACATTAAAGGAACCAACGAGGACGGGAACGTTTCATTTGTACGTCGTTTCATATCCTAGCCTTTAGATATCCGTAGGTCAGATCCCATAAAAATGTAGATTCAGAAATAATCTATTTCTGATTTTATTCTTACTTGCTTATCATTGTCACATAAGGTGTAAAAATAAAGCGATTTAAACCAAGTTGCATTACCAAAGATCAAAAATTAACTTTTCGTTTTAATAACTTCTTAGGGGAATAATCAAACCACATGTATTAGTGTCAGTTCTATTTTATTTTATTATAATTGTAAACAATTGTAACACATTTTAAAATTTTGAAAGATCTGACAGTATTCCTTACTTTTTTCGCGCAGTCAAAGACATAAACGCACCTAGGAAGCAATTGAATTTTTGTGAAAAATATCTCGTCTCATATTAATTCGCCGAGCGCCAATAGAATGTTAACCACCTAATGAATAAATTCAGGTCAGCGAGGAGCCATGAAAATTTCATCCGAGTTCACGGAAATGGAAATTAAATTTAACCGAATGCGGGAATTCCAAAATTCGGGATATTAACAGATAAAAATAGACAGCTTGCAGGGATAAAGCTTGACATCTACGGGCGAGTAAATAACCGTTCAATCTCGAACCAATTTAAAGTCATGCTACAGCGCACCTGGGATATTTTCTTCCACTTTCGTTAAATATTTAGCTGCATTGTTCCGAAATGGGGTTACTAACCCGCGTTCCGGTTTGCTTATGATGAATCTTTAACCGATACGGAGCCGGAAAGCGCTCTGATGTGTTGGTAATTAGAGTGAATCAATTTCTTACGAGTTATGAGGAGTGTAATTAGTCCTTTGCGACTCGGGGCTGAAAGCACAATTGGAGCAGAAGTAACTCGGCGCAAATACGGCTCAAATAAACTCTCATCGTTTATCATCCCGGAAATGTGTCAATTGGCGCTTTTCACACTCAAATCAAATTTATCGCCAGAACAAGGAGCCCCAACCCTTGATTACTTTCTGTTGTATCCACCACACGCCACGTCCTTGTTTCCAGCCGCGTGATCGGGACGAGAGCACGTTTTTTCAGCATCAAGCCGAGCAGTTCATTAATTAAAAACTAAATTTCCAAGAATGTAGAATCGCGGACGTAACTCAGTTACCGAGGGCTTATTTGTTTTCGGAAGGGAAATGGACCGAAGGGAACGCGCGCGACTAAAGGTCAGTGGAAATATTTTATCCCGGGATTCTGTTTGCAGGAAAAATCTTTCCTGTTCCAGGGCAGATTGGGGCTTGTTTGTCGTTACGTCTCATTAAAAATTGTAAACCGGGTTTATAAATCGCACAATTTGTACAAATGCAGACATTATTTTTATGGAAAGCCCCTCAGAGAGTTGCAACTTTTTGATGAAACGAAGTTTATGATATAATTAGAAGTTGGCTACACGCAATCTGTTTTTATAATTAATGGCTGTTTGAAAAAGCGCATTTTATTGCACAAATAAATAATCCGTCGCCACACAAACCAAAAAATATAAATTATATTCGGATAAAAAATAATATCGGACTTCTAACGACGCGTTCACGCTTTTATGAAATGAATAGAATGTAAAAAACTTGGAGCGGAAAGTGCTTTTCAAAAGTGTGACTCTAACAATGAAACTGTTGGAATAAGAGAATTATTGGCGAGGCTAAGATTTCGCAAAAATAATTGCGAAAACTCACAATTTTGGTTTTAGGTCATAAGCCGGACCCAACAATTGTTTAGTTGCATCTGAAAAATGCAAATTAGTGTTTTCCGCCTTGCGATTTTATGGCACAAGAGGATTCATTTTTAAAATGAACCAACTTCAGTATTCAGTATTTTCCTGAACTTTGTGTCCTGTTCATTATTTAGTTAGTTCCGATTTATTTTAAACGCTTATTAATGTTGAAGGAGTTCTTCTGGGCAAAAAGCGTGTTCACGTCACACGTAAATAATCAATCTTGAGAAGTTTTAATGATGAATGAATGAACTGTCTAATCTATCAGTGTATCGCCTGTAAGCGATACAAGATCTGTAGTTTGTTCGAATCGAGACAAAACTAATAATAAGATGATAAGTGATCGAATCCAATTAACCCTGTAAACTTGTAAAAGAAGCAAAAGCACTAGAACGAATCGATGGAAAAGCGCGGTGTGTTTACGTAATGCTCGCTAATAAAACGGAACCATAACTTTTTTATTTGCTTATCGATTTTAATGAAACGTAGATACACTCCATACGTAAGGGAAAATTGCCGGTTAACAATATCGGCTAATGAAAAATTTAGCCAAGCCGGGCATAATGGGCACATTATCCGAGTAAAAATCTCGACTGTTTAATATTCGGCCAATTTCATCGCCGATGCGTGGCGGAATCTTTGCTCGAGTGGAAAATTTCGAAAGCGGCGGCTGAAATATTGAATTATTATTGCTTCCTTCCTCTAATATAAAAACACTTACGATTGCGCGATTACGTCACCGGGCACTGCTAAATTAATTATGATTTATATTTTGCTTAACTTATCACGGTGTTGTGTTTATGTAATTGAGCAATTAATGTCAAATGGAATTATACAATATATCACACGGGCTCGAGTGGAGGTGTACTTGAATATTAATAATTCTTTCTCTGATGGCGAGCCTGAAAAATTGTTCAAGTGTGCGCGACAGGCGAGATCCATCTCCGTAATTTATGCAAGAAGGTCTAGGCCCAACTAGCGCAAGATCAAAGCTCGGAAATTTGTGATTATTGGGTTGCGGTAATTATTCATCGAATCGGCCGATAATTAGGGTGAATGTGCCCAACTTTAACATTCAAGGGGAAACAAACCGTGGGCGTGAAATTAAATTCAGTCAAAATTAAAGTTTCATCCTGATGTGGTGAATTAAAGTTACGAGACGTGGTATAATTAAAATTAAAAATTTAGAGTCCCACCGCTTTGTATAGCTAGTTCGTACTTTTATTAATTTTGCCAAAGCAAACAACGTCTAGTACAGTAGTTTTCAATTCTGGCAAAGTGGCCGCCGAATGAAGATTGCGAGAAGGATATTTGACGTAGTCTGCGTTATCGAGTCGCACTTATCGCCGTGATAACCAGTGTGAGGAAATTTTATGGGGTGGCCATGAGGCCACAACCGATCAGCCGATTCGTCGTAGCGCTCTCGCGATGTTCATATTTATCGATGAAATGGTCCGCTATAGCGTGTGCATTGGCGTAGTTTACTTGGGGTTTATACAATTAATGTTACCGGTCGCTTACAAAAATCTAATTAAAACATAAATATTATTGTTTTATTATAATTACGGAGTACCCAAGAAAAATTGTGGCAATAAAATAGTCGCTAATTTATTAAGACTGCGGTATATTTGTTAAGATTATTTTCTGAATTAATTTTAAAATAGTTGCTAATGTCAGCTTCTGATTGGCTAGTTCAAACCCTGACAAGGCACCTAATTTGACATAATCGTTAAAAAATAACTTCATCATTTCCTTAATCTTACACGGACACCAATGAAGATGTTTAATACAGGGAAGCGTAAGTCACTATTACATTTTGAAAATGTTGCGTTTTAATTCCAGTGGAAATTAAAATAAAAAACTAAATAAAAATATTTTAATCATTTTCTCTGAAAAATACGCTTGAATAACTGTGATTCTTTCTAAATTCTCGATAACTGATTTCGTTTTGCGGTTAAAATATCTTTGAATTTCGAAAAAGATCTTTCTACATCACAGCTGGTTACAGGAGTAAATAAAAAGTTTGGTGCTAATTCAAAATATGTCGAAGGTGGTACATTATTCGCTATTTGTTTTAAAACTAGAAAATCGGGATCTCTAATAACTGCGTCAATTTTTGCATTTAATTTATTTTTTAATGATCATTCTACAGAATTTAACTCTATCAACGTAGACTCAAATTTCTCAACTGTAATGGATAATTTTAAATTTTACGTTTCTAGAAATTTTATCGTAGTTGGAATATTTGAAAAATTGTTTTCAATAAAATTGAGTTGAGAAACTAAATTTGTCGTTAAAACTACGGTTTTACATTGTTTAATGCTTTGTGCATCGTCGTTTAAAGCAATAAACAAATGATTTTAATTGTTTAAAATTTTTAGAAATTTGCTTCTAACCAAATACCCTAGCTTGTAACTACAATTGTTGATTCGTCAGAAACGTTACGATTTGTATATTTTTTTAAAAAGGACTTTAAAGAAGGATTATTTAGTTATCTACAAAATGTGCTCGAGGTGAAATCGCAGCGTATTTCCCTTTGAAACGTGGTGTGGTTGAAAACATTTTAAGGGCTAAAAATGATAAATAATTAAAAAAATATTAATGTCACACCAAAGAATACTTTGAAATGAATTGCAATTTCGTAATTTAGTTCTACTGGGTCACTTTTATGCTTTTTAAATAAGTACATGAGATAAAAATGTTCTTTTGACTTTTTAGATATTATTGAAATTAACAGAGAGTTAGGGCGGTTAAAAGTAAAGGTATAATATTAATAGATAAGTGACATTAATTATTTTTTAAAAACTGAGAAAATTGGGCAAAGTTAAATACACGGCAACGCCACTTTAAGCGCATTTTGCAGTAAATTCAAATTGCAATAACTTGGTGAGTCTTACAGATAACGAAATGATTCTTGCACCAAAAATTTATTTCAAGTATTAGCTTTATTTCGTCTTGATTATGTGGGAGTCTATCTTTTAAATTAAAAAACTTTCTCGCATCTCGAAAATTTCACTACACAATTATGCAACGTTACAAGAAAATGTAATTTTTTTGGTTTCCCTTTATCAAAACTCAACCTTGTTAAACTACGTATAAATCTGCATTTATTGAAAATTTGTTTGCAAAAAAAACGGAGTTTCTAGTTTTATCCAGAAGAAAGATATGAGTATGTAAACGCAAAATGTGTCCAATTTTAGGTGTTTGCAAATTTTTAGCTAAAACGCCTCTTCAGCCCCTTCGCGAAGGTTGAAACAAAAAATTCTTTGTCTAAACATTTTTTAATACTCTTTCCTAACTTATATCAACAATGCAAGCTGTTCCACAACATTTCGATTTAAAGGTTTATCTGACTGCAAGCGCGCGCCCATGCACTAACCTTCGCCCATAAAATTTCCTCACACTGGTGATAACCGGTATTGATTCGTCTCATCATCTGATGAAGTAAATATTCCCTTTGTGCACCTTTCGTGAAAACTGATAACCTTCAGTCTTTTTGATTAATCCCTGCAATTCCCGCTGTGTAAGTCGATGCCGGGAAGCAGCACAAGCTTTCAGCATCAAGTATAAAATGACAAGGCAAACATATCGTTTAAAGTGTTGTCAAGCAAGCATTTAAGAGTCAAATGTGATTAATTGGCCCAACAATCAATAACTGCTCAATTAAAAATGTTGACATTTCAACCGCGCTATTGAGTAACAATTACATTGATTTTCCCGTTTGTTGCCAAGTCGATAAAAATCCAGCAAACGTCGCCAAAAAGCCCGAGTCGTTGCCTGTTTCGGATTGGATTAGGACTGTTGACAGAGGAGTAAATTATCGGCACGAACTGTCCCTAATCGCGACATAAAGGGCGCGAGCCATAAAATCGCTTCGGAGGTGTCTTGAGTCGAGTGTTTTTCACCCGACGACAGTCAAATCGTCGAGACGCAACTATGTTACAATCGGGCGAATTTCGGGGGTTCCCCGTCAACACCGCGTTTTATTAAATCTTGCGACAACGAGAGGGGCGTTGTCAAATATTCTCCGTATTTTTCTGAATTCGGAGTCAGATGTCGGACGATCATCCACAAAAATCTAATAATAATTGTAAAGTGTGTAAATGGAAAAAATTTGCCCAGAGTTCAATGCGTTATTAAAGTGCATACAAAGTGAAAGATTATTAATTCTTGGGATTCCGTACTCTATGTATTAATAGCAATGATGATAAAATTGAATTTCTTTGTTAGAATGTAGTTCAAATATTCTTCACGCGCCTTGTAAAACTTTATTCGTTTCAAAATTGCACGTTGGCTCACACCTGTGATAAATAATGAATGAGCTTAATAGGGCATTGACTAAGTATAAAAACAATAAAACTGTAACGATTATAAACATTTGCACAATCTGAGTGTAAAATTTTGCAATAAGCCAATAAGGTAAGAAAAGAAAGCATATTTGACTACCAGTAGTAAATAATTAGATAAAAAAATATGGTCAGTCAAACGACATACGAGTAGATGTACCAAAGTTTAATGCAGATGGTGGTATTAATTACTTTTTGTCGCGATTTAATTAATTCTGCTAATTCCACATTCTCCTTATTAGGCAAAAAAAATTAACTTTAATAGTTGTTTTCGTCTTCAGCTTACTTCTGTTGATGAAGCTCAACAAATAGTTGATAATTTAAAATCTAATGCTTTTGGTGGTGATAGCATTTTAGCAAAGATGTTGAAATTATGTTCACCCATATTGGCGAAATTTATTACACATTTTCATAACTGCTGCACTGAGGTTGGACATTATCCTGAAATATGGAAAACTCCTTTATTGCGTCCTCTACCCAAAATTAGAAGTCTCAATGCATGCTCTGATTTAAGACCCATTAGCATATTACTAGTTTTATAAAAAAATAGAAAAATTAATTTATAATCAAATGTTATAGCCGTTTCTGAAGGTATAGTTGCTAATAAACAAGGATATTGAAAAAATATAGCACTATTACAGCCTTGGGAAAAGTTCTTGATCATTGCTTTAGAGCTTTGGATAGATTTTTCTAAAGCCTTTGACACCTTGGATCACTTTTAAGTACAAAATTTTCTTTTTACCGTTTCGACGAAATTTCAACAATTTTTTTTCATTCCAATTGTTACTACAGACACCTGACAATCAAAAGCAGGTAATATTTCGTACGGTGTTCCACAAGGCTCAATTTTGGGACCACTTCTATTTTTAATTTACAGCGCAGAAGTATTAGAACCCGTAAATTATGTAAATATCCATACCTTTACAGATGATACGGTGTTCTATTATCATTTTAATCCCAGTGATGTGGAAAGAGCTTTCAATTTTATTAATCAAGATTTAAATATATTTTTTTTATTTTCTAAAAATATTGGCTTGAATTTATGTGCGAGCAAATGTTCGTCAGTTTGTAGTTTCACAAGAAACACAAAATTAAACTCGAAAGTTAATCTCAAATTTGGTTCATACCTCCAATAACGTAAAAAATCTTAGAATTATAATGGATTCGGAATTTCGACTTAAAGAATATGTTAACTTGTTTGTAAAAAATTGCGTTAAAAACGTTATATCCAACTACAATATTTTGAACTTTTGTAATTTTTGAAAAAAAAAGAAATATAAATTCTATACGTCACTTTACGTGTTTGGTTCGTCCATAATCAAAAAAATAGCACAGTTGTAAAGGCCTATTAATAGGGCTTCTAATTATAAAAGAAAAATGATATTGTTTCATTTAAAAAAGTTTGTGATTACCTCATGGCGGCGCCATATTGGCCGCCATGACAATAAAATGCTAAGTTACCTTTTATGCGTTACTCTATAATTTTTAGTCAGTGGTTAGCTATAAAATGTTCATTACTGCTTCTTCACCCTGTTTCCGTGAACTATTTCATTCAAGAAAAAACTGCCATCAAGTTTCTGTGCGTAATGTTGCTGATCTCTCATTACCCACGTTTAAAACAGCAATATTTGAAAAATCCCTGTCTTATAAGGCGATAAAAAGAAAAACTCTCGGTGAACAATTTTCATAATAAAATGAAAGCATAGTTTTCTAATCTGTAGGTTTTATCCAGAATTCCTCTTACTTTTTGTTATTTTCTTCTTGCTTCGTTTTCTATTCACTTTCTTCATTTTTTTTTAGTTTTAGTAGTGTGCAATTTTTGTAAATTTCATCTCGTTTATTTATTTACTCATTTATCTATTTATTTTTCTGGGATTACGTCGCTAGACTTCGGTTGTATTTACAATTCAAACAAACAAATATTATTATTATTACAAATCTGGTGAATATCGGTTCTGGCATTTTCCGAGTGTGTGGGCTTTCCGGTGAATCTAGTGCTCGATAAAGCGTCGTTGACAGAGATTTGGGGTGTTTTGTATCGAAATTGTCCTTTTCTTGGCAACGCCGGACGATTGGAAAGAGCAAGAGTATGGAAACGGATCGATATCACGATTACGCGACGGCGGTTGCTGCTGCTAGGAGACGCCGACGTCGACGACGCCCTGCATCAATCAGGTCCTGGGGAAGCCCCCGAACCTGTCGTCAGCCGCCTCAACTCGCTCGATCACTAGGTTAGCAGTGACCTGTTGAATGGCAAATTATTTAAAATCGATGGACGGCCGAGCTAAAAAACTTAATTACGAGGATTAGCTTCATGTTGGAGCTTCATGGGAGAATTGTCAAGTACGCGCGCTGAAACTTTCCGGCTCAGAAAACAGCAAGATGAGCGCAAGTTTGCTTCCAAAAGAGGGAACAAAGCTATGAATTTAGCGAATATGTTCGAGTACGTTTTTACGCAACAACATGTTGTGATTAAGGATTAGTGCCGACTACATGCACTTTATGCACAAACTTCGGATACGACTCGAGTTTGGAAAGTTTTCAACGTAGCTATCGCGATCTCGAAGAATCTCGCTTTGTGCTTACATTCTTTGAAACTCATTTTAAAATAAATCGGTAACATCTGTCAAAATCCGGACGTTTTCTCGTTTTAGGAAAAAATCATAGGAAAGTTGAAAACTACTACTCCGTAATTTATGTCTCTGCGTTTTTAATTCAACTTACTTACGAAATAATATAAAGTTAAATGAAAGTTACAAATTGTTTTCTTTATAATCTTGCCGCAAGCTTTCCTCAAGTACAGGAATTTATAACTTTGCAAGTCTCTTTGTTAATAAAATTTACTACTTGGTGCAAAACGCTTTATTCAAAAAGTATAAATACTGACAAAATTGGGGCCTTTGTTTTACAGGACGAAACAGAAAGTACGTTAATTTGACCAAATGCGGCAGATACCACTTTTTTAATAATTTTTTTGCTCGAAGCAAGTTATAAAATAACAGCTATTGCAATTGAAATTGTAACAATTATGTTGTTTGAAGCAGCAAACAATGCTCAATTGAATAATAATACAATAATAACTGATTTAACAGCAACAAACTTTAACGGAAAGTTTTGCAGAAGACGAAGAAACTACTGTTTCAATTTTAGTGACTTGTATTTTAAGGTATTAAGTAAATACAGCGTGTTTGACATAATTATATAAGCACTCCAGTAACAAATAGTCACAAAAGACTAGACAGAAAAAATACGGTTTTAAATTTTTGGAAACTTTTGGCGACATTGATAGCGGAATTTTAAACAGCCTGGCCTAAAAACTGTTAGTTACAGTTTGTTATTTTCGTTATTCCATTTTTTGGCTTGTTGCCACTCTTGTGATTTATATTTTAATACTGAAAAAATAGTCCGCTTAGGTGAAAAACGAGGAAATTATTTACTGCCAAAGTTGGAGTGCGGAAGGTCATCTCGGGAAAATGGAAGTTAAAGTGTTGGCGTCGAAAACACTTTTATTTTGATCGGGAAGTTTGTCGCTGAATTTTTCCTTATTTTTGCATTAACTCTATCGCAAAGTAGGTTATCTAAATGCATTCGCAGAAACGGATTTATTTAGTTATGCTTGCTTTTTATAGTATCTTGTCGTGGGTGTCGGTTTATTACGGCAAAAGCAAATTCGAATTATCAAAATTTGGCATCTTATCGCAACAAAAGAGTCTTGCTTTGAATATTCAATGCTGGGAAATGGGCTATTTCCTTTAAATCATTTTCCTGATTTGCTCGTATCAACGACAAAAATATCGTTTTGTACAAATTACTCGACACTTCAATTTGTGTAACAGCAACTCTGACAAGAGAAAATATTAAAATACGTGGAGCGAGATTTATTTTCCAGTCGCTTGAAACAGTATTTAAAATTTTAATTAACACAAGATAAGTTTGTCATCCTCCCAAGCTCCAAAAAATTAAACCGTAATTTAAACAAAGTTAGATTTCGGGGCATTAAGAAGTTAGATAACAGCCACCGAGCGCAATTACTTCAAGAGAAAGTTAGATAAGATAGTCTCCGGTTCGAACTACCTAATTTTTTCCTCGCTCGTATCGTCAAAAAACTTTCGATTAATTCAAACACAATTAGAATACTTACCGTGTAAAGTTCAAGAGTATCGCTATAGCGACTCGTTAAACAGAAAGGATGTTCACCCGAAAGTTGAAACCCTACAAAACAAAATTACCTTGTTGCCCGGAGGCGACTGGATTCCGGTAAATAATTTTCTAAAGCACGCGGGAAGGTCGTCCACACCAGATATATTTTATGTATCAGCGAGCTCGTAAATATTAAAAGTTTATTAATTCACATGAAGCATTATTTCTTCAGAAAATATGTGTAAAGAAGAAGGTAATGTGGTACAGTGTGTTACTTTATTTAAAATTTTTACCCTTCATCAATTTATAAATTAAAAGCCAATTACAAAATTATTAACAGTTTAATGTCCAATATTGCAGTGTTTTCGGGCCATTATCGTCCGTTTCATTTCGCCAATACTTTTGGTCGGGTTCGTGCCAATAATGAAGTTTTACAAGTTAATGTACAAAAAAAAAATTCATTTTGTTTATGTTACAGAATTAATTAAAATTCAGTTTTCACAATGCAGATAATTCCCGCAAACATTTCAACACTGATTTAAATCTCTTTAATTGTTTGTAACGCATTAATTAATAATTTTGCACTAAATTATCTTTGCTGAACAAAAGCGGGTTTGAATAATCTATAATCAGTGTTTACATTGAAATTTAAATGCAAAAATGGTGGATGCGCCGGGTTAGCAGCAAAATATCGCTTCATACGGTTCATTAAAATCGGATTATTTTGCTGATTACTGAATGAACGTACACCAAACGTGCATACAGGGTGTGTCAAAGTTTGTCAAAAAACTTTGTATCAAACAAATTGTACGTACTTGAACGTAATTTCAAAAAATTTTATTGCGAATGCTGATATTTTTTAATTTTCTACAAAATTAATTATTTTTGGAACTAAGCCAGTGATGTATGAGGGAAAAGTAGTTAAAAAAATTCATTCTCTGTGTAACCGTTTTCGAATACAGAATGGTTCATATCGTCTCTAATCATACTTGGAAAGTTCTGATAAATTTTTGTTTGTCTGTTTAAGAATCCGACTGTATATTATAAATAATTGCGCTTGATCTGATCATAAGTTTTTATAGTGTCGACTTTTACTCAGTTTTTATTGCAAAACTTTTTATCATGAGTAAATTATTTTTATGAAAAAAGTCAATAGGATTAGATCTTATCCATTAAATTAAGTGCTGAATTACAACTTAAAATCAATGGCTACCGGGACTGTATTAAAGTACTAACAATAAATTATTTTTTATCCATCTTTCAAAATGAAAAAACAGTCCAGTTTTGAAATAAAAGCACTGAGAAAACAATGTTTTAGCAATATTGAAATATAAATGAAAACTGGTGGATGCGCCGGGAGAGCAGCAAACTATTTAACTTTAGAAAATCGTTTGTTTTCAACAAATAAATAATATTTTCACGGGGCAGTAACATAGATTTATTTTTCTAACTCAGATTCAAACAAAAGTTAGTTTCTGGATTGCAAAAATTAAAGCTAAATTATTACTATTCAAGTATATTCTATTCCAGAGACGAGATAACTAAAATGTAATAGAAAGATTTCCTATTTAATTCTTGTCTTGTTTGGTATAAAAAAATAACTCTAGGTATTTTATGTTCTCTACAGCGAATTTCTTGTATTCAATCCCTGCCCTTGCTTTTTGTTATTTTTATAGTTTTTTCACATTTTTACACTTAATGGAAAAGTAGGTCCACAAGCTCAAGGACAGGGTCCAAAAAGTGACCGAATTATATAGTTCAGTTCAACATCAAATATGAGTTTGTTGTTAAAACACTCACTATGAGAATGCCGCTTTTAAGACACATGAAAGAATCATGATAGAGATTTCTTAGTTTCTTTCAAATATTTGAACAAAATTTTTACTTACATCCGACTACGAGTACATTTATTATAAAACTGCATTCATTTAAGTGTGAAAATGGTGGAGGCGCCCCGTTAACAGCAAACTATGAATTTAAATCTTTACAAAACTGTTCGTTTTCAGCGACAAAATAATCTTTGTGTTCTTTTACCTCCACAACAGAGACAATCAAATTCTAAATTGCAAAAAAATAAAGCTAGTATCACTACTAGGTTTTTCTGCTCCACAGACAAGATAAATGTGACACAAAAATAGTTTGCATTTAACTTTTGTCATGTTTACACCCAAATAATATCTAAAAAAATTACAAATTTAGGCTCTTTTATAATTTTCTCTCTTTGATCGTATATTTTTGCAGTTTTTTTAAATGCACCAAATTTCTGCATTTTGCAGGAAACACTCAATAAATATAAATGTTGCTAAAAAACTACGAGAAAACCGCTATCAGAGCACATGAAAGTGTCATAGGTTTTGTTTTGTTTTTCATAACATTCATAACTTTTTGCAAGTTGATTTTGATGTACGCCTGACTGCATTTATTTTAATTACACTCGCCTCTGGACCTAACAGGAAAAAAAAAGCAAGTGTAAAAATGGTGGATGCGCCGGGTTAGAAGCAAACTATAATTTAAATCAATAAATAATATTTTTGTTCTAACTTACATAACAACCACATTTAGATTAGAGGAAAAAAAATAATATCAGACAACTAAAATGTATCAGAAAAATATTTTGGATTTAATTTTGTTGTGTTTGCCACGCAAAAGATATCATCCACAGCAAATACATTTTATTCAATTTTTATCTTGCTTTTCTTAAACTTAGGCCTACATTATCCCTGCTTTTGTAGTTTTTTAATAGCATATGCCATGAGTTTTAGCACTACACCTAAAGTGTCGCAAAAAATTTGGTCTTATACTTTCTTTAGGAGAGATAAGTCCACAGGCTCTGGGTTAGCTAATCGATGAAACAGGAGCGTTTTAATAGTAAACCAAATTTTTTTCTTAAAAAGTGCTCTCTTATCAGTTATTGACTTGTTATGAGAGTGTAGAATATTTTCCCCAAATGCTCGATGTGCTTCATTTTGGTTTTTGGTATTTGTGTCTACGCTGGGTGTTTGTGGGTGCGTGTGGGCGACAGATGCGACTCACTTTGTCAAAGGCGCTGGGCCTGTGGCATCGGTGGTCCCGGTGGTCCGGCTCCATGCGTGGGCCGTGGTGAGGGCGGCAGAGGGGGGGCCGGGCAGCCGGGCAGGGGCGCACGCCTCTAGCCGAGCTCCATGGGCGAGCTCTGCCCCCGCCCCATCACGCCGACACTCACCCCCACATACAACGAACAACTGCAACAACAATACAGTTAATAATATAGACGAAAACGATTCGAAGAATGTCAGTGACAGGGCCCCGCCGCCGCCACCGCCGCCGCGCCGCCGCCCGTTGATCTAACACGCGCGAGATAAACGATCCGACACAAAAATAAACGGATAAATTACGTTAGGTTTGCGTCGGAATGCCGATTAACGCACTTAACGCCGGATTATAATTGCATTAAACGGGAGGCTAGTCGGGAAAAACCTTAAAAATTTAATGCGGATTATGGGATTAGGGGAAAGTGGGAATTGCCGGTAATTGGGGAAGTGGAAGCGATGGAATATTCACTGCATTTAATGTGATATGTGGGAGGCGGGAAAATTTGTTGATTCTATCGCCAACTGTTTCAGAGCGAAATTAAAATTATTTCAAGGGCCAGTATTACGCAAAATCGGACGAAGAAAATAATACTAGTATTTGAAAATTGGTTTATTGATTCAAAAGCGAACTTTTGTTGTTTCCGAACAATAGCTTTGCCTTGTTTGAAACTCTCCACCAAGTGCATACATATTTATTGCCACACACAATGCATTTTGGGAACAAAATCAAATACACAAACTACGAGGAAAGGGCTGAAAGTTTACGAAAACTTTTGAAAAAATTGTTGTGAAAATTACGAATAAATATAGATTTACAGTAAATATCCAACCTAAATAACTATGTATCTGTAACAGCTATTGACATAAACTTAAATCGGTCAGCTTTACTTACTAAAAAAAATGGGAAAAGTATATATGTATGAAGAAGATCGGAGTAACCAAAAGAAAATTAACAATATTTTTCCACGCGATTTTCGAATTGGAAAAACGGTCCAACAAAAGTCAAATACTTTCAATTACTGCAAGAAGCAGTTTTGCTTTTAAAGTTAAAAAATATAATAAATGGCCAAATGTGTGTCGAGTAAAAATAAGAGAAATATGTAAAAAAATAGGAAGGGCAATTATTATCAGTTTTTATTCTTTTTACAGGCGTTTATAATTTTAAATGTGTGCAACAAAAGAAATGTGAAAGCCACTCGTTAGTCCTTTATTGCCTTCAAAAAAATTTTGAACACACTGTTAACATTATTTGTTAAATTTGAAGCCAATTCGGTTTAATAAATATTGCAGACTCAAAACAATGTTGTTTACGAGCTGCGTAAAATATTTTCAGCGTTTTATTGAAAGCTGTGACGTACTTTAAAACCTTAATTTAAAGAAGAATTTTCATAAACTCTCACCTAAAATTTGTAATCAATTATCCTCGACAAAAATAACAATTTTATTGCCTCATGTATGCGTTTCTGTAAGAACAATTCAGCTAAATTGTCACTTATTCATGTAAGAAAATTAGCGGTATATTTATCCTCAAACGTGCCCACAATCTTATCGATTCTTTTGCGTTTAATTATTTACAGATTTTGATTTTTAGATTAGTGGCACGACACCGTTCTTGCAAAAATATAAGCTTTGTGTGACTTTGAATCTATTATTAACCCAGAGTATTATTTCTGAATTATTAAGCGAGTTCAGTTTCGATTTTTAAAGATAGGTTAAACAGAGGTTGAAATTTGAATTGCAAATGCAAGCTGTATTTTCGTCAAAACAATCTTTGTTAAAAGGGTAACAGCGGAGTAAAAATATTTTAATGCGGGATAGCATACAAGCGTCTGCATAACTTACAAGGGTCTATTACACAGCGGCTCCCGAAAATTTAATTTTCGCTTGTATTTATCTATCTGCATAAAATTCATAACGCGGTGAGAATTCCGCGAGAGTGCAAAAAATTCAGTTAGTTAAACAGACGACAGGGCAAATTAAATCCGATCTTCCCCAGTAATTAGCATTCGACACCAGCGTCTCCATTTCCAAGTTACATCTTTTTTGAGCGACTGAAATTAATTAACAGAGGGAAGTGACCATTCGAAACGTTAGTTCCAAATGTAAATTGCGAATTATGGGCCATGTTTTTGTTCCACCAGAGAGCGAAATTAAGCAAAACAAGCACGTCCGGTTCTCTGGAGATGAGTGGAAATTAGTTAGGAAATAACCGAAGTGAGAGCCCCTTTATCATTCTCAAAGTTCCTCGTTTGCAAGAATCGCAGGTAACGAGCCCCTTCCTGATCAACATTTAACATGGAGTTTATTTTTTCAGCATGCATGACGTGGAAATCGAAATTCCTGTTGCGTCGCATATGAAATAGGTTTTAAACTCGATTTAACTTTTGATCGAATTTTCCGCAAACCGGTTGCGGCAAAATCTAGGAATTTCAATAGTTAATTGTTATTTGCTTTTAAATGATTTCGTTAAACTCGACTAAACTTGAATAACAAAACACCTGTGCACTAGTCCAGAAATGAAAAATCTAATTACAATCTCACTTCCAGTCGTTCGCGACGAAATTGGCGAATTTCCGCCGGTCTAAGGAAATTCGCTGTCCAGCGAACAAATCCTCATTCCCAGCTACAAATGAAGAATAACAAAGGGTACGATAATGCGGGATCATTTTTTCCCCGGTTTGCAAGAAATCATCGTTATACGTCTAACGTTAGCGCAGATAATTCCGGAATGAAAAATTGTATCGTCCTTTTCAACCCAAATTGCGCTTTTTTATGGCACTGTGTTGGGAACGACGCTTCGGGGAACCATAATTGGAAATGATACAAGTCCGGATTAATGATTGCTGAAAGCCTACATCGAACACTTGGTTTAAACAACTCGCCAAAGTTTCGCTTTTCAGGGACGAGTTCTAAAAGGCATTTTTAATTTCCTTTCGGCGATTAGTTTCAGCGATTTAATCCCGCGATATTGGGAAATACAAATGGGTGTTTTACTTATCTGTTGCACATTCGGAACTTTACAACAACATTTAGTGCAGCCCTTGCGGTTTTATTGTATCGTTCTGGGTTTATGCCACAGTTAAAATTATGTCTTGTTGAAACTAAACAATTTTTTATGGTGGCGAACGCATTATTTCGCATTCATTAGCCTTATCTTTCTTCGTACATTGCATATTTAAATTTAATTAGCATATCTGGGCGAGATTAGCGTTTGATGATTATTTTAACAAAAGGATTACTGAAAATTTCTGTATTTTTCAACGGAAATTAGCATTTCGCCTTTCATTCGCGTTGAATAAATACAGAAATTCAGAAGGCGAGCTTCGTTTTAAGCTCGTTATTTTTTACGTAAAGACATCACACCTGACCTTTTCTCAGGCCAGCTAGGCACATTCCGGGACGTTTTAATTAAACATTTAGGAGCAACGAGGGCTCGACATTGTCTACCGTATTTTGCGTAAATATCTCACTTGGCTCCAATTAAACTAAAATAACAGTCTTCTTTTGATAATTAACTAGATTCCGGCGTTTATCTTTTTATTAAAGTTGATAACAGAGGATGCTGTAAATAAAGTTGTTCGAATGGTTCATAAAATTATTTTACGATCCGGCGTTTCTGACTATTTTATGTAACCATAAAGGCGATCTTTTTGCTTGCAGGTTTACCAGTTATTTTATTTCGCGAGACAAAAGTCGCGCTCGGCTTTGATGTTCCAATTAAGACGCAATTTTACGGCAAAAATGCACGAATTTATTTTTGGTGAAACCCGAAAAAAGCCCGGGACGGGTCACTAAACTCGCTGAAGCCAGATCCAGAAAAAGTAATACTGGTTTCAGCAGAGGCTGATTACAGGACTGTTTTAATTATCGCCGAGTTTTTGCGAAAGATTTGGAAAGTTGGCAAGATTCTAATTAGGGCTGATGTAATTATAAAGTTCTAATACAGGGTGTCATACTTCCCAGACGTACTTTGGGGATTTGGCCGGTGAATTTGCATTGTTGGCAAAATAGCGAAGTTGTGCACGGCGAAACTATGAATTAGTTTTAATTTAAGCGAATAAAAAGAAATGTAATTTTAATGAACATTTCCATTTCGCTGTGAAAAGCCTGGAAATGGTTCTTTCGACGCTTGAATTTGTCACGTAATTTATCAAGTTGTGGCTAAAAAGCTCCACTTTTTGATTTTTCAGCTCTTGGCGCTTTTACAACGCTTTCAGGCGTTTTGCTGAGATGTGATTTTTAGACTACAAAATCACTCGTAAGTGAATTGTGAACTATTTAAAACGTTAAATCACAGAAATGAACAGCAAAAGCTAGGAGAAATAATTGTAAAGCATAAAATTTCACATAAAAATGTTTTTTTGATTTTGTTACTGTTAGAATTCACAGAGCTATTTATTCGGAATACGGATATCTAAGGGTTAGGATACGAAACGACGTACAAATAAAACGTTCCCGTCCTCGATAGTTCCGTTAATATCGCGTTAATAATGTTAAGAAGAAAGTTGTAGGGAATTAAATTTCCTACAAAAAAGTCAGCGAGACCATATCTTTATCTTCAACCATTTAGACCCCAAAGCCGTTCAAAGACGTTCAAGCGACGGATTTGCTTCGTTTTGCCGGTGGTCAAGTATTGTAAAGTTAATTTATACTTAAACCGTTGAAGGTAGAATTATGATGTCGCGGACTTTTTTGTAGAAAATTTAATTCTGTACAACTTTGTCCTTTACACTTTTTTTGTATCTTCAACCGTATTTGTAGCGTCTTGAAAAATACGCGATGAAGCGCAAATTTTAAATTTGCGCTTCATCATTAAATAATTTTTTTCTCAGTGTTTATATGAAAATTTTAGTCGTGAGTTTTTGTCTATTAAGAGTGCAAAGCTCAGCATTTCTGCATTTTTTCCCAAATAATTAGTAAAATGGTTGGGTTTAAATTAATTTAAAACGGTTTGGCGTCGAGACTAAAACGCTCGCAGCGCTCTCATTTTTACTCTACCAAACTATTTCTTTGGGTTCAGAAAATCCTCGTTTCGTCTCCTAAGTTATAGTCCTCCGTATACCAAAATCAACAGAGTTAGCTATTTATTGTGAACTAATTTTTCCTAGCTCTTGCTTTTACCTATTTTGAATAATTTTGAAAAAACACTTTTTAATCAAAAACTCAAGATATGTCCTCAAAAATTTGGAGGCTATTTGACTGGACTGCATGTACGTAACCTAGTCTGTGATAATAACTGATGACGTTTAAATGTGGCATTGGCAGTAAATGCTGTTATTTGTGTAAATAGCCATTAGTACCAATACAGCGGCTAATGAAGCTAACTCTGGGCTAAAATCAGTCACCTTGGCGTCTCAATTCGCACTTTGTCCGCGATAAATAAATATCGAGCTTTCGTTGGCACTACAAGGTGGCATTTTTTGTTTGTTTTCCCTGAAACGGCGTGAAAATAATAGATTTCGTTGAATTCCTGCCAAAAGTAAACAGATTATTTTCGGCGCAAGTGCCTTTTGCCCGAAATTGCGATTTGTTTGCAAACGTATTCCCAATTAGCTTATTGGACTAAATTGAATAAGTCTCGGCAAACAAAAGCGTCCAACTAATTTTGGATTGAACCCGAATATTGATCGATTTTTTCTCAATTAAACCGGATTAGCGACTAGTGCGAGTTAATAAAACTCGAGTTATCATATTTGATATCGTTTTCGGCGCTCGAAAATAGCCAACTCCTCGATGTTTGCGTTCGAGTTGTTTGCAGGAGGCATAATAAAGCCCGCTATACGATTCCGTTTGATCAAAGCGCTCCCACACCCGATTAATCCGGCGCTAAAGCGGGTTTGTCTCAATATTTCAAAATTATTATTTTCCGAGCCCGTGTCTGTATAGAGTATCGGGAGTGAAAGATATAGTGCTGTTTAAATAGCAGTATTTATTCGACGCGTTTTACGTCAACACCTAGTTTATCTTTGCGAAATACGCTTTTTATTTATTCTAGCGGCCATCTGGAAAAGAAAGTGTAGGCACGTCACGTGTGGAATAATAAATTTGAGTTATAGAGCGGTGTTTCGCTCTTGAATCGCAAATTTACTGCTTCTATTCAGGTTTGGGAACGTGAAGCAATTAACATGTTCACCACCGGTGAATTACCCACACCTTACAAAGGGCCTTTTGTGGCTATTTTTTAGGAATTGGGCGCGAAAGGGGTGGAAGCGGATCGATTCGGCCATTATTGCGCTGTGATAAGATTACACCCTTATCTCTTATTGCATCGCATTTAAAGCGCGAATTTTTCGCGCAACAATTAGCCCATAATAAGGCGATAAATTGCTCGACCTTTGAGGTTTCCACTTGTAACGTTTGCGGAGGGTTTCATTTAGGCGTGTTTTCTTTGCCTCTAATTACATTTACATACCTCGGCGAAAGGTTTTTTATTGTTTTCCGCAACGTTGTAAATCAAACCACTTGCTGGTGGATAAAGGGACACAAATCACGCGCGATTGGACGAGAATTTATCTGCTTAATTCACTCTTTGACAAAATGTTGTTTTTTCATTCCCGCTGGGGCGGGAAAGCGAAGCCTTTCATCAAAAATTTTAATATTTCGTGTCCTCGGGCGTGATCCAGCTGTTCATCAATAAGTTTTAATATCGTAAAAATAGCCTTGAAGAGAGATCGATACAATCGACGAGAGTAAAGTTTGTGTGAAGGGCGATGACGGATGATGGCCATCTTTTGAGACAAAGGAAATCACTATTATGTCCATAAGAACGAAAAGTATCATACGCGAAGTCGAATCAATAAAAGCTCTGTTGATTCGAGGCATGAGAATTGTGCTCTCCGTCTTCCTTTTTATTGTAAAGGTTGGACTCTGGAGATAACTGAAGTTCGCAGATGAAAAATACATTTTTTAATGCAAAATTCAGAGCCAATCCTTGGAAACATTTGATTGTGGGGATTGGGTTTTGTTCTTTACATTATTTAGCCGAACGCATGCCGAATTTATTAATAAAAAATTCCAGCAGGTTCCGCTTAATTATGTATTAAAATGAGTTACACCGGAAGCCCGACAATTTAATTAAAGTTTAAATTTTTATTACGTCTTAGTGAATTATTTTCGGAGCTGGAATTAACCAACAAAAGCGAAAATCTGGTCAAGACTTTTACACCCACGCCGATTTAATTTTTTTTTTAAACCATTAAGCTAACTATCGATTTGGTAAAATTTCAATGACCAATTCCCAGTAAGCAACTAACGTAAAAATAACGTATAGAAAGAAACGTCAATTAGGTTGCAAAAACGTTACTTTTATCGTCAAATCAACGCAAAAATGTCCACGGAAATAATGTTTTTTTAACGTGAACCATTAACGTTTTTTTTAGTAGCAATTTAAACGATTTTCTAACGCAAGAATATAACGTAAAATTATTAAAAATATAAAACCAGTAATCAACGTCAACAAGCAACGTTTTAAAAAGGCTGTTGAAAGTCCACACTGTATGGAATATGAATGGAGTTTATTTACGTGATTTTTTGTAATTAATTTATAGTAGTAATTTACCATATATTCTACGTTTTCTATACAACTAATTAGTTACGTTTGTTTATATCTACGTTAGTACAGTCTTTTTAAACTACGTGGCATAAACGTTAAAAAAATGTAATCATACAACCAAATAACAACGTTGTAAATTTCACCGCATAAGGATATCTACGTTAGTATATATGATTATTAATAACTTTAAACGTTATAAATTGGTTTTTATACCACGTAACATAAACGTTAAAAAAACGTAATCATACAACCAAATAACAACGTTGTAAATTTCACCAGATAACGTTGTGTCAACCGTTGCAACTTGAAAAAAAGTTATATTTACGTCTGTGTGCTTACTAGGTAGTGTCGCCGTGAAAAATTTAAACAGTGAAGTATAATTAAGAAACCAATTTTAGGAAAAGAACGACCTATTTAGATGCAAAAACACCTTGGCCTTATCTAAAAGATGTTACGGTAAATGGAGCTTGAAATTAAAAGTTTAAATTTGCGTTTGAAAAACAAACAAATAATCTTGGCCCCGATCAAATAAATCCATAAAATAGATTTCCGTTGTTTTCGTAATTGACGTTTCTTGTTTGTTTAAACAATTCGTGATAACTACTGTTGGCTATGAATCATCTTTAATTATTCAAAATATTGGTGAAAATACAACTCTACAAATAATTCATTGTGTGCGCAAATATGTGAAAAACGCAAACTGATAAACAAAATACGCCAAATATTTATTTTTCTGATTTTCACAATTTGTACGGAATGGAAAAAACGAAAGAAAAAATTTCCTGATCTGCAATTTTTCCAATTATTTCACCCTGATTACAATTTATAGAGTGAAAAATGTGCGGGCAATGAAACGCTAACCTCAATCCTGAAATAGCCGTTGTATTTTGACGAAAAAGTTGGTTTATATTATTGTTGGGTGGTTTTCAAAGTTTCGTGATTCAGCAAGAATAATAAAAATCATCGAAGGGCGAAGGTAGCGCAGCGCAGTCTGTCAGAATTGAAATTGATAGCGTTTAGTTCCGATGGCTGGCTATCTGCATAATGAAATCATGGAAGAATTCAATTCGTTCACCAAATTTCCTAAAAGTAATTCTTTTATTATCTGGGATCGATAACCACCGGTCGGTGCAATTAAGCAAACAATTTATCATTTCTTCCAGAAAATGTTTGTGTTCACGTTGTGATAAATAGTGGCACGTATATCATGACGTAACAATTTGTAGCGCTGTTGGAAGACTGAACTAAAGTTTAAATAAGTTCGTTCTTTACGCTTTTACAACATTTAAGGATTAAAGTGCTCTCCACGGAAAAGTTATTTATAAGCCGGGCTTAGTCTCTGACGGTGCCCATGGACTTATAGTTAATAATAAATTAGGTTTACTCTTTGGCAAACTCCGCCGCCCTGGACGTTTTTCATGCCGATGCATGTTTTCTATCCATTTCCCGGCAAATCTGTTTTATTGGATCCTTAAGGGCTTTTAAGGATCACACCGAAGCTTGCAAACCTAAAAAAACCGATTTGCAGATAAAGGACCTCCAATGAAACTAAATCCTGGAAAATCACACCGGCGGTTTTTTGCGTATTTGTTTGGACAGAGAATTAATGATGCAAGTAATGCGTTTATTTTCTGACTATTGGGCAGGGAAATTAAACAAAATCAGCGTTTTTGCTCATTCGTTCATTCTAATTCAGCCCTGCGATGAAATTTCCAAACTGAATTATATGATTCTTTATTCAAATAAGCTCCCTGAAGAAATCTCGGGCACAACTGCCAAAATGTCTAACAATTCAAATACATTACGTGATCGGAATCTTAAACGCCTCGAGTTAAGTGGAAAATACATGGATATATTCGAAAATTCTTTCAGTTGGGAGGCTAAAGACGACGATGAAATTCCCAAATCTGCCAGGCTGTTGGTTAAATTTAAATACGTGGGGACGGGGCCAAAAAATAAAGGACAAAATGTTTACAGAACTATAATTTTTGTATATAACAACTTTGAAGTGCAAAATGCCTTAGGGCTTTATTACACAAAAGTAAGTGAAAACTAGCTAGCTGAAATTTTGTGTAAGCCGAGTCTGAAAACTAAAAACTAATATTTCAAAAAGGCCACGAAAGTGTGTACTATTTCTTTTTCATAAAAATCACCATGAGAAGTACTGTTCTCTTCTACGTCTGTTTAGAACTGTCCAACTAGCGATCCGCGAAAGAAAAACATATTTTATTCAAGTTTTTTCTTCCTATTTCGAAAGATTTCTTCAAACTAAGGCAAAAATTGCTTACCTATGATCTGATTATGTTATATATCAGTCAACTTCAGGCGTTTAAATTGTTTTTGAGTGAGAAACTCCTTTAGCTGAAGAAGTTTTAACAAGAAAAGCTAAAAAATAGCTGAATTAGGTGTAAACTTCTTAATTGCAACCAATTTCAAGCAATTTAGATCGCGAATAAATTAATTTTTGAAGTGGTTTTCTAACCATTTCTTGGTCCATTTGCTAGTCGAACAATTTCGGGCGTTTCTAAGCCAGCAAAAGAAAGTCCCATATTTCAAGAGAAACTCAAAATGAAATACTAAATAATGTTATATTTCAATTAATTCATTTATTTACTTATTTTACCCTTATACGTACATTTAGTTTATTTAGGAGTCTAGAAATTAAATTATTTCGAGAAATTTTGACGCAAAAAAAATTGTTGAATTTTTTAAATTTTCGTTATTTTAACCATTTTGCTAATTTTGATGTTAAATAAGTTAATTTTTGAGATGTCATTTTGATTTCCTGTTTATCCACCACTTTAGTCCTTTTAGGGTGGACTTTACAACCCCAAAAAATTATCGTGGTTATAATTTGTTGCAACAATGTATTTTCCAAAATTTGCATATTGTCTATATAACTACTTACGTATTTTCAACCAATTTTCAATAATTTAGTTTATTCTGTAATAAAAAACTTACTTTATTTTAAGAAATTTTGACGAAAAAAGCCAAAAATCAACGAATTTCCAGAGTTTTAGATACTTTCTGAGTCAGAAACTCGCTTGTATTAAGAGAGTTCGTTGAATAATCACACAAAATTCAGCTTTTGTTATCAGATAACAAATACTTTATTTTAATTAATAAATTAAGTAGTTGGTTGCAAAAGTTATTATTTCATTTGCAATTTTAGATCAAGCGATGCTTAAATATTGATCTGTGCAAAAAAATCTTAAAAAATGTCACTAGTCGCAAAAAGTAACTACAGTAAATGCTCTTAACAACAGACACCGATGGGGAATCTTAAATTGTCCGTTGTAGAGAGGTGTCCATTTATGGGAGATGAAATTTTAATATAGGTTTTGTTACGTTCATACAAAAATGTCCGTTGTGAAGAGGTGTCCGTTATTAGGAGGTGTCCATTAAGGAAGGTTTCATTGTAATTATTTAAGTAAAAATTAAAAATTGAAATAAACCTAATAACAATTTTATTAAGAACTTTCTGCTCAAAACATCATTTATCGTTGTTTTAGAAACAATAAAATTTCGATTAATTAATTAATTTTAATGATAAGAAAAGTCAAAAATTCCTCATAATACAGAAAAAATTTAATATTTACTAGCAAATGCTGATTTCTGTGCAGCTATTAGTTTTTGAAATACAGTAAAAAATACTTTAAACAGACTCACTCTATAATAATTGTTAATTTACTTATTGGTTTGTTGTCTAGTCCATAAATGCCTTCAGACAATTAATTATCAGTAATTTAGCTCATACTAGAGTCAGAAAATCACTTCGGTATTTCGCGTTATTTTGACGAAAAAAGTACAAAAATCGCCGAACTATTTGGACAAAACTACATTATTTCATTAAGTTTCAAGCGAATTAGGTCGTAAATAAGTTAATTTTTGAGGTGATATGGTCCCCAAAATGTTCTTATTTTTTATTTTTTGTTAAACCCGTGCACGTCTATGAGACCTTAAGTTAAGAACAGCGCTGATTTAAAGTCTAGAGGAGATTCTGAAAAAGTTGCTACGAACAATGATCTCAGATGTGAAAAATTGTTAGCGAAAACTGAGGACAAGATAAAGATACGAAGTCAGCATTACGTACTTCTTATTGCTTCTTTCACTGTAGGTCAGGTCTTCAAAATCCACAATTTTTGGTTTTGGGATAAGTTAGTACATTTTACATTACAAAAGAACTTCCAATTTTCGAATAACCGTAAGGTTTCTTTTATTTAACTACTCAGGTAACGTTAATCCGGTAACATAATAAACAATAACATAAATAAAATCTTATAGTTAAGTAATAATGCTAGTTTAGTTTATACGTAAATCTTGTTTTTTCACAATAAATTAATGATTCAAGTTATTTATTTACTTGTGAGTTGAGAAATTAAACAAAATGTGCGATTTATTCGCAAACATTGCATTTATTCGAAACTCTTTCGGTTGGTGGAGGCTAAAGACGGCGATGGAATTCCCAAATCTAGCGTCGTATTGATTAAATTTAAATACGTGTGGACGGGGCAGTAAAATAAAGTATGCACCTGATTACAGCTCTCAACAAGTGTTGAAACCGACTTGGCTGGACTTTGATAAAGCAAATATTTTCCTGCGAGATTCTCGCTGCGTGTATTAGCGGCAATTAGGCAATCGGGCGATAGTGTCGATTTGAGCGAAATCGACCCGAAAAGCCGTTGATCGATACCCCGTCATGCGGGCAACCCGTGCGTTGCAGGCCCCCGGAGCGGTCTTCCGGATTCCTCCGGGATACTCACCAGCGGATCGCGCGTTGGACTTCATCCGAGGCCACTGTATCTTACACCATACACCGAGAGGGTCGGTTAGCACCGCCTCGTGTCCCAACGGCTCGAACCGGATGCGTTAACGGGACCGGAAGTGGTAATCCCGCATGCAGGTTGCGTACCGAGCCGCGTTTCCGCCGCGCGAGACAACTTCGCTCAGCGAAATCTGGGACTGTAATGGCGATCCGGCGAAGAGAAGAGGTGCGCGCGCCCGACTTTCCCAGGACTCGACATGAAATTATTGATCGCGAAATGGCACACGAAAATACACACGTATTGTAATGAAAATTGCATTCGGAATTCGTCTCAAGGAGAGAAAGAGCGGATAAAGGCCGGCAGACGGACGGTTTTCCGACACTTTCCTTCATGAAAGAGCCATCGGGGGCGAATTAGCGACAACGGCGGAATGGTGGAGGCGCAGCGATCGATTGGTCGATTGATTGCACCGCCCAGAGAAGTGACCGAACGAGACAATGCGCGCAGGAAGTACGCAAAATATTTCAAAATTCGCTAATTTCAACTCTAAAGTTGCAGCTGCAGGAGCCCTGTTCCTAACGCATGAGAGCCTCTCTATGGCGGAATTATCATAACAGTGCAGGTTCGGGTATCGAAACACATTCCCTTTGCTTTCCAAAGCTCCTTCTCAAGCAATAATTGACAGTAGTAATAACTCGCTCAAGCTCACCTTCAATTTGTTGATTTTCGACAAGGCCTCTGTGCTACTAACAACAATACGCCTCTGTTTATAGGAAAATACAACAACATAGGTCCATTTTTATTGGAACCACTTGCAATAGAAGATGTTGGCAGTTTCAATTTTTGACTTATATTGACAAATTCAGTACCGCTAACAGATTTTTGATTTGTGAGTTGAAACGGAAAATTATAAAAAAGCTAAAAAACTTAAAGACCTAAAACATGCATGGTTTATGTGGCCAGTTAAGCAAAAGTCCAAACTGAAATAATAATTACTGCCTTAGTGCTTTCGGAATAAAAATATGGATACGTAAAACCTCTCAACAACGGACACCGATAGAGACCGTGTCCGTTGTAGAGTGATGTCTACAGGGTGAGTCAATATAGGGGTTATTTCTAAATTTGTAGCAAAACTACAAATATATATTTTACAAATATTTTACTAGCACGCAGAATTCATAATAATTTGCTGTTATTAATTTTTTTATTATTAGGTCCATAAATGTTATAATTAAAAATCTTTCCAAAGTGAAATTAAGTCGTTGAAAAAGGAAATAAATAGAGTTTTTACTTAAAGACTTCAATTTTTGTTTAGGAGTTGTGTTTTTACAAGACACATTATTTCAGCTATTTTTTAACAAAATAAAAGAAAAAAAGTTCGTTCTTTGGACCACTTGATCTATCCGTTGTAAGAGGTAAATTTATATGACACTGTGGTAGTTGGGAATTTTTGTCAGCGTCCGCTTTTCAGAGTGTCCGTTGTAGAGAGGTTTTTTTACATCATTTTCCAATGCTTTTGTTACGTTTCTACAAAAATGTCCGTTGTGATGAAAGACGTCCGTTAATAAGGGAGGTTTTACTGTAATTGCGCTTTTCCAAACTAAAGACAGAAGTGTATAGAAAATTCTAATTCTTACGTAATAAACTTATAAATCCTTAATATTATTATTTTTTGGTTTTTTAGAAGTCTGCACTTTATATCATGAACACATGAGTCGAAAAGACCTAGTTATAAACTCATAATGCATTAACTATGCACTTTACCCTATAAGTTTCAAACTCATTTCAGACAAATTAAACAAAATTTATTGCTAATCTTCAAAAACACGGTCGTAATTTTGCGCAAAGTGAATTTTTGCTGCATACTAAACGGCCTTTATAAATCAATATACTAGAGCTAATATTCTGTAATAATGTAGGCATGAGAATTTAAAAATGTGCTACTCAAATACCTAGACCTGTAGACCAGAAGATTATTATAAACGAAAAACATACGCCATGAAAACTTAAAAAAAATAAAGACTAAAAATAAACTAAAAAAACATCCAACAAATATAAAAATTTAAAAAATATATCTTAGAAAATTGTTGAATACCTTTAATGATACACAGACCCTAAAAATTTTTAATTAAAAAAATTGTCGCCCAAGATACAGATTTTTGGTATTTCGAGATTTTGTACGTTTTTTCCAGATATGTAAAGGTAGCTATCGTTTGAATTTTTCAGGTTTTTCAGCATCAGACAACCTATTCTTGCCTTTAATTTTTTATTGAGTTCATTGCAATAAAGTCTATCATTTCCATTTTACAGATTTTTAATTTCAATGTTTTGATTTACCCTAATTTTGTTGTACGATTCGCATTTAAATGAAAAAACTGTACTTTTGTATTAACAAAACAAAATAAAACATAAAATTTAGGAAACTTGAACGTCAATTCTAAATGAATGCTGAAGTTTAGTCAATTAGTTAATTAGTTAAAAATTGACATGAACGGTCAAACACAAACACAACACTAAATCACAATTATTACTAACTTTAGTCGATATTTAACAACTCCTTTTAATTCCAATTTTGTTGTTGAATTTTCGTTTCGCCATTTGATGTTATTTTATTAGATACCTACTAGTTGTTGGTCGGAATTGGTTGTTGCGTTTTATTGCTTTATTATTCCTTTATCTTTTGCTGAGGTTGCTTTTGGCAAAGTTCGTTATGTAAGCATCTAGTTTTATTGCATTTTTTCGATTGTAAATTGTTTTGTGGTGAGCTCGACGAATGTAGGTATCCACTGGAATGTTGTACTTTTTACCCAGTTTATTCAAAGTTTAAATTGGCTCGGCAGTCGTCCTTATTTGAATAAAGTCGGATAAAAATAGGGCCCCTTTGTGTGTGATAAATAACGGCCAATTTATTTCATAAACTAGTTGAAAGTCAGACATCATGCTGGATTTCTTTATGAAGATAAACATCAACGTTTCACCGGAATTAAATATTCCGTCGTTCCGGTGGCGACTCGTTTAGCGAAACAAAGAATTAAAAGCTAACAAGGTTTTTTACAACGCTGTAAAGGTGCTTTATGTCACTTGTGAAGGGTTTAGTAGCCGATTAAGACTAGATTTTGCTGTAATGCTACCGGAATTATTAAAAATTGTATTAATCATTTTGGGGTAATAAAACACCCACGTCAATGTCAGTCGGGAAGAAGTCCAATCATCCCACGCAAGTTCGTTCAATAACTTGTGCAGTTTATCATGATGTCATCATTCTTTCTATTCACACCTCTGGGATACAATATTGTGCTATTACCCACATCTGGGCTAGTCTTTGACCTTTGATAAAAGCTGTGGCTGGCTTTACCGAAAGTGCCTTCAAAATTTTTATGAAAGTTTGGCTCCGGACGGCGCAAAAAGAACAAATAAATTCAATTCCATTGTATAAATAGAGCAGCACTCCGGTATTTACACCGACATGCAAATTAATAATAAATGGGAACAGACGATAATAGTATTGGACACAAACAAAACTACGTTTCACCTAATTGCTTGTTTCAGTTAAAAATGAACTGTCTCTGCTTATTTAACGAGATCCCAATTGTTTGTTACTTTTTTAAACAATTTATAACCCAAATATTTAGTCATCAAAATTTTATTAATAAGGGAAATGTTGTGTCTGCTCTAAAGCAGGCAAGCTAATTATTAACATAATTATAGGTACAGCTGAAACAAATCAGTATAAATGTAATTAATAATTCATACAAAATAATCAGTGGGCATTTATCAGTAACAATCCGTAATTATTGTTGTATCTTGCAAATTAATCTACTAATTTACTAATCGATTAAAAATAAAAATAAGCACTTTGTTCCTGATGACCATATTTACATTTCTGAATCGAAAAGTTTTCGATTTATTTTCAGTTCTATACGAAAAATTTTCAAGACTAGGACCAATGATTTTACGTAAAGTATTTCAGTGTTTTATATCAATGATAAAACACTATCTTGTTTCACATTAAAAGCAGAAATTTGCAGCAGCAGCTGGATTAGTTCAGGCGTGTAATATTTTATTTATTTAATTAAATAATAAATCCAGAGTGCATAATAATGTATTTTCAGTTCGGTTTGAGGATGTTTTAGTGCGAAACAAGGAGATAAAAAATTACATCGCGATTTTCCGGCCTCGATTTTTCTTTATTTGAAAATCCGGGGTCGCCTTCTGCAATATCATCAAACTGCAATATAACACCATATACGTTTTTATCTGTGCCGGCTGCCAGCTACATAATCCATTTTTCAAGATAAAGTATTGTTCCGTACATTCTTAAAGATTTATTTAGTTCAACAGTTAAATGAAAATTTCTTGATATTTAATTCAATCAGCAATGTCAGGGTCAGTTCGATTGAAGGAGGAAAAGTTGTGACGAGACGAAAAGTCTCGAATCCCCTGCCAAAACATTTAGTAATCTTTGCCCTGGAATATGGAAAAGACGCGATGTAATTTCAAAGGTAATCAGCGATAACGGTTCAATCATTCGGTTCGGGAGCATGAAGCCGGTTTATCGGATGATAGATGAGGCAATGCTTCATAAGCTGTGATTTAACACCGGAAAAATAACGATGTTGACCAGACATTCCAAAAACAAACGAAATCAATAAGACGACATGAGGCAACGGTTCTCAGAAGTCGGAGCGAATTAATCGGCATCTTCCCGGAAAATTCCGGGAGAGTTCATCCAGCGACTGAAGTCACGCTTAAAAATTGATAGAAATCAATCATCTAAAAGTATTTTCACGTATACAGGATGTTTCTAGTTGTTCAGAAATTATTTACAATTTACAAAAACCTGTATTGTGTTTTTTTATGTTGAACTCATCTTTACTGGTCGATTTTGCTAGTTTTGGTTTTTTTTTTTGTAAGGACACGCTTACGTGTACTCGTATTATACCAAAACTAGGAATAATATACTAGAAAAATAGAATCTTCACCACTTTAAGGAGAGGCTGAACTTAAAGTTGCAATAGTTTTTAGCGCTTTGCAATTAGGGACGTAAGTAACCAAATAAAGAGCTGAATAATTTAAAAAAATTAAATGAAACACCCTGTTTTCTGTTTTTGTTTCTCAAAGATTATTAAACTGAATATCTGAATAGTTAATAAATAAGAAGATCGAAAACTTTTAAAATTTGTATCATTTTACTGCGATTACGAAGAATGGCCTGAGTTTATGTTAATGTTGATGAAAATTTTAGTTTTCGATTACTGAAACGAAGTAGTTCAATTTTTTTTAAATATTATTAAAGTTAAATATCTGTCTTCGTGTCTTCGTTATTGTCCGTGTTACGTAATGAGTTATTTTTTCTAAAAAAGGATCTTTTTTACGTGTTTAAGGCATTTTTTTTTCATTAATACTCTCTGTGTGATTTTAACATTTAAAAAATTATTTCTTTCCTTACGGGGTTTTTAAAAAAGTTTAAAATTGCTTTACGTTCCTCGTTTAAATCAACAAGTGAACGTAGATATATCTACAGTTACGATCAAAAGGAATGACACCCCTAAAAGACCACAAACAATTTCAACATGTCACAGTTAATTTATATATTTGGCTGGTTTATAAACCAGCTTGATATTTTGAAGTTTGTAAAATAACCGGTTTGTTGAAATTTTCACCTTAGACTTTAGGCCAGTCAATCTTTTTGATCGTCACTGTACATAAATATTTTTAGACTTAACTTTTAATAATGATACTTTTACGACTTCACAAACTTGTAGTGACATTCTGCATCTATGCAGAATTTCAAAATTGACTGAAGATCTTTAAATTAAGTTAAATTTATTCGCAATGTATACTTACCTTTCATGAAAACAAGTATTTTAGTAGCATTATTTGAAAATAGAAAAAAACAGTCCTTGGAGTGGATTTTTCACGCACAATAACACTTTAGTATCGTGATCTCAACACGAGTCAGCCAAAATCTTGCCAGTGGGGTGAAAATGAAAAAAACACGGACTTGATATAAAGAGATTTATTATCATAATAACAGTAACATCGATATTTTAGTGAGGTCTAAACTCTTTCATTATTTTGACTCTAAACATCAAAATTTGTCGAGAAAATTAAGTATTAGCACAACAATAATAAACGATAAGTATATATTTGTTCTCTCGAATGACTCCATCTAGATCTAAAAGTTAGTCACCTCGTGTAAATAACCAGTGAATCACCTAAATAAAATGTTTCGTTGTCTACATAAAACCAATTATTTACAAAAGAAGCAACAACTGACTAGCAATAAAAATAATCTCAACGTAAAAGCACAAAAAGCTACAGGAATGTTAAAATAATACATCATAATACTACAAGTTGTGGCTCTCGCCATGACAAATGCCACGAAACGTTTGATTTTCAGACGATCACGAAAAAGTGCAGTCTTTTCGAATGACTAAAGTTAATAACAAGGTGCAAGAAAAATGGAATCGCTACTCGTCCTCCTGGTTCCTGGCGTAATAGAAATTCACCGCTCTGCAGAGATCGTAGTCGGCGGCTAGAACGACTTGCACTAATTGCTCTCGTGGGGCGCTATCGCCTATTATATCTCTCAATTGTCTGATGCAATTATCCAATCGGCCCGCATCTTGCGCCAGGGGAAGGTCCTCAATCGAGCTGCTGTTCGACTGTTGATACTGAAAAACAGCACCCTACCGACTGCGCCAATTCAAAGACCTTCTGCTCTTACATCGGACTGAAAATTGCGACAGCCGGGTATTTTGTGCCGCTCTGAGACGCTGGAGTCGGGGCTCGGCGGCGTGACAGACGAGGGCAGCAACTGCTCCATTGTGGAGGACTTTGGCGGCGGCTGGGTCCACACGCAGTCGAATATCTCCGCCTGCAGGGCGATGGGCAGCTCGAAGAACACCTCGCTCTCGGTCAGCTCGTGGTGTTGCGCGATGAAATTCAAGCAGAAGTTCTGCAACGGCCGCGTCAATAACACGAAAAACCAATCAGTTCTTTACTTTAAGGATTCGAGCGTTGTACTGATCGGCCATGTTGAAGAAGTACAAGGCCGAGTCGAGATCTATGCTGTGCTGAAGGGCGTATTCGCACGTTTGCTTCAAGGAATCGACCTCGTAACGGTCGCTTAGGAGCAAGAGTTCGACGAGTTGCTCGATTGAGAGAGAGTCGTCGCGGAGACGGCCGCTGTAGAGGTATTCCAGGAAAATGCGGAAAAGGAAAGGGTTTGTATCGTGGATAATTATTTTCCTGAAAGCACAAATGCGAATGATTGGGGAGTCAAAGGACAAGGCACAAAGGACAGAGCTTTGATTAAAAATGAGGGCACTGTGCAACAAAACCAACCACCAGTGTTAAAATTTCATTAATTTTTTTTCAGCGACACAAATGTGCAATAACACTAGTTTACGTTTTTTACCAATAATGAAACCAATCTGTATCGGTAAATAATTTTTAGAGCACGACGGCGTAGCCGGAGTGCTCGAAATAGAGCAAGTGCTTTAAAAACCAGTTATTTACGAACATTTTAGAAATCATAAATACTGATATTAGTATTACAAAAAAGCCTGTTTTCGCTCTCGTATTATTAATAACTATTTGTAAACCAGTGTAATTAAAGAGACCATTTTGGAGCGATCCTTATATTTCACCAGCGTTCCTAATGCCGCTCATTAAACCGCCACATAACGGAAAAATTGCCCTCATAATTCAAATCGTTCGTACGTGAACGTATTTGAAGACAAAACTGACCCGGAATTACAAACCGCCCCCATTTATCACCACTGCCGGATTTTCTTGAAAAATTCCCGTTTGTGCATTTAATTCGCATCAGGTGTTCCATTAACATACATTAGGCGCGAAATAAGTCCAAATTGCCGTATCTGTAATGAATTTATAAAGTTTTGGAGCTTGCGAGGCCAGTAAGTTGGCGCAAACTTCGTTTCGAAGGTAAAACATTTGAACTTCCTTAGCGATACACCACTCCAGAATCATTACATTTGCCGGCGTGCTGCAAACATTTGTTAACTATTCAAGTTCAACAATTAAAACAGTAATATCTACGATGGAGGGTGTTTGCATGAACTGCATACAATTATCGAAGTTTGGAACTAATGCAATTATTAAATGTTTCAAATGCCAAAACGATCGATTGGGATCCAGTCGAAGAATTTAGATGCGTAATTAAATACAGATCAGCGGGGTTATCAAACGTGAGTTAATGCAAAATTCACAAGCAAGAAGTGAGCCAACAGAAACACAAACTCAATTTCAAATTACACAATAAATATTTAAAAAACTGCTAAAGCATGTTGATATTTTATAAAAGAGATACTAATCAAATTTAGGAAAACTAGTCAAAATTTTTATAATTGTATTTTTCATAAATTAATTTTAATGTTTTCAAGGTCTAACATGCAGCGAAATAAATAAATTTTATTAAATAAAATACACAGTAAAAATACAGTTTTTTGTATTTGTCTATTGCTATTTGTATTTATCCAATAAATTAATTTTTTTTAATTTTTTTACTTCGTATTTCTTTTCTTTGTTTTTTTTTGTATAACGTCTATCTTTTTTAATTCCATTTTTCTAGTAAAATGTTTATAGATTTTGAAATCTTTTAGTTTTTTTCATTTTCAACAACCTTACGTATTTTTTTTCATTTCCCTTTTCTCTAATTTTTCTGTCTTCCTAAGTCCCCAAAATTTATGTCTACTCCATATCTTCTTTAATCGTCATTTTCTGGATTTTTTATTTTCTTATTTTTAGTCGCTTTTTTTCAGATTCTGTTTTAATCTTTTCCGACCGTAGTTTGTCGAATTTACATTTTTCTAATACTTTGTAACCTTTTTACTTCAATTTTGTCTTGTGTCTTTTTGACTTGCTTTCTGTGTGCCTTTTTGAATTCTAATCTTAACTTAAGATTATGTGTAAGTTTTATTTCTTTGTGTTTTCCACTTTTAGCGACCCATGGTAGTTTTTTGTCATTTCTTTTCTCTCCAATACTCTGGCTTCCGTTCTCTAACTGTAAGTGTCTTCAATAGTAGTTTTCTTATATTTTCCATTTTCTTATTTTTATGCTTCATTTTTAGTCGCTTTTAACATGTTTCTTCAGTCTCATTTTTTGTTTTTTATTTTTTTTTCTGAGTGTGAACTTAATTTATTTATACTTTTTTCTTTTATTTTTGTTATTATTATTACTATATTTGTATATTTTCTATAGATTTTTTATCTTCATCATTATTTTTTAAATCGTCGTTATACCATGACTATTGTCATAAATAGACAAAGCAGAAATTTTTCTGCTTTCCAAAATGATATTTTTCTCATTTTCATCCTCTCTATTTGTATTTTCTTTGCTTTTTTTTACTTTAATATCTTTCAGTTTTTATACTTAAGTTTTCTTATTTACTGTTTCCATAAAAATAAATACGTTTCACCATAAACTGTGATATGAATCCACTCAATTGCTAGATTCATAAAAAAAGAATTTTTATTTCTTGTATTTCATTCAAATTAGCACACATTTAAGCTCAGTTTTTGTGAAAATATCCCTAAATTGGGGAAAAACGATTATACTTCTGCCTGTTTTTAACTTACAAGCACATTTTTTACCATTACTTTAGCTTCCTCGAGCACGCATTTTAGCTCAATTTTCGGAGGTATTTAGTTTCACTTGAGCAAGAAATTAGTAAAACAAGTCAAAATAACATTATTTTTCCCTTGAAAAACTTTTAATTTGTAGATTTTCAGCCTAAATGGTAAACAATTGAATTATTTCTTCGAAAAAGTACTCTTGAACTTGAACTGTTTTTTTTTTTCAAAATAATTTCATAAAGAAATGGATGTTTTGGTTCGCGAAACTACTTATAAAAAACATTATAGCTTTGTGTTTGCTTTTGTAAGCAATTGCGGAAATCACGGCCCAAGAAGCGTGTGTCTTTTCACCGAGAAAGCCAAGTAATTGAGAAACGTAACGCAGTCGGGTTAATATTTCATAAAAACGACCTTAACCGGGCCAAACATCATCATTAGCTTTTTTATCGGGTAACGGACGCGGACTGCAGACTAAACACCACTTACTTATCGATGGCTTCCCTCATCCCTGACAACAGTGCCCTCCTGAACCAATCACATCTCGCTGCGACGATGACACGATGAGCTTTGATAATTCGTTCTTCTTCCGACTGCGTTTCATTTTCGCTCTGTTCGCTGTTGGCAGCAACAATTTCGAACTCCATATCGGTGTCGGTCGCATTTTTAAACAATTGTAAAGCAAGTTTCGATAAAATACTGGTATTAGAAGGTGGCGAAACGCAGAGAGACTCGACCAAGTTGAGCTGGAATTTTTTACTCACCTTTATTTTTTTTTGGTAATTTTTTATTACCTTGTAGCCGTGGTGATGTTTCGGCGTCGAGTAGCACGAACTCGGCGACATTTTCTGGCACTCGTTGGCGTGGGCCGACGTCGAAGTCGCGTCTAATAAACCTAAACTTTGCAACGACTGATTGAACGAATCTCTTTGGACCAGTTCGCAAAGTTGCAAAACGACGTCTTGCAACATGTCTCTGTGTGCCACTAGCTTTTGCAAAATGCCCGACTTGAAAAAATCAATCGAACGTGATCAACTTTTCTAATTAAGCGAGCGGTGAAAAAACTTACAACTTTGCTAGTGCCGACTTTGAAGCAAAACTTGAACTCCCTCCATTCAAGTTTTTCATCAAAGGCTGCAGTCACGTCCTCCAGACGCAAAAGAAATATTGGAAGCTCCTCAATGAGCTGCTCTAAATTCCTCGCAATCGAGCGAACTTTTTGAGCCGAAGACATATCATTGAAATTCTCCCTAAAACCCCCAATTAACGCAAAAATTTAATCAGCCATTGGCGCACTTTTTGTGGAGCAGAAGCCCGAGGCTGCACGTTATGTGCTCGTGGAAATTCTCCAGTTTAGTCAATTCTCTTATGTGCAGGACGTTTCGCAACGACTTGCCTAACATTTCGCCGACTCCTGATTTATTTTTGGAACTATCATTGGGTGAAAGCACTTGAATGATTTGTGTTAAGGCTTTTTCCACCTGCACGATCAAAGTGGAAACTGTATCTAATATAATTTCGATCTGGAATCACGCAAGTGAGAGAAATGACACCAATTTGCGCGCTGGTCATACTTCAGGAACTAAGAAAGTTGCAACTTCGAGACGCTGAGCCGCCGACATTGAACTGAAAGTATTTTTTAATGCTTGCAAAAACCTTTGAAGTTGCATCAAAAATATGGGAAGCCTCGATTTCGCATAACGGATTATTTCGTGACGTTCTTCTCGGGACAGTTCGTTTTTGCGTTTTGTAAACAAATCACAGAGCAATAGCAGTTTTACCCCGGCTATAACGCGAATTCTCCAATTAAAAACGGTTTTTCAAATCAACAACCAAACTAGGAGGTGACACGACGCACAAATCAAACGAACCAGTCAGTGTTTTAATGATTGGCTTAAATGTTTATGAACCTAAACGAGTCTTTAAAAAAGCAGACTGAACGAATTAAGCCAAAATAACTCATTTCCAGACAAATTATTGCATTAATTAAATAATTGCCGTGATTTTGAATCCCGTGTCGCCTCTAGTTCTAGTCATCGGCAGTCCAAATAATATTTTAATGTCGATATTTTACTGAGATTGGAGAAAATCAGCATTGGCTGCGCTCGCTCTTGTAAATTCTGCTCAACAGAGCCTAACAAAAAAAAATAATTATACATATTTCGGTTATTAATTTGTTCCTTTACTCAACTAGAGATATCTGTTATCAATTATTTTAGAACATTAATTAATCTGAAATCAAAACAAAAATAATTAAAGCCAAAAATTCTTAACATCTGTAATACTTTCATAAAGAAAAATTATTATTATCCTTAAAAAGTGGTTTCTGAAAAACAAAGTTACGAAAAGATTTTGTCTGAAATTATTTGCTCTTAAAAATGCACCTCCCTGTATTTTTTTCAGGTAGGTACCTCAAAAAACAAGTTAAGTGAATCTGAATGAATCAGACAACCTCTTTGTGACCCACTTTGCAACAATTAGTTATCTCACAGATTATATTTTTTTGTTGGTGATGCTTTAACCTGTTGTTACACAATAATTATTGCTGTTCGTTTAATTTTATTCAGTTTGTAACGTCTTGTGGTCGCGAACGGGCGCCTCATAAACGTATAAAATAATAATTTTACGCTTTAAAAGTTTCAAATTCATTGGCTAGTTCGTTGGATTTCCATCGAGAAAAGAAACAATCCGGAGTAAAGGAAAAGTCCGCAATATTTTTTCTTTTTTAGAAAAGTTACATTTAATCTGTAATATTTTCTAACTTAAAGACATGTTTAAGATCATGCGATGGGAATTGCTGTAGTAGAAAAAGAGGACATGATCAGTGCATTTTTTTCCATAGATTTTGTTTTGCTTTATTTTTAATATCCTTTCAATATCCATTAAAATTATTTAAAAATTATTAAATTAAATTTTAAAATTATTTAAAATCCATTAAAATTGTTAAAATATTATTCATTTCCTTACATAATTATGCTCAGAATGTACAATTTATACACCAGTTTCAGTAGTACCTTGGAACATTTTTAAGAAATGTAATAAATAGAACAAATTTAGACCAAAGAATTCAAGTTAAACATATTTATAACTAAAGAAAAATTGGAAACCAGACCGGAACTAAAACCGGAACGCGTATTTTGTTTCAATTCTTTTACAATCGGAAAGGCATCAAAATTTTCTTGCTCACCTGGAACCGGACCCGTAACGGAACCCAAAATTTTTACTCGTCTAGAACCATCTCCTGAGATGTTAAACATGTGATATTGTATTAATTGTTTTTTTTTAATGTCTTGCTACAAACTGTAGCAGAATAGGATGCCATAAAAGTAAGTACATTTTTTCATCTCAAGTAAGATTTTGAATATGTGTTATTAACATCTTAATTTAATTTTAACATTTAGCTACGTACTGTACTAGAAGTAGATGCCATAAAAGTAAGTGCATTTTACTTATATTAGTGAGAAAAACTAATTTTTGTATTGTATTTTTGTTTTATAAAGAAATAAATCTTTTATTCCCTTGATGTATTAATCATTGATCACCTTACCTTATTTCCTTTTTCTTCGCAAGAATGCACTAAACCTCCACATGGTACTTGCTGGACAAATTAGCAATTAATTTGACAAATTAGATCAATACTTATGTAATCTGTTTAAACACCTCGTAGTATTTAAGATGTAAAGGGATATTTGTGACACAACTCCTTTCCCTACAGCTTCAAGTGCGATATTTTGCCGTAATTGGTTATTACAATTATTTTTCCTATCATCTCAGTAATGTATAAAAAAATTTGTATTTATATGACCATTCATTCTTGTTTCGCGGCTGTTTAAAACATAATAATAACAAATGTCAAAATAAATTTGATTGCAATTAGATCGGCCCTTAACATGGACAAAATTTAACGCCGGAACTTTTTTAAACTGTAATTAAAAAACGCACCAAAGGCCAGCGCCACTTTGTTGATTTTCTCCTGCCCTTTCAGTTGTATAATTACCAACTGCCGCATCCCTGATTGATTGTTTCACCACAAAACATAGTTTTGCGGGATTTGAAGTGATATTTTCTGAAGACAAATGGTTATTCCTTACGTTAAAGTGTTCAATAATTTGATTCATGCTTCCATGCATGTCATTGACTAGACCAATAATTTCTGAAAAAAAATCTACTGATTACACGCCAAACTACCGCGCAAACTTACGTTGCTTTAGTGCCATATTTTTCAAATATAAATTACATTTACTAACAAGTTTATTAAGACAGGGGTATTGAGACACAGCGTTTAAGACCTGATGAGTGGTAACTTCAGTTAAGTTCTCGGGGAGACACTCGGCGTAAAGAAAATGTAAAATTGTGCCCAAAACGTCCTCCGGGAGGTTACTAAAGGGGCACGGATCGGCGAACCAATCAATGTCACAACCTTGCAATTTTAAAATCGTCGAATGAACCTTAAACTGCAGAATGCACGTTAGAACACAGCAGGACAATCACGAACAAACAGACTTGTTTCTTGTTTGACGAAACTATTGTTAGATCTGAAAAATAGCCGTCTTCAAGGGCCGGCAGCAGAGAAAAGGGAATTGAGTGGTATTTGTCAGTGGCGTCCTCGTAAATGCGTTTACAGTGGAGCATGCACCAGCTCTCGCACGTCATTGTGAGGTTTTCGCGGGGCTCCATTTGATCACACTACAATTGTGGCTCATTTTTTTGCAAAATAAAAAATTGGACAAGTACCCTAAACTCCAAGACATGGCCCGCGTAGGCCCCGAACCGCAACACCACCCCCGATATTGTGGTGCTGTAAAGCTCGTAGGTCTCGCAGCTAAACAGGGGGATCGACTTGAGTTCTTCAGGGACCGTCCAAATGACGTCTCCATTATCATCCAAACGGAAGCGAACACTACAATAATTTCATTGAATCTGAGCCGATACTCACGACCAAAGCAATACCCTTCCAATCCTTGATTGTCACTGTAAGTCCCCGAAATGTATCCGCACCCAATTATCTGCAAATTTGCGTTTAAATTTGCAAAATAAAACGAAATGACAGCTGTCAAAACAAACAATATATCGAAGTAAACAAGCCGAATTTGCGCCCAATTGTTACGTGACTGAGCTGTCTCACGTCTGGACCTTTTTTTGCGCTAAATTATCAAAATCTCACCTCCCAAGTGCCGATAAAACCATGAAGGGCCATACTTGTTTGACATTTGTGTCTTTGCATTTGTCAAAAAGCAGGGACTTTGCCGCAGCTGAGGTTGGCTTGGCCAACCTGCGCGCTTTACCAGTGAGCTTACAAAGCTGGATCGATTTTCCAGAGGCCTCACACCACGTAGATGGACGGGTTAAAAAAACTCAATTTGAGAAATGCAAGTATTTATTGCTTGTAAGTCGTTAACACACTGTTAAAATGAAAAAAGTATTAGATTATTAAATTGGTTTGATTTAAAACACTTGTATCCTGTGGTTTTCTCGATCACACACCAGTATGTGTCCATTGGGGGTCATTGCGACACCTTCAAGGCCCTTGAACTCGCCTTTGCCGATGCCCCAACAACCGAATGAACGCAAAAATGTTCCATCGGGGTGGAAAATCTGGATTCTGTTATTTCCGGAATCAGCAACGCAAATGTAGCCTTGGTCATCCACAGCAACGCCTCTGGGGAACTTGAACTGACCATCGTCCGAGCCCTCGGACCCGAAGGAGGACAGGACTTTGCCATTCACGTCAAATATCTGGATTCGGTGGTTGTTCGAGTCCGAAACAACGACCCTGTTCGTGTTAGAAACGGCGATGTAGTGGGGATGCTCCAGTTGGCCCTCCTTGCTGCCCATGGAGCCGAACTTGCCCACGAAGGTACCATCGGACTGGAAAACCTGCACAGAAACACATTTTATGTACTTGTGAAAGAAAAATTAAAAAACTGTTAATACCAACCTGCACTCTGTGGTTTTCCTTGTCACACACGTAGATGAAGCCTAGGGCGTCGGTGGTGATGCCCCACGGGTAGTTGAAGCGGCCGTCGGCGGTGCCCTGGCTGCCGAAGGCTCGCAAGAAGCGTCCCGAAGGGTCGAAGACTTGGATTCGGTGGTTGTACCGGTCGGCGATGATAAATTGGCCAATTCTGTTGACGGCAACGCCTGCAAGACAGTCGAATTCGCCTTCGCCGTTGCCGTATTGTCCAAATTCTTTCAGGAATCGTCCGTTTGAGTCGAAGACTTGGACGCGGTGGTTGGAGGAATCCGCGACTACGATGGAGTTATCGGGGCCCACGGCAACGCCGCGAGGCCAGGTGAAACATCCGGCTTCGCTCCCCCGACTACCAATTTCGAACAGCTGTTGGCATTTCTGCAAGTACTGACTCCTAGGGGAGGTACCTGCCACTGCCACTGCGATACCTACGCAAAAGATGGATTTATTTTATCAGTTACCATTGTTATCAAAAAAAATTAAACTGTGTTCAAAACAGGACCTCATCAAAATGTTCAGTGGCTTACACATTTACGATTTATTTACAGAGGAAAGTTATCTTTCGAGAATCTCAATAAAATCAAGATTATAAATAAATTGAAGTGTTGTTTATTTAACTCGCAACTGTTATTACAAGAGTAAAAATATTTTGTATTTCTAATTTTGCTTCATATTAAAAACGTAAAGTCTAGATTTTCTCGTCGGTAAACGAAAACTAAGTAATGCTGGCTAAGGAAGTCATGAAAAACCGAGCTCAGAAGTACAAATCATCATGTTAGCGAAGTTTGCATAAAGTAGTACAGAGTAAACTTATTCCTATAATTAAAGTCGAGACAAAGTTACAAAAATAAGACGTAACTACTATGAATTACAAAAAAAAACACACACACAAATGCAGGTAGGTAAATATCTCTGTTATTTTCCACTTGTTTGGCGAGAGTTCGTCAATAATAATTAGTCCCTAGAGAACTAATTACTTTACAAGGAGATGAGAGACATACAAAATAACTCGATATGACCAAAAATTTAGTGCGGTGGAGCGTTTTAGAGCGTCTCTGCTCCAAATTGTTTGAAATTAATTGAAATTAGTTTACAAAGTGAGTGGAAAAGAAGTTGGAACATTGGACATTAAAAAACTAACGACTAAAGTTTTTCGACCAACCTGAGAAAAAAAAGTTGAGCGCCGTCCTACATATTTTTCAAATTGCGAAGATTAAGTATTGAAATTTATAAAAGAACAAAAACATATTGTAGACACCAAACATACTTTAACCAAACAAAATAAAAACATAAACGCGAAACCAAAACTATAAGTAAACAATAAAAATGATTTTTTCTCTCGTCAGTTATTTAATTTTGATAAAAGACAGTCAAAATCAATTTCCTATCGGCCTTTTTTTTCTCGAAAGCCAAATGCAGTAATAATAATTATTGCCAGATTTATTTTGGGTGAAAAAAAAACATTCTCATAGAATCATACACATTCGATGTCGCTTTGTCTTCCATAAAAATAAAAATACATCCATGTCCTTTAATTTTCAAATAAAAAATAATAGTAACCTAACTGTGATAATAACAAAAAAAAATTAGAAAACAGAAAATCATAATAATTATAAATTTTTCGATTTATATTTACGGTTAAAAATACAAGAAATATTTAAGAGGGAATAAGTTGTAGAGAATCTAATTTTATTAAAGGTTTAACCGTTTAGGCCGTAAAGACCGTTCAAGCGACGTATTCGTTTCATTTTAAACGAATGCTGAAGGAATACTTTAAAGCAATTTAAACCTAAACGGTTAAAAATAGAGATATGGCATTGGACTCACAGCCTTTTTTTTGTAGAAATTCTCCACTACTTTGTTGCTTAAGCTTTTTTGTATGTTCGGCCATATTCACTGCGTTTTGAAAAATAAGGTACAAATTGGTGAAAGCCTGAATTTTTTTAATACAATATTTGATAATTTGTTCATATTAGATACCTTTATATCTTCCTCCTGCGAATTTATTCTCTGTTGCTTGTATAATATTTAACATTATTTAAATACGTACGGCCAACTTTTTCAATGCTTTTAAATTTATTAGACGGGCTAGGGACAATAATGCCATTCGTAAGTAAGCCGAAAAATCGTCGAATTTGGCTGGAATGGTTTGATTTTCACGCTTTACGTGCGATTAGTTATACAAGTTTTTAATCTAGAAACTCACTTCTTATATATTACACGTCCTTTTCGTGAGCTTAAACTTGCTTTTGAGCTAATAAAGTTCAGTATTTTGTGACATTTTCTTTAAACTACACTTTAATTAACTTTAAATCACACAAAAATAATAGATATTTTTCCACATAAAACAATATTTCTTCGTACAAATTGAAAATGCTCGTTAGATATCTACTGAAATTTTTGAAAATAAATCTCATTCTTTTTATTAAATATTAGATTATTTATTTACTTTGGAGATAATGGCTTTTTCAAAGTTAGAATTTGCTAATCCTTATAGGTAAATGTTCAATTAATGAGTTTCTTTTACCGAACTTTTGTATTAAATAACAAATGTATTGTTCCAAAAAAGTATAACATTAATTTGTCATTTGTCTGTATTTACGAGTATTTTTTTAACAAACTGTCCTGAGATTTTCTTTGATTTTGAGCACAATTTTACATGAGGCACCTTGTGTTTGTTGCAAACTTTCATAAGAGGTAGTCAATTGTGAACAACCCCTTGTCGAAAATTTTCGTTCCTTTAGCACCTGAGGAATGCCAACACAAACCGCCTTTGTGTTGGTCAGTATCGGTGCCCTTTTTCGAAATACTTGAAAATACTAACCGGCTGCCGCCGTAGCTGCTGTAGGAGGGGTAGTGGGGGAGCCTTGCATGTTTTTTTGGTCGTCGTCCGAGCTCCCTAACTCCGTGGACGACCTCAGCGGGAGACCAAGAGACAGTCTCCTCGCCGTCGTCGAACTACTCGACGGTGTCACCGAACTACTCGATTCCTTATCTTTGCCACTGTTCCTATTCCCGTACTTGTTCTTTAAATACCTCGCCCAAGAACTCAACGCGGCCCCATCTTTCTCCGTCGCGTTCGACCTATCAGGCGAATTATCGCGCGACTTCAACGCATGCGAGGAGCGACTTCTCGCAAGATCGTGCCCTGACGATGCTGCGGAGCCGTACCCCCGCGACGCCAAGTACGCGGACGGGTTGCAGGACGTCGGCGAGATGGGCTCATCGACGTCCTCTTCGTCGCCAAACTGCTGACTGCTCCGACTGCGCGCCAGCCTCTGTCTCCGCTCCTTCAGGGCCATGTAGCGCGACCGCCCGCTCCCATATTTACTGTCGGAGTCGTCGCCAAGCGTCGAACTGTACTTGTGGTCGTCTTCTTCAGGCGGGATGGCAGCCGAGCTTTTGCTCTTGTTGAGGAAGCGGCTCGTGTAGCCGTACCTGGGGGGCTCCTCGTCTTGCGCCCCTGAGGTTCGCCGGGCGTAGCGCGACCGCGGGGGCGATTCCTCCTTCGGGACCCCGTACCTGGGTCTGGTGTACGTGGAGGTTTCGTCCCGGCTGCTTTTCCGGGCGTTTTCGGCGCTCCCGTCCCTCGCGTGCGCGCTGCGGGCCAAAAGGGGGCCAATGTCAGTCTTCGCCATTTCTTTGGTGTCTGGTTTTTTGGTGTCCTCGTCGGATTCCTCCTCACTTTCCGTCTCCTCCTCCGAACTGGTTTCGGTCTCGTCGTCGTCTTTGGTGGCGGATGGCGGTGTCGTGGTTTTGTTGTGGAGGAAGCGGCTTTGGAACGGTTTGGTTGGTTCTTTGGTTGGGGTTCGGGGAGTGGCGTCGACACTCCCGCGTGAGAGATACTTCTGTTTGACTTCTTCGGTGGTGAACGGGGCCCCGGTTGTGCGAATGGCGTTTGAGGAAGCTGTGGATTCTGTGGAAGTGTTCGAGTCGGAGCTCGCCGATCGCGTGGATTTTTTATGTCCAGCGTCGGAGGCGCGTCTCGCGCCTGTTTTACTGGCGGCGGTTTTGCGCTGTGTTTGTTGCAAGGAAGTGAGAGATTCGTCGGATTCTTCAGGGCTGGAGATGGCCTGGAGAAAACATGCGTTAGGTGTTGAATGCTTCATGCTTCACACACACAACACAGGGAAGAGTGGATAGTCGTGGCATGCCAATGTGTAATCGAGTTTAAATGTGGACACAGTCACAATGGACGGGAAAAACACTTATTCTAATTAGACTAAATTGTTTTAATCAGGTACTTTGCGAGGTTACGGCTCGTCTAGACTCACCTCGGGGGCGGGGGTTTTTCTCTGAGCTGAGTGTCTTTCTTCGGTGCGCTCTGGCCGGGTCTCTGTTTCGGTGGAGGTGGTGGCACCTTTATTCTGTTTCTTTATTTTAGCGATCTCGTCTTCTTCGCTTACTTGTCTGTTTGTGGGGGGCGGGGGCCGCTTTGGTACGACTTTTGGCTGGGGGGCGGGTGGTGGAGGAGCCTCCTTTTCCTTCTTTTTGCCGCTTTCGTTCTCTTGGAGCTTTTTCATGACGCGGGGCGAGTCAGCCAGGCGGGTGATGCCGCTCAAGGGGCCTCTGGCCACGTCTTCCGTGTCCAGGACCTTCTCCCGCTCAACCTTCTGCGGTTCGAATCTGACTCCACGACCCGGTTGCTCCCCGTCGGAGTCGTTATCTTGGCCGTGCCTCCTGAAGCGGCTGTACCTAGACCTAGCCGGTCTGGAGTCGTTATCGTAGTCTTCGCCGTAGTCAGTGCCACGGTATCTGTCACCGTATCTCTCCGTTTTGGGCCTTTCGCCGAATTTGCGGCCTCCGAGGAGCGCCTCGTCTTGGTCGCCGCCGTAACCTCTCTCATACCCTCTTTCCTCCTGCTGCCTGAACTGTGAGGCTAGCCGGTGGTCGCTTTTGGACCGCATTAAGCCCGGTCCTGGAGGTTGCAACATGCCCGAGCCTTGACTAAAGTGCTGATTGGCTATGTTTAGATCGCCGTAGCCGGCGACGTGCAGGACGAGTTGATTTGGGTCGTGCGCTAAAACCAGCCGAATTTTCCTGCTGTAATCCGTGTTTTCGTATTCGAAGTTCCGGATGAATTCGACTGTCTTGAGGAAGATTTCTTTGGCGTCCATGAGCTCGCAGTCGTCCCAAATGTCCACGTTCTCGTTCATGTGCTTGTCGGCCAGGTCGCAGTTGCTCAAAATGTTGGATATCTCTTGCTCCAAGTTCTCCTTCAAGTTGGTCAAACTCCTTAATTCCGTTCCTAAATAGCGATCGATCTCGCCTCGTAAATATTCCGTCCGGTCTTTGAGGGCTTTGGAGAGCCTCCGGTAAATCTCCTCGACTTCTTCGCTCACCGACGAGCAGTTCGATTGAATACTTTGGGTGTTTTTCTCGACTAGAGACAAAGTGTCTTGTAACCTATGAATGCCTCGCCGGATCTGGTTGTTAATCCGGGAGATCTCCCGCCGGAGGATTTCCATGTGCGCTCCCTTGCATTCTTCACAGATTTTCTTATCACAGTGGGAACAAAAACTACAATACGCCTTTTCTGAGCAAACGTTACATCGTTCCATAACTTGGCCACTTGTTGGATCCGGGAGTTCGCCAGTTATTTCAATATGAAGCTCCAGGAATCTTTGAAGGGTGACGTTGGTCGGGAAACCCTGCACCCCCTGATAGGGGATGCGGTGTTCCGCTCGGCATTCCGGACACTTCACCTGGAAAAAGTGTTATTCCCGACACATCTTTTCCCGCCACTAACCTGTCTCCGGACGTAATCCACCAAGCCCTCCAGACATGGTTCCATGCAGAAGCTGTGCTGGCATGGCAACAGCTTGGGGTTGCGGTAGCGGTCCAGACAAATGGCACATGTTAAAAGTTGCTCGAATTGTTCCATTTTTCAGTCTGGAAAAGCAACATTTCTGCCTCAAGTGCACTCTATGAAAAACCAAGCGGCGGAAAACAAAGAAAAGCGTAGCCAAGGACGGACGTTATTCACACGATATAAATAGGTCTAAAACAAACAAGACGAATTTCCAGATGGGCTAAATTAGACACAAAGTGCCCGTGAGGAAGTTGACACGAGCAAAACGAGGAAAAAGTCTTTCCAAGGTTCGAAACTGCATTTTCGCCGTTGCTAGCCAAGCGATGGGGTTAACGAATCTGGTCTATTTTTCGGCATAAAGGATGTTTTCAGCGTGAACAGTTTGGCAAACGTCCACCTTTGAGAGCTGAAAATCGTGTACATGGAACTGTTAAATCCCTGAATATAGTCACAAGGCGCACTTTAAATAACCGTGATGTGTCTATGTGTGAGTTGGGTGCCCTCTCATTGGGCGCTCTCTGGAATCCACGACTAGCGTCCCGACGCTCATTCTGCCTATGCTGACGTCAAGATTTAAAATTAAACGCCGCAATGAGATGTTCATTACCGCTACTTCGGGGCGAAATAAGCGAATTATTAATTTAATTGTCTTTGCTTCGATTTATCCAAAGTTAGGGAACAAAAATAAAGCAGATTAAAACAGCAAGTCCATTTTGTGCAGCGCGGATATGAAGCTTTCGTTAGAGGATAAAAGCGCAAAAAAGCCGTTTTGTTACAGCACAGCGAGCGTTGCAGTTTTGCAACTTGACGCTCCTAAGCTCGGGATTACAATTTTTCGTCTGTACCTTGTCATTAATTCGCTAAAACATCACAGATACACAATTCATCACACATAAACTTTGGTAAAAGCCGTCCGCGTGTTAACTGGCGAAGTGTGTGTGCAAGAATACGCGATTGAAGGACTATATCTTATTTTAGATGTACACCGTATGATCTAGTTTCTCGAATTGAACACCGAACACCCCGATGCGTTTTAATGAGTTTGTTCTTTGGCACCAATACGTGTGGGACTTTCGCGTGGGTCTTATGATTTTCGTGATGAAAAATAAAACACCGTGACGTCGGGAATTATTAGATTAGGTTTATATTTAGGTGTGTGGGAAAAAGTTCGAGACGGCGGCGCCGAAATAGGCAACGCACAACTGATAAAAAATTTAAATCTCGGAAACTGGCAAAAAATTGCACTGTCACCAACTCATGAAGCACTTTTATTGCGAGGAAAGCTCGCTGGAGAGATTTTTCATTTATTTTTACTTTTGTTGGCGGCTTTTACACTTCCGGTGCTAACTTGGGGTATACACTCCTATAAAAAAGAGCATTACTCCACCAAGGAATTTTTAGCACTTAGCGTAAATAGGGGGCAACAAACTCTCAATGTCAAAGACAACAACATTACTCGTATTTTAAATTTTTTATTGTGGAGTTAACAGAAATAAGGGCGATTTTTGTGTCGAGAAACAATTAATTTAGAACTAGTTTGGCCCTGAGTCAAATTCTCGAGGCCTTTGGAATATCTTTAGAACCCATCAACCTATTTGCAAAATATTTTTATTTTCCAATTTATCGCGAACTTGAAATCGATTGTCTGGATAATTTTTAACACATTTGTCCGTCTGTTCGCTATGAAATATAGCTTACAGTAAATGGTTTCGCGAAAAAGGGCATCTCGTGTCGTTTCTCGACATAAGAAAAGGCAGTAATTAGCACGAATTAAGCGGAAAGTGGAGATAACCGCCTAATAGTCTGGTAAGACCGACACTTTTTTTATTTGCTGTTCCCAAGAAAAGCGGAGACGAGCAAAAAGCCGAGAATTAAGGGACGGCTTGTATTACTAAAGGCTGCAAACAAAATGTAATGGGTTTAGAATGGAGGCCTAATTAATGAAATGTGATTGCGGGAGTTCTTTCAAAGTATTTGTGGTTAATTAGAATATAGTTCATCCTTTGACAAGCTCGGTATCAATCTAAGGGCGAAGCGAACGCGGAATGCAAAATAAGGAAGGAAATGGTGTTATATTGTTAGTATTGATTGGATTAGAAAATATCAGAGGTTGGCCGAATTTGCATTACATAAATTGTAGACAACGGTTTTGCGAACATTAATTGCCAGTTTTGAAACAAAATTTAGAATAGGAGAATTTTGTAAAAAAAAGAACGTTATTCATATCCAGATTTGCTTTCTTAATTATTATTTAATTTTCGTATTTGGAATTACTGGTAGGTATAATACAAGGTGAGTCTGTTAAAAATATATTTTTATTGTTTCTCAAAAACTAATAACCACAGAATAATAAAATGAATTAATAAATTAATATTAAGTTGCTGCACAAAAAATATTACTGTTTCTAATGGCATTCTAAACAAACAATACTTAAACGTTGTTTTGTGGAAAAAATCTGTTTTATAACAAACCATTATTTAAGCATCCTTTTAAATGACACGAAAAATAATAAAATGTCGATTAATCAAAACAAGGAATATTTTTAGGCTCGGTTTATATCAAGCTCAGTTAATTGCGCTGTTAGAAGATAAAATCGCGAATGGACCAACCAGATTGCTTCAATTTGGTCACGTGATTAGTTCATCACGCATTTTATTGCGGTTTAAATTAATGACGCTTCTATAAACCGACCCTTAATCAATTAATTTTGATTAGATGGAATTGTAGAAAAATTTTGAAAAATTCCACATTATTACATAATGCTTTAAAAAATGTATTTAATTTTTACTAGTTTATTAGTATTTTGTTGTGAAAAATAAGTAACAAAGACGGATGTCATTAATTTTATTGGCATTTGTTTGAGTATCAGATAAACTTCAGATGAATATGCAATTTTTCATTACGTTTAACCGAGTTCGTTTCAGAATGCTGATGTTTTTATTTAAAATTATGTGAAAGAATATTATTTTGATTTCAATTTACCTTTTGAACTGTAGTATTTAATTTTACGTTTAGCATTATTTGTGTGCTGTTATTATTACTATTTTATTAAAAATTGGGAGTTGTTTAACCATTGAATAATATTATGTCTCAAAAACATTTATGTTTTCTCAACCTGTCTTAACAAAAAAATTAAAATAATATTTGGTGGAGCTTAAAAGAGGCAATATTTTCCACTAAACAGATGTAAAAAATATCGAAACTTCTTTAAAAATAATAATTAGTAACAAATTGCTTCCTGAAAAGGACAAAAAAACATTCGGTTAGTGTCTGTCACTTATGTTGTAATTATAAATTAGTTAGATATTTTTAAAATTCGGTGCTTTCATAATTAATTACAAAGATAAGCGGGCAAGAGCCTACTAAGAGTACCAAAGCATTTCTTCCTCCGGTCACATGTCTTTTGTCCTTTGGAGGCAGAATCAATATAAAAGTATGGACACAACAATTTTTTTCTAATACAAATATTTTGATTGATTGTTTACATATTTTGCTCAACCTTTTTTTATCTTTTGCTGAATAAAAGGTAAGGTATTTTTGCAAAAAAGTTAAGTACTAAAAAGGGGCTTTTTTGAAATATTTTACATTTAACTCTTCGTATTATTCAAAAAATTATAAAAACATTTCAGACAGTGGAGTTTGAATAAACTTTAAACAAATTTCAATACACGTGGTCACGTATTAAGTATTTACAGTTCGTTTTATTAAATTTAATTAAACACAAAACATTTGTGTTTTTTTACAATTTCCTTAACGAAACTAATTTAGTAACCACAACACTTTCTTTCAAACAAGTGCAGAAGTCTTGCGGCTATTATTAAGCCTAGTCTAGGGCTTATCCTAAAATCTAGATTAAATCCAAACTAATAGCCGAAGGTTCCAGTTCGCATCCAATTATAACTTTAATCCCAACTATTGGAAGCTGCATAAAGAATATCGAAACAGTTCCACGTCAGGTGTCTGCAAACGAAATAAATCTTTTTAAGAGCCCACCCCACGTAAATTACGTTAGTCCTGGGTTGCATGTTTGAAGGGTCGGTGTTTGCCGTTAATTAAAGCGACAATCCTGAAATTTTAAATTTCATATTAAGCATTCATTAGCGGCGGGTTGTAGTTGGGTTTTCTTGATTTAATTGATCGCTCTAATGTGATAAAGGGTTATGTGCACAGCGATGAAACATTTATTTAAATAACATGTCAGTCTGGAGTGAAAGAGGGTATAAAGGGACGAAATTTAGTGAAAAAATAAAATAAAGTATATGACCCTTGACGTCGCCGTCGTAACTCTTGAGGCGCTTTGTGTTTAAAGCTTACAAAGTAAGATAAAACAGATATTTGATTATATTAAAAATAATGGTGTCGTTCGAGCCCGGCCCCGGTTTAATTATGCCGGGCTGTAAAATTTAAAATAATCACTTAAACAAGGATAAATCCGCGGGGATATTAAAATTAAGGAAAATTAGAACAAAACCTTTGTGTGGCACGAGGATGAGTTGGCGCGATTTAACAGCGCCCTATTTTTACCGCTTATTGTTCCCGAAATAGGGAAAAGTTTCGGGGATTAATCACGTCGCAACATTTGATGCATGTCGCCGGAGATTCGCAGCTTTTGTGCATTTGTCGCAAGTCTATTCCAGGTGAGAGCCGAATCCCCGAATCCTTCCCGGTTTTTGCACGGGAATGAGCAACAAAACGGGATCTAATCCACTTTGGCGGGCCGGGGGCGTCAATTAGCACCTGGCCGCCCGGCATTAATCCGCTTTTCAGCCGGCAGATGGCTCCACGTGACAAGTGGCTGAAACCCGAACTGTATTTCAGGCCAGCGCGAGGATAATTATAGCACAGGGGTCAGAAACGGACATCACTCTTGGCTTGCTTCTATTCACGCTCCCTGAATTCATTTCACGCTATTTGCCGCATTTTTCAGATGGCGCTTCTTCGCTCGCTAATTTTTCCACGCCGGATAAAAATAATAAAGCATGAATGAAAATTTTGGCGCCAAAAGCGAATAATTCGCGAGTTGGCAAATGCGGAGCTTTGGGGAAACGCTTACCGGCTGTTTGCTGGGCTTCCAAAGTTCATCCGAGGCCCCGCAGGGCCCTAGCCACTAACTCGGCCCCTTTGCGATAGTTTTGGAATTCCTGAAATGCATTTCGTGATTAAACTGGCGCATTTTTTCTGATGGAATTTTATTTTAGTGCGGGAAGTTGGAAATTATTTTTTAATACAGGCATTCTTGGCACCGATTCAGCCGAATATATGTAATGACAGCAGTTTATGTAACACAACTTTGGGTTAGAACAGCTTTTACCACTGGAAACAAGTCCGAAAGCGACTCTCCGCAGCTTAAAGATCATGTATCAAAGGAAAATTGTTTTTTATTTATTTTCCCTTTTTCACTTTTCTGCACATATGTGCTCTTATCTGGAGTTTTAATAAGTGATGGTAAATTCGCCGGCGATAATCGAACTTGAACTAGCCAATATTTGTGGGAATTGGGTTCGGCAAAGGAATTAATAATAAATTCTCAACTCACACTAAACCCCACTGTATGTCGAAGGATTCACTTGTGGCGAGTATGTTGGAGGTTGGTGTGCTTTTTTGATTCACTGTGGTGGTCGTTGGCAATTGCCGGCAAGCACTAGATGGACTGCAGGTGATTTCGCAGCGAGACGCTCTTACGAATTCTCTGCCAACTCCACTCTAAGCTTGTCTAAATAGATTCGAGATGACTTTAGGATAAAAATGCACAACGTATATTTGTCTCGACGAGCTTTTTTCCAAAAAACGCGCTTTTGGGTCAGACAAACACGCGTTTATTTACAGTTGATTGTATGTCGTTGAAGGAAAAAGCACTACTACTTATTTATCAATCGGCCAGCCCTGCGTGTGCTCTTTCAAATTACCTTGCCGGCACTAAAGAAGAATTACCCGGCGAATAAGTCGTGTTTATTGCTTTGGCATTTTCAAATTTTAACACACTGTGTTTGCACGGAAATTAATGGTCTTATTACCGCTTCTCCTCCGAGAAGTCTTTTTCGCCAAACGTAAATTTCAACTTGTAAGCAGTGGAGTTCTTTTAACTAGGAGTTATGTTTATTTTTTGGTGCGCTGTTAATTAGGCGGTGATTTATTGTCCCTCACGTTGTCCAAAAAAAATTTCAATTTCTATCACTTGGTGGTCGAACTCAAGTGGCGCTCTCTTGGCTGTAATTAGTTTAGCTATGAGTTGTAATTAGAGGCGTTAATTAGGAGCACAGGTATTGCCATATATCAATTGTGTGCGGCTTGGCATTCGGGATATTGATTATAGGTCTCTCAAATTGTCAAATTAGGGTTTGTAAATTGAGTTAGAAGGGGTTGTGCATAATAAAAAATTTACGCTGAGGAGCATTTTATTACGAATATTTCAGCCAACAATGTACGTATTCACAATTTAATTAGCTAATACCGCTGTTGTATCACATTTACATGTTTGAAAATAATAATTATTTAATTCTCGTAGGCAAAAGCTAGTTTGTGTTTCGGAAACCTGTAGGCTTATAATTTAGTCATAATTGCGCCCAATCAAATTAAGTTTAAATGTGATGACAATTAGCATAAAATTCTAGGCTTGCAATCGGCAACAGCTGATCATTGATACGCTTTTAGGTGAATTGCTTTCGGTAATTTATTCATGTATCGCCGCAAAAATCGCTCTCGTATCAATTAGAAGGGCACTAACGATCTTTCAAGTTCGAGACGCATTTTTGGAACCCATAAAACGTCGAAATTTGAAATTCCGCCGTGCTATTTCGGGCGCGCGTTCGATGCAACAGCTACGTGTTGATTGTTGACGCATTTTTTCATTTCGTAAAATTTGCAACTCATTCGGCGATGTCGCTGCAATTTTCTCCGTAGTTGTCTAAATAAACACGGTGCATTTGCCAGCCATTATTTACGACCGAATTACCTAAATATAGTTAGTGGAGAAATGCAGCGCGCCATTAATCATGTCTAAAATAAGCATTTTTTCGCCGAAAATACTAGAACTTAAATGAGATAATTGCGTTTTCTACTTGTTCGTGTTGCACTAGATGAGAATTTATGTACACGGCGTGAAAAATAATAACAAAACGGCATACAAAGGCATTATCTTGTCACTTTTTGATAAACTACCGTGGCGCGTCTTTTTGAAAATGCTTTTAAAATAAATTCCCCTTTCTTAGATGCACACAACGAGGCTCGTTCCTCAATTTCGGCGTTATATTGATGATTACTCCGGCGATAGAGATGACAAACGGGGCTGATTTGACCCCGGATCCCTTCCTCCGGGCTCTATCTATTTTTCATTACACGCCCCAAATCGAATTTTTATTCATTATTATACAAAAACAAAGCTCCAATCGGGATTTATCCTTGACGAGGAACGCAATTGTAGCCAAGGCCGGCTGTGATTATCGAGGCTATATCCTGCGACAGCTTGCCTGATTTCATTAGGTCCTTTTATTTAAATTCGGGAAGTGTTTTATGACCGCTTTTACGAATCCTTTATTAATGGCGGCGAAAAAGGAACAAAATAATTTGCAACTGTAGCGAGATTAAAAAATGAACGCTCTTTTTACGAGACTTAAGATATGGCCTGAATTGTATTAAATTATCCTTTATAGCCCCTTTCATGAGGAGTATTAAAGCCAAAGTTGAGTCACTATGGGACAATTCGCATTGAAAAATTTACAAAATACGTTACTTCGTTTTTCTGACACATTCATTAAACAAGACGGTAATAAAAACAAGACGTAACGAGAATTAATGTAAAGTACCGATAAATTATACAGGGACATTATGCGTGGAGTGATGTATCGAGCTTTTGCCCCTCTACACGTTATTAAATTTCAGTTTCAATGCAACTAATGATTGATTGTTATTGCCGACACATCCGTCATAATACACATTTTTACAAAAAAACTGGTTTGTAGTTGCTAAACATTTTGCCTCATTTGATAATAATAATACGAGTATTAACCAAAATGGAAAATATTTTCATTACAGTTCTAAAACATGGTAATTGTAAAGTTAAAACGAAAAAACATGTTTTGTTTCAGCGATTTTATTAATTCGAAAAAGTTATAATATGTATTTGTTCCATCGCTACAAGGGGTTTTTTTTAAATAAAATTTCGGAAAATGATGTTTACCAAACAATTCCTTTGTATGTTTTATTAATGGGGTTTTTTACTTTATCTAGGTGAAACAGCTGTTTTGTGCACCTTTTCCTGTTGGTATTTAAAGCTTTGTCCTTGCTCTTTATTTTTACATTTCTGCTCCTTAATGAACGATCATTATCTGTTTTGTCATTTTCTGGGCTCAAAGTCGGCCAAAAGTATTTACGGATTTTATTATCGAAAAAATAACATTCCAGACATTAATTTTTGCAAGTCGTAACAGCTAAACTAAACTAAAAAGTGAACTCAAAATAACTTTTGACAGGTTATCTGTTTTCTCGTCACAGCTGCTTTATCTCGCGCAATTATTGAATTTTCGGTGTTTTTGTCAGTCGGGGCCAGTCTTTAATTTATCGACAGTTTAAAATGATCCAATTTTCTCCGGAAACCTTTCCTCCGGAGGAGTAGATCACGCGTATGCAAGCTAATGGAAAATCCTTGTTGCTCCTCGACGCTCATTTAGCGATACTTTGTTACCGATAGCTTATTTATGTGTTTAACTTCGGCAATGAGACGCATAAATTCGCATTAAACGGTTGGCAGCGGCGGGTTGCGTTTTTTGAGGCATCTGCCGTAATAATTAAAGAAGTTTGGAGAGTTTCGGCCAATAAATTGAATGTGGGGCCAGTGATATCGCACAATGAATGTCTGAAATGCCAGTCTTTCATCCTTGATGATGAGGGTCTTTCTATATGGCTGTTCAAACTGTAATAATTGATACAGCGCCCCCCTATGATCAAACTTTCCGCGCAAATAGATTTATACGAGACGGATAAAAGTTGTGAGGCAGGTCGACATGAGCAAATATTTTTAAGATCTTGTCAGAAATTATGAACAGAACTTGTTGAATCGCCGAAAGTTTGCTGTTTCGTGCGCGGAGAGAAAAGAATTCCGAAATTTATATTTATGAGATTTATCGGGCCCCTATTTATAGATTTTGGCAGGCGAACTTTGATGTTTTGCGTACATATGTTTGCTAAATTTCTAAATACGACCTTTCTTTGGATTTTTGGCAAACATATTTTCAATCTTGAAAAATTTTTACGCACCATTTTTCAAGCCAGGTAATCTCAACACTCACCGTTGCGTAAATTGTGAGTAGTTCAATATTTTTAACCCGTTGGGGATTATTGAGTAGGTGAAAATATGAATCAGCGTTTTTCTTGAAGTGTAGCCAAAATTTGGGCATAATCCTGAGAAATTCTTTACACTTAAAGCCATAGGGGCCGTGATGAATGTCTTGACTTATTGAGACCTGAACCCAATTTATCTTCAATGAATTTATAAGAGAAGAAAAATGTTGTGGGTCGGACGCAATACACTCTAGGTCAAGAAATTTTTTCGGAAATTAGGCTCATTTTTGGCAAGACAAATGTCTTACAAAGGTCAAGAGCATTTTTTTTTCATTACTCACTGACGATTTTGAAGTTTGAAAATTACAAAACTTTGAAAGAGTTTTATCCAATTGAATTTGATTATTTTTTCAAAAACTGTTCACTATTTACTTAAATTTGATTACATTAATTTTGAACAAAAATGCGACGAGCCAAATATATCTAAACATAAAAATATCAAAATATATTTTAGAAAAACATCGAAAAGTTGCGTAAAAGTCGTTTAAATTTAAGCATGACATGGGAAAGAATTTCCTGTTGATTCATTAATGTGCTGGTGTATATTTAGACAACAAATTAAATTTTACACCTTACACCTCAGAAATACACCTGTTTTTTTACTAAGCCAAAATCAGTCAAGTCCAACAAAATTAGTTTACAATAATATAACAAGCTCAATTTCTATAGTTTTAATGTGATCTTTGATACTGATTGTCTAAAATAAAATTAGAAAGAATTTTTGGAATTTTTGGAATAGCAAAAGGCGAGGGCAGACGAGAAAATAATACAAAAATAATAATTTTTCCTTAAAATAAACACACTCTAAATTTTGAACATGTTGGTTTTTTGTAACTAACTACACAACTACATAATTACTTATTGTATAAGCAATTTCTTCTTGTATGAAAATAAAATCTTTTTTTTAACTTAAAGTATTTTTTCTTCTGTATAATTAATGAGTGACACGAGTTTTGGAAACGTAATTCTCGATCAGAGACAACACCCAGGAATTTTATACTTTTGACAATTTTTAAATTTTCAAAATGTGTGTTCAGATCAGTGTCATTTAATTTAGGTTTGAAAACTACTACTACTACTACTACTATAATAATAATAATTAATAATAATAATAATAATAATAATAATAATAATAATAATAATAATAATAATAATAATAATAATAATAATAATAATAATAATAATAATAATAAAAATAATAATAATAATAATAATAATAATAACAATAATAACCTACTGCTGAAAAACGTCTGAAAATCTGAAAAGTTTTAACCGTTTTTTATAGTAATAGTTATAGTAATAGTTATTTATTTATAATGGGATTGTTTATCTACGAGTGAAAAGGTTAAATTCAAGAGTGGACTTATTTCCCGGGTAAATAATTAATATTTATCGTCGTACTTCAAGTTTAAGAAAAAAAATTGTTGGTAACCCTAAAAATTTTTCAAATTCAAATTGAATAAAATAATATAAAATCATTTTATATACCTTTGCGGTTAAAGTGCTATTTTATTCACTCAAAAGGTCGATATAGAAATAATTTAACATAGAAAAAATATGCTATAGAAAAAATAGTCTTAAATTTATCAGTGAACTTATTCCACCAAATTTCATAAAATATTACAGACTCAACCACGTATTTTTCAAAAGTTTTAAAATTGTTAGACACTTTGAATAAAATATACTAACCACCATGAATAAAAAATGTCCAGGCATTGGTAATTCCGTCTGCTACAAAATTGATTTTTCTCTGAAATAAATATTTCACGGTGTGAATGAAGGTTTGGCATCAGCTTGTGCATCAGCATAATTTCAGCAAGCATTTCACGTTCTTTTTAAAAATTCCGAGAGCTTTCGTTTTAAGAGTGTGGACGTATTCGACTTATTTCGCGCAACGAATCCAAAATTGTAAATCATAAACGCCACAAATTAACATGCACTCATTCTCCCGTGGTAGTTGCGAGTAGTTTAAACGATTTCCTCTGAAATAAATTTGGCTCAATTCGTAACTTTGTGATCACTCCGTCGACCCATAACAATGAAACCTCGCATGGAAATTTGTCATAGTTGAAGCAATTTATTTAATATTACGAAACGACGTGCATTGTTCGCCCAGTTTTAACTCGACTCAATAATTTAATGTGTTTTAATATTAAACGCTGGCTAAGATATCACCGGCGCTTAATTAAATGCCATTCGGAGAACGGGATCAGGACGTGCATGCACCGCTTTTTCAACCTTCGGATCAGTAAGACGTAAAAACGGCAAGTGCATTTTAGCATGTCGGCACGTGTGAGTGTCAATATCTGGCGAAATTCACGAGCAAAGGAAAAGAAGAATATATTACAGACTAACGACGTATTCATGCGAGACGTCCCGAGATTTTTTCAAAGGACGGGACTTGTAAAGGCGTAAATGCACAAACATTTTAATCAAAATGGAAAGGTGAAGTGCCTTCCGGTCTCGCCCAAGTAGCAATTTTTCGTCTCCAATCAAATTCATAGCTTATCACTTCGAGCCCGATATTGTCCTCATCGACAAGAGACGCTAAGCTGATCTAACCCGTGCGGCTTGCGTTGCCCATAATTTGAAACATAATCTATTCATTAAAACACCGCTTCCCAGTTGCGTGTTTCAGTTACCATATTTCCTCCATATTTCATATGGCTGATGCACGATAATATGTTCCTCTGTTTCGCGTAATTCACACACCCAATCTTCCCAAAATGCTAAATAAAACATAAGGCGGGCGGCAAAATTAATTCCACTATTCATTTTTTTTATAAAGCGTTTTCATAGAGCTTTAACGTAGGCAACACACATTTGAAACTCGAGTCTCGCTGGACTATGATACTAGTGTATCGGTAGAATAATTAACTCTAACGCCCGGTATTTCAGTTGACGGTTAAACCAAAAATGTTTTGGTTACCAAATTATTTTCTGGTTTGACGTATTTCAGAGTTTGGCTATGACTTAACCAAGTTTGAAATCTTTACCAAAGGAAATGTGTCGGGTTACCTACTTTTTTTAGAGTTAAGCCCGGTATTTCAGTTGATGGTTAAACAAAAATATTCTGGTTACCAATTTATTTTTTGATTTGGCGTATTTCAGTGCTTGGTTATGATTTACCCAATTTTAAAATCTTTACCGAAGGAAATGTGTTGGGTTACCGACTTTTTTCAGGGTTAGGCTCGGTATTTCACTTGATGATTAAACTAAAAATATTCTGGTTACCAATTTATTTCTTGATTTGACGTATTTTAGTGTCTGGCTATGATTTAACCAATTTTAAAATCTTTACTGAAGGAAATGTGTCGGGTTACCCACTTTTTTCAGGGTTAAGCCCAGTATTTCAGTTGATGGTTAAACTAAAAATATTCTGGTTACCAATTTATTTCTAGATTTGGCGTACTTCAGTGTTTGGCCATGATTTAACCAAGTTTAAAATTTTTACCAAAGGAAATGTGTCGGGTTACCAACTTTTTTCATGGTTAAGCCCGGTATTTCAGTTGATGGTTAAACAAAAATATTCTGGTTACCAATTTATTTCTAGATTTGGCGTATTTCAGTGTTTAGCCATGATTTAACCAAGTTTAAAATTTTTAACGAAGCAAATGTGTCGGGTTACCAACTTTTTTCAGGGTTAAGCCCGGTATTTCAGTTTATGGTCAAACTAAAAATATTCTGGTTACCAATTTATTTCTTGGTTTGGCGTATTTTAGTGATTGGTTAAGATTTACCCAAGATTAAAATCTTTACCGAAGGAAATGTGTTGGGTTAACAATTTTTTTTAGGGTTAAGCCCGGTATTTCAGTTGATGGTTAAACCAAAAATATTCTGATCACTAATTTATTTCTTGGTTTGGCAAATTTCAGTGCTTGGTTATGATTTACCCAAGGTTAAAATCTTAACCGAAGGAAATGTGTTGGGTTACCGACTTTTTTCAGGGTTACGCCCGGTATTTTAGTTGATGGTCAAACAAAAATATTCTGGTTACCAACTTATTTCTTGGTTTGGCGTATTTCAGTGCTTGGTTATAATTTACCCAAGGTTAAAATTTTTACCGAAGGAAATGTGTTGGGTTACCCACTTTTTTCAGGGTTAAGCCCGGTATTTCAGTTGATGATTAAACAAAAATATTCTGTTTACCAATTTATTTCTTGGTTTGGCGTATTTCCGTGCTTAGTTATGATTTACCCAAGGTTAAAATCTTAACCCAAGGAAATGTGTCTAGTTACCAACTTTTTTCAGAGTTACGCCCAGTATTTCAGTTGATGGTTAAACTAAAAATATTCTGGTTAGCAATTTATTTCTTGGTTTGGTGTATTTCCGTGCTTGGTTATGATTTACCCAAGGTTATCGATATTATATTCAAAATTTATTTTTTGGAACTTAAGTGAATCAGACATAACTGAACCGTTCTGACAATGTTTAACTGTATCCATACTTTTGAGCAACCCTGTGAGTAAGCAGAAAACAAAATCAGTATAAATTTTTTTTTGTAAACTTGTGTAATTTTACCCCATCTCGAGTCATTGAGAGTAAGTCAAGATTTTCCTCCGCTCGTTTTTGCAAATTTTATTTCCTTTCCCAAATTGCGTACAAGTGGAGTTCGCTCTCATTGCAACAGAATATTTCCTTCTTTAATGCCGAGTTATACACCTATTTTCGGCCATTTCAACTATAACTAGGTTAATTAAGACCTGGGGCACGTTTGAATGTCTCTCCCTCGGTTAATATTTCTGAAAATATGGACGAATGAGAGCTAACGGCCGAGGGTAGATTATTTCGATGCGTTATGTGTAATTAAATATGAAACAAATAGCTGTTTGTGACTCAGTTGAAATCGCCTTTTCTCCACTTCTCTATCCCGCAAAATATTTACCACGAAACTGCATCCAATTTATTGATACTTGGAATGAAAGAGAAATAAAGTTCGGTTGGTTATTAATAAAGTAATCAAAGGGAAATATTGCGAAGTAGTGATGCAGTAAATGTAATTACTCAACTGGGATAAACTATCTCATCTCAAATTGTGAAAACATCACGTGCTTGCAAGGATTTAAAATTCGTTCATTTTTTACTGTTTTTGATTTCAATTTTCATTAGTTGTGCGATTCTTAAACAAGTTTTAAATAAAATAATTCTTCCACAAAGCTCTTTCAGGATTAATAAATGAATGTTGTTGGCAGTTATGAAGTTTCACATCCAATTTAAGTTGAACATTGAGGAAATGCACTTCTCTGTACATATCTGTAATTTACTTTTTCCGTTATCTTTATCTAATTGTAAAACGGAGTGAACAACAAAGAAAATGTACCAATCATTCTCTTTTACAACATAATCAAATATAAGCTCGTGCTTTTGAAAGCACTGACGTACTCGCACTCTTCCACCATTATTTTCTGTGCATAAAGTTGTAAAAACATAAACTGTGCAAAAGAACTGTTATCTCCTCAAGTTCAAAAGAGCATCGATCTTTGCACGCAAATATGCTCTTTATGTAAAATGTAGGTTGATGATAAGGGCTCTTCCTTTAAAAATATTTTTGTTTTTCACTTAGTCGAGGACAGTTCGTCGAATAAAAACTGACGATGGCTCGGCTCAAGCCAGAGGGGTGCTTGTAAAGCAAAGTTCGAGTTACGCAACCCACTTGTGTCCTATACAAAACAAAACTCAAGTTTTTTACTTAGCGTGAATGGCAGTGATGACTCCCGAGCGTCACACAAAATTTACCTTCTCACGCTTGTTTTAATCAATCAAAATTTTAATTGTACCACGTTGTGGGCGAAACGACCCCGGAAACTTATTTGGTCAGATTTAGACCGTCGGGGCTTATTCCCTTATTACTATTAAGGGATGAAAGACCCTCCAGAATAGAAATATTCTTCGACTAACCTTTCGATATCTCCAGACATTAATAACGGGAGAAAACGAGGTGATGCTGTATAAGCTACTTTTCGGCTTATTCAGGTATTTCTGTCACTAGCTCTCTTGTCAAGTAATAATTTGGAATTATTGTTAGCCAGAGGGCTTACATTTAATTAACTTGTCAAAATGCAAGGCTATAATTATTGCGATTTTGCCTAAATTATTGCATTATTAATGTATGAAAAGCAAACTTGTTACACAACTGACAGCCGATATAAACGAAAATTCATTAAAATTGTATTACATTTTTGTTTACCCTTTTTAATTTTGTTGATCGACGTGGAACGGTTATTTCTCATTCAACATGTGTGGTATTAATTAGCTATTTATTTATGATAATATTTCGTTTTATTTCGGCTCGGTATACGAATGACAGTGAATTAATTAATTTTATTAGAACAGTATGTGTTTGTTCAGGTGTGACAGTTATTTAATTTTATAAACACTGCGATAAAACCCTAAAACAATATAATAAAAGCTAGTAATCTGGGGGTTAATTTTAGCTGTCGTTCGAAATTATTGGTGAACATATGGCAAAGTTTGTGTTTTTAATGCGAATTTTAACTCTTGTAATTGTAATTTTTCGTTCGTATGCTCTGTAAAAGAAAAATGAGCTTAAAACAACAAGATCGATACCAATGTCTTTAAGGACAAATGTTTCGCATGTTCTACGAGTAGTTTCTTGCAGAAAAAGTCACTTAATTAAAAATCTATCGAAGAGAAAGTCGCGTCGCGCCGGAGTTATATACAGTTGAGAAAGAAACGCTTTCTTTTTCTGTTTGTATTTAAGAACAAAAATTGTTAAAACCGGAATTTAAACTTCTTTTTTTTTGTGTTAGTATAAACGTCGTAGTGTAGAAATTTATTTGATTGATTATAAAAATTATAATTTATTTTTTCCCGGCGCATCCACCATTTTTACCACCTGTTTGTCTAAACCCCTCATTAGAATTATTGAAAGTTCTAATAAAGATATTTATTTGAAAATTGGTACTCTGCCATAATCCGTTGCGCTCTGCTCCATGAATATATTTTTAAGATGGCTGCACTTCCGGAAATACCGGAAGCCGCTACCAACTTTCTTATTTTAAATGGAAAGCTACGTTTTTCACTGCGTTTTTGGATTAGTCGAGTTATTTTAAGAAAGTTTTTACCAGCTTTCCCTATACCTAAGTTTAACCGTTTTCGAGATATTTAACATTATTTGAAAATTTTTGGATCTGCACCTGTCACTTAAAAAATCGGTAACTCTCTTAGTTTTAGAGATTTCAAAATCAGTTTTGGAGAATTAAAAGAGAAAGCCCATATCTGTTCTCCAGTGGGTTCAAAATTGGAATAAAAGTCAACAAACCTAAAAATTTTAAGGTTAAGTTTGGACTACTTCAATTGCTCATAACATAATTTTTCAAATGGGATGTCCTAATGGTTATTTTACAAGATAAAGGAGATTTTTTTCTGCATCGATTTTGTATTGTCCGTCCTGTGAAAACAAAATAAATTCATAGAATGTTGGTTTAAAAGAAAATAATTTCTCTTTCTAATGTGGGGTTTAGACTGAACAGCCTGTATAGCTACAGGAATTTATAAACAAATTGGCAATTTTATCACCGTTTGAATAATTCCCAGTTACAGGATATCTGTTCTTTTTTTATTTCTTCTCTTATTTTGTTGGTGATTCAGACACCATTTTTCTTTTTCAATTTATTTCGGCAAATGCGGGGTAAAAATTCTGGTTTTATTGTAATGTGATGCAATTTTGCGAAATCGGCTCGTCGTGTGTGGCTTGACGTCCGATTGAAGCTCGGCTTATCCTTGCGGTTTCCCCTGGAACATTGAAAGTTTGCGCTTGTTTCTGCGGGTCAGTCCGTTTTAACAATTCGGTCTTTATCGATTTCCTTTGTGAAATAATAAGAGAGAAGGTGGAGCAGAGAGCGTCCGCTAAAGCTTTGAAAAAGTTAAGGACGATCAGTCTGTCTAATTTTTGTTGAATTGAAATGAGCGAGGAGTTTCCAATAACGCCCAAAGTTGATACGCAGGATTAAGGCTTTGCAGCTGAAACTGTCGGGTCAGATACGTTTCGTATTTGAATTGTTGGCCCGGCATTCATTTGTATGTGAGCGAAAGCGCCGAAAAAACTGATTGAATGCTGCTGTTGCCTAATCTGCATTCCACTCGATGATCCCGCTACTGAAAGGTGTATTTCAAATGCACGCTGTTTTATTTTATGGAGTGCGTTATCGCCGTAATGGCGCAAACATTCAGCAAAAACGCGAGAACGCTTACACGGTAATTTTCCATAAAGACACTTTCTATCGGTTTGATTTTATAAAAGGCGATTTACTTTTAACTCCTTTACTTGACACTGTCGCCGAGGCTTAGATGCGAGGGCTTTCCAAGATAAATTGCTCTTTTCCTTTCAGTTTCAATATTTTTTCACCAAAGTGTATCTGACGGGCGATTTCATTACAAATTTACATCAACTCTTGTTTACGTCGACTTTGGTCACTAGACAACTAGGCGCAAGAAACGCGATTAATTACGCGAAATTGATTAAACCGTCGAACAAAACAATGTTTTAATCACCGAATGGTTAATTCAGCAAAAGATTTTCCACACGGGCTGCTCCAGCCCGCAAACTTTTTTCTTTGAGTTTGCGGAAGTTGAATTGCTCATAAATCATTCAGCAAATTTGCCACCTCTTCCACTAAATTTCTTATTCCCGCCGAATCAAAAACCAACAATATTGCGCGAGCCGAAAAATTCGATGTAATAAAATAAACATAGATAAGTCGGCAAATATGTTTGCCTTGGCTTTTTTAAGCTGCTCTCATAAAGCACGTACAAATAAAGGTGTGTGGGTACACACACACTCTTCTCTCCAATGATATGCGAGCAAATATCTTTAGGGCCGCTTTATGAATTCCCGCCACGTTTCACATGGAATTACCTGATAAAGACGGAATAGTGTCGATAATAACACGGACGCACGTGCGAACCGGCCGCAAAATATTGCCTCACCCTGAATAAAACAAATCATTACGGGGATTTTTTCAATTTGGTTTGACACATTAAGTTAGGACATCTAAGACACTGAGCTTCAAGAGCTTGATGACTAGTAAAGCTGGGAAATGACCCTGGATGTAATTTATTTAGCGCTGCAATCTCAGGGGCCAGTAAAAGCTATTCTCCGAGTTATTTTCTCTGGGTGTTGCTTCTGCGACTTTCTTACTTTTTAACAAAGGATTATTGCTGTTTGCTCAAGCTCGCCCTTGAAACTCCTAGACTTTATGAAATTAAAGCTGTATTTTTATTTCTATTAATAATATTAATAACTTGCTTCTTTGAGTTTACAGTTTTTTGCCGATTTTCTAGTGTTATTTAATTTTATTTAAAAAATGGGAGAGCTCAGATTTTGTAGAATTATGGCTTCATTTATGTAATAATTGCAAAAACTTCATTAATTTTCAATTTGCCTGAAATTTCCTTAGTCGCTAATTTCAGGTCACATAAAACTAACAAATTACCTCTCTCATAAATACAAATTGGTAGATTTATTCAAAAGCCTGTCTTAATTAATTCATTCTTTGCATTTTGTCTGCTTTTATCTAAAAATGGTGTTTAATAATTCATTACTCCGTTCGTTCCCTACCGTCTTGCAACAATCCATTAATAATTTATATTTTCACTACAAATTTGTTTAGTCGAGTGTAATAATGAGTCGTGACTGGAGCAATGTGTGTTTATGGAATCGGCCGATACATAATCGAAATGTGAACAAAAGGAAAAGAAGTGAATCAAGGAATCTTCACGCTTCGTTTAGTGCTTCCCGGTCTGATATTCGGTCGCTTATGGCCTATAATAATTACTAATTTATAGCGATATGGACGTCACTTTTCTGATAAAAACTCCAATTTACTGCATCTTTCCTCTGGTGATAATTGCGTTTTTTAACGGAGAAATATAGCTGCGTTTTCAAGACAAGGAATTTGTTATTTAATTATTTTATTAAAACTCGCAGTTTTGGGGGAAATGTTTGGGAGTTTATTATTACGGCTTACCACAGTGTGTAAAAACAGGAAAAGTTTTTCCATTATGCATATTTTATGAATTTTTAAAACAGCTCGTCGTGTGATTAAATTTCGAGTAATTTTTCCCAAAATGGATTCATTATAAATTTAGTCGGAAGTGCAAACTTTGGGAGCTCTTGTCATTATTGACTTTATGACGCACTTCTTTGTTTCTGTTTGGTCCAACTCCCAACTGAACACTTTGGATTGACTCTTGTCGTTTTCCCATTTGCTCAAAGATAAACAGACTCTGTAATATAGTTGAGAGAAATTCTGATAAAAAATAAATAGAAAGTTCTTGTTTACATATCATATCGCAATTTTTTTGTAACGTTTCGGAGAACACACACGGAATTTATTTCAGGAGAGATGTGGCTCCAATCAAGCGGAAAAATTAGTGGTGACCGACAGTCAAACGACAAATTTCGCGATGATATGCGAGAGCAAACTGTGAAACCGCAAATTAAGGAAGGCTTTGAGCAATTAATCAGTTGGGTGGTTTTAAGTAAACACAACTTGGTTAGTGGGATAAAGCATAAAGTGTCAAAAACAAGGCCTGACTGAGAAAGTTTTCGCAACGATTATATCATCGTTCCTATTACATTTAAAATAAATTTTGTTTGGGGTGGAAAAATGAAAAACAAGTTTTTCAAAGTGTCCGCTTTCGAACAAAGGCAAATGGAATATTTTATACTCAAAAGAAAAAGCAAATGATTTCCTGTAACTAAAGAAGAGTGTTTTATAGCTTAAAAGTTTGAAGTTCGAAACCCTTTTAGGCAGGTCATCTCTTTGGACCCCATCTTTAAAGCTGGACACGACGTCGTCTGCCCTTAAAATCGGCTTTCAGCTCCGACTCTAATTTCTTAGTTCGCCAAAGGGGGATTATAATCTATAAATATGGATAAACGCCGGTTTTGGACGCAAAAATCCATTTGATTCGACTATTATGGAAATTAATCGTGCGCTTTTGATAGCAAATCGTTTTATAACGTGTACTTTTCCACATCGCGGGCGATCCTCAATCGTATGATCTCGATGAATTTTTACGATTTGTAACTGCGGTTTTACGATTGTGGTCCAGACTTTTTGATTTATTTTACCAGCGAATCAAAATTAACAATGGCACAGATCTGGGTTTTATCGCCATCATAACTCAATTTTAATTAGGAATGCATTTATGGTTCCACACGCTCGTGACGCCAATGCGCCATTGCTGTCTTTAACTTAACAAAATAACGCATTAAATCGTAAAAACATATTTTAATTTAGGAAATTTTGACCAAGTTTCGGTGGTTTAAACACCACAAAAAAATTAATTAAAAAAAAACAAATTTTTCGAAGGTCTTTCACACGATTTGTGTATATTTGACTATAGGTGTTCCAAAAACTAATAGCCGAGTAGAAATCAGCGTTTCATATTAAATTCAGTTTATGTTTTTCTAAACATATGATTTTTTCATTTTTTTCCTTAAACAATTGACATTTTCAAGTTAAAATAAAAGCATTTTTATTCTCGAAGCCACTACAGAGCCAAAATTATTTTATTTTTTTCTTTATTGTTGATGGGAAATAACGTTCAAGGAGCATCAGTTTTTTTAGTTTGTACAATTTTTTCTAAATTAAATAAGACGCACTGACTGCAGTAAAAAAACATGAATATAAAACGTAATGAAGACGAAAATATGCCTAGAGTATGACAAAAAATTACCAAAAAATTAAACAATTTTTGGGAAACGGATAGGTGTTTTTTTATAAAGAGAAATTGCTAATTGTTTGAATAGTAACCCAACTACAATTAAGCACTGTTATTAGTCATTGATAAGAGAAGGTTCAGGACAAAGCAGAAGAGGAAGCAGACTTAAAAAAAACAAATGAAGTCCAAAATGGTCATCTTCGGATTATGGCAATAATTCAAGTACAAAAAAATTTCTGACCAATGGTTGAGATCGAAGGTCGTCGTACTTCACTTTTGACTGTTTACCATCGAATTAGGTCATTTGGACTGCTTTTTGTTGGATTTCTTAGGTATGGCAGGAATGAGCAAAAACACAGTTTAAACCTGACACACCAAAACTTTTTTTGGAAAGACAACGTGTTTCAACCACAAAGTGGTCATCCTCAGGTGAGAATATACACTGTATACATTGACCACATTATGGTCGAAACGCATTGTGTTTCGGAATAAAGGTTTGATGGGTTAGGCTTAGATATGCGTTCTTGCCCATTTCTCCCATACCAAGAAAAACCAAAACGAAACAGTCCAAATGACCAATTTTGATGGTAAACAGTCCAAAATGATAAGAGACGACCTTTGAACACACCCATTGGGCAAAAATTTGTCTTGTAATTAAATTATAGCAATACTCCAAAAACGACCATTTTAGACTTTATTTGTTTTTTTAAAAGTATGGTTTCTTTTTCGCGCTGTCCTAGGCCTTCTCGAGTCTATGACTGATCACATTGCTTAATGATACTTCGATTTCTATCCAAACTACTAGCAATTTCTTTAATTGAATAACTCCTATTTGCAATCCAAAAATCATGTCTCTTTCAAAACTGCTTAAATTGTTAGTAATTTTGGTTTTGTCGTCTCCAGGCCTACTTGCGCTTTTAGAACACTTAAACCAAAACGAATTTAAAAAAAAAACACATAAAAAAATCGTCAGAAAAGCAAAAAATTGAAGAATAACACTTGCTGGTAAAAAAACTGAAATGTTGCAAACTCCTTTACCACTTGATAAAAATCGTTCAAATTTTAATCATTTATTACTCACTAACAGTCGACCACTTGTGGCGAGTTTTGTAAAAAAATTCTAATTCCTTCTTGGAGTTCAATTTTTATGACTCTGTGTATATTTATAACTGTCATCACTGTTTTAAATTAAAACACCCTCTTCCTTGATTAATTATTAGCGCAGTAATTGAATTGCGTCCAAATGTTTCGAAATGTTAAAAAAGAATTTTATTGCAACACGCTCACAATTAACGACTTGGTAATTTTTTTATAGCTTCGGGCTTAAAAAACTCTATGAAACACACGAAAATGTGTGATAATTATGCAGTACTAGACAAAGTGCTGCTTCACAATGGAATGAAAGGAATTTTATATTATTTAAAATCGGTTTCCTATTCTACAGAGTCAAAGCTGAGAATTATTATTATCCTTTCATCAGGGGTAAAAATCCCTGGGCGTAAGCACCTGAAATACGTCTACAGATTCGAGATTTGTCCGCAGAAGCGTATGATTTATGGCTATTTGTCGGGAAATTTAAACTTGGTCAAAGTATAAAAAGGAGTTTTATCTTTTAGGGTGCTTGGCTTGCACGTCACAGTCCCTAGCCTCGGCTTTTTCATGTACCGATATTAAATCCCACCACTGAGACGACCGGCCACGGAGGATAATAAGGATTCCATGATTCGAACGAAATCACTGAAAAATTTACTTCTCATTTAAAAGATCCCGGATCGAATTTGTTCCTTGTAAAAATAACAAATGGGATTAGCATGGTAGGTGGACGGCCCCAGAGGCCTTGAATTGCCCCCGTCATGCGTATTCTTCTTGCTGACACACAGGACGCCCCGAGGGCGCCTAATCAATTCGCATGTTCATAGAAAAATGCGAGCCTCCAGCCCGCCGGTTATTTATTCAGTAAGGGCGAAGGCCGAACTTTTGATCAGCTGACTATGGATTTATTGTCTTCCTGATCACATTTTTCCTTTGCGAATTATTTTGTGCACCGGCTGCACATCAACACGCCATGTGCTTGTTTTGCATTTGAATATTTTTATTTCGGAATATGAAATGGAAAAATAATATGAGCGCCGCTTATTCGGGCTGCTCTATAAACGAACTTTAAATTAGAATTTTTATATAAATACAGTTCTTTATTAGAGCGCGAATGTAAATTTTAATGGGTTTAGTTCGTTTGATACAAACATTCGGAAATTTTATTTACTTTAGATGCAAAGTCGCCACAAGTGCTCTAAGCCGAAAATAGCGACGACGGAGAGTTTATGAAAAAATTTTGAGTCGTAAACAAGATTTTTTAATTGTAAATGTAGATTCTAACTCGTATTTATTTTGAAATTGTATAGTGAAAACACAGTAAATATTTATTTCCAATCATTAATACTGAATTTAAATCGCAACATCAAATTAATGACAGGGAAGTTTTCGTTTTTTTGTAATGATAAATTTATGGTTTCTGGTCTGCAAACAGCCAGGTCAGCGATGGAAAAAATCATTATCTCTTCCCTTGGGCTAAATCAGGTCGCCCTGTAACAGGGATATGATAGGTGGGTTGAAGAATCCCGATTTTTAATGGCATTAGGAAAAAAGAATCGCTATAATTCTGGGTCGGTCTGAAATGAGGTAGAAGCAGTGAATGAGTAATTCGTGTTTGGTTCCTTCCACTCAATTTGCCTCCAATCTCTTTTTAATAATATTGGTAATTTAAATTGGATCGATTTCCCTTGTCGGAATCGGGCCAGGTTTCTTGGAATATTTTCAATAACACAAAGAGAAAAACAAATCATAATAAAGGGAAACCGCACCGTGTCGTGGGAATTTCGCCCCAATTTTTCACCGCTAAACACTCGAAAATTTTTATTTGGCACAAGTTTATCACTCTACATATTTAAGTCACGAAAAGTGTAAATAGGAGCCTTGTTTTTTGTGCGATTTTTTACTACCTCTGAAACTACGTGATATGAATGGGGTGCTCCTCGACGTCCATTCTGACTGGTTTCGGTTCGATCTCCCCCAGGAATGGGTCGTCTGATAGGAGCTTCTCCTGAAAAATCATAATTCAACTCAACATTCACACTAATTAATGCAAATCTCGGCGAACGTCTCGTCACGTGTAAAGCCCGCGAGGATTAACACGAGTATAAATATGGCCTCAAAGTAAATTGGGATTTATGCAGGAGGAATTTTCGCCGTGGAGGTCCCATGCATATTATTTAATTTTATTATGACCTAGTTAGTACGATGATGAAGAAAATAAAGTGCTCCATAAAACGACACACCTCTCTTTGGCCTGACGTATAATAAAAAAATATTTTTTTAGAAAAAAGGAGAATATTTTTGCTTACAAATTAGGATTTTGAAATTTGTAAGGAAACATATCCTCTTTTGATAAAAAAACATTATTTTTTACTTTTTATTGCATCTTTTAAATAAAAGTTAAATAAAAGGTACAGTATGTACACAGTGAAAACCCATTTGTAAGCATAACCAAAAACTTCAAAACTAATTTACGGGGGTATTTAACCACATAGGATTACATTGTCACGCAGACTATGTAAGTATGCAAAATTTCAATTCATTTGGACAACGTGAACCCTTTCAAATTGGTCTCCAAATATATGAAACAGACAGACAGACAACAGAGCAAGTTAAAAATGATTAGTGTCTCGAAGGTGTTGTACACGACCAGGCTTCAGAAAAATCGAAACTTTAACAGGTCTCTTGTAATGGTTATTCGAACAAACTCTAATTTTCATTTGTTCAGTTGTTAGATTAAAAGTAGTTTTCCAGGAAGCTGTGATTACTCATATTTAGTACAATTACGCTAGAAAATAGCCAAGTTTTGGCTCCTGTTACGAAGTGTTAATTTAATTTTCCAGTTACGTACTCATTTCAACACATTTTCCGCTGCATCGCTCGCGGCGCAATAAAAATAAATAAAGTAACTTATTCTTTGTGGCTATTGACAACGGTGAAAAGTAAATTTGTCTTTCTTTATTGCCATTGTACTTTTCCGCCCGCCTTCCCTGACAGCTGAACTACATGCCAGACAATTGTATTTTATTTGAATCTAAATGTTTATCCCCAAATCTATAGCCCTTTGTACCCCAGTGAAAATCGGCGGATCGTATTGGTGTTCAGAACGAGGAGGAAGGAAAGTGGGGAACTGTTCAAGGTTTTGCTTATTTTTCCAAAACGTTTGTTTTTAATCCGAGGTTCATAAACCGAGACAATAACACATTAATAAACGCTTTTATTGATCTTTTAATAGTCTTTGAAAATTTCACTTGCGTTGATTGAGCACATCCTGAAACCGTCCGTGTAATTTCTTTTAATTATTTACGTTAAGCCAACACTTGAAACACCAGTTTCCTCGTACTTTCGACGAGAAAAGTGCTGAAAGAATTAAGTTCGGAGAATGCCGCGGGCGTCCGTCTCTGACTCAGGAAAGAGTTAAACGTATCGTTAAGTTGGCGAAAACTTAAAAATGTACACAACTTTGGAAGCTCAGCTCGTTAGCTGCACCCAATCAATACCGTCATTACAACTGGAAAGTCTAAAACTAAATACTCTGTAATTATGATTCGGAAATTAGGCTAATTTTAATTTGAAAAACGTTTCTGTAATTATACTCGTTTAGAGTATTTTCTTTGCGGGATTAATTAAATTCGTCCAAACTACCGTCACGTCTAATCATTTTGAGCCACTCAAGGTATCGGTCGAATAGTGGGTAGGTAATTAAAACATCGCTAATTAAGCCTCAAATTAAATTCATACTACTTGAAAGAACTCTCGCGCAAAGAGAAAAAACAGGCTTGTTTGTAGTGCTTTCATGAGCAAATTACGTGGATTACTTTTACATGCACCAGCGCACACGAGAAAGGCTTTCGATACCTATTCAGTAAAAAATGTAAAATGTGTTTATTTTATTGCCTTTAATCCTGTTTCGCTTTACATAAACGGTGCTCCTTGAAATGGTAAGAACTGATCTGAGATTAATTCTTGTTGCATTGTGTCGGATGTGCAATTATTGATTGAGAAAGTTTCGAAATTCGTAATTAAAATTGCAGGTTGGAGAATTTTAATTAAAAGTTTTAAACAGTTTTAATAAATTGTAGCCTAAAATGTATTTATGACATTTCAGACATAATATTTGTTCGCAAATATTTTCGCGAAAGCTGTTTTGTTCAGGTCACAGAAACGTATTTTTAATTGGAGGCATTTAATTGTTTACTGCCCAAAATAAAAATGACGCGTTCCTAACGTGTAGTTTTGGGAGAAACTCGACATTTCGTTTAACGTCCTTTGAAATGATTGAGGATTTGTTTGGAAATGTTGGTTGGGACAAATGACAATTAAGACAATTATTTTCAAATTCGGTGCGACGTTTCGACACTTTGAGAGAAAACTAAAAAAAGTAAATATATTGTTTGCAAAACGTTTGTGATTTTGAGGCGTGTTCTTTTACAAGAACGGACAAAATTGGCTTTTTATCTCAGGTGTGTTTAAAAAAAAAAAACAAATCACTGGTTTCTCATTTTTAAACGAAAAATGAATGCAATCTAAACCAAAATACTTTTATTGCATGAAATATTAACATTCTAGGCCTCGAAACCATCTTGAAATCAGCTTGGAGTGATCGACCAATACGTTCGCTTTGAAATTTTTTGCTTATGCATTATCTTTGCCTTTTTATTGGTTGAGCGCATTAAAAGGGCATGACTCAGATTAGCTGGCAAGCTAGCCCCACCCAAATAAATTCAAGTAATTTAAGCGAAACAAAAATATTAGGCAATTTTTTCTTTATGGAGTCGTTGTCTTGAAACGAGATTTGTTTCACTGATTAGTGATTACGATCGATTTTATTAAAATAGTAATTAAATTAACAAAAAAGAAAGAAATTTGATGCAATTTATTCCGAAATGAATTAGCTTTCTGTCACATCAACGGGATAAAAAGTTAGGGAAAAATATTATTTTCGGTCTAATTTCTCTTCTCGATTTAACAAAAAGGTCAAATAAATATATTTAATGTAAAGCATTTCATGTTGTTTAGGATTGTATCTGGCATTAATAACCAAAATTGAAGAGTATCTAAAATTCTTCTACGATTTTTTGGCTCATTCTTAATATTTTTAACCGCTTTTAACGAAATAATGTTTCTGCATCAAAGAAAATATTTATTGTATATTGTTTATTGAGTAAATTAGGAATAGGAATAGGAATCAAAAATGGGATTAGAAATTGGAATAGAAATAGGAAAATTAAACGAACAGTTTTTTACGTGATGGGGGACTCGTATTATATACTAATTAGATCATAACTGAGCTAGTTTCAACAGAGTTTTTTAATGTTTTTGGGGAGAATAGAAAAAGAATAAGAAATAGGAATAGGAATAGGAAGAGAAATGGGAATAGAAATAAGAACAGGAACAGGAATAGGGATAGGGATAGAGATAGAGATAGTAATAGTGATAGGGATAGGGATAGGGATAGGATAGTCATAGGGATAGGGATAGGGATAGGGATAGGGATAAGGATTGGGATAGTGATAGGGGATAACAAAAAGGTCAAATAAATATATTTTTTAGTTTTATTCCAAATTTATTTAACTAATTAATCAATTCATAAATAATAGTAATAATAATAATAATAATAATAATAATAATAATAATAATAGTAGTAGTAATAAAGGCCTTTATTACAGAAAAATTGTGAGGAGACAAAGTCTAGCTTATAAATAAATTTAATGTAAAACATTTCATTTGTTTAGATTTGCATCTGGAATTAATGAACAAAATTGAAGAGTAATTAAATTCTCTGTATGATTTTTTGCTTTATTCTTGGTAACGAAATAATGTTTCTGCATCAAAGAGAAATAAAAAAGAATTGAAAAATGTTTTTTCATGAGTTTCAGTTCTTGTGGCTTTTCAGCTCGGTTTATTTTGGGAGTAAAATAAAAACGTGTTTAAAAGCTTAAAAAAGGTAAGAACAACTCCTTTTTCGACCGAATTTTGTCATTTTTCAGCCTTTCCTTGACGAAACATCGCTCAAAACGAACGAAATCGAGTGAAACATGCTAGGTGAAGTTTTGTTATTTTGAGACAAGTTTTGTCAAAACACCACCAATTTTGACTTATTGTGTAGATTTTAGAGGTTTTTTTGATAAAATCTTGTGCAATAAATGAGAACCTAGCTGATTCAAAAATGCCGAAGAAGCAAATAAATTAAATTAGAAATTTCTGATTCTGATTTTGGCTGATTTTGGTCGTAATTAAGTCGTTTACATGTCGCACAAAAACCCGTCCACAATTGCTAATCCTCATCTCTGGCGTCGGAAGTCGTGCTGCATTCCTCATCCCCGTCTTATTCTCGCACCCCTTGTAACGTTGATGGCCTTTTGTGCGTATCTGTTGCATACATCCACATGTATTATTATCATTAATTTCCGTCGGGCGTCCTATTTCGCTGTCTGGAAGCAGTGCACCACGTCTCGTCGCGATAAATTACATTTTAATACAGTAAGTTGTTAGAGGCCCCATCCGAACTTTCCTAAATTGTAAGATGATGCATTGCCCGCCGACTCGTGCTCAGCAAGAGCTCGACAAGAACGACGTCCTTTTTTCCACACACGCGACGATAAATCACAATTTGTGCGATAAAGGTGGAGCATTTCTGATTTTTTGCCCGTGCTCGGTGCGCCCTCATTGCCGAAAGACTCCATGAAAAATGCCTAGCATCAAAATTCAGGCGTCACTCCAGCCAGTTTCGCTATTAATCGAAAATTATACAAACACGTGAAATCGAACCGAAGGCACTGCTTTCAATAATTCAATTAGAGTGGCGCGGGCGCTGTTGTGTTCAATATGTTTAAAGCAGATTAAAACCTATTTGCATATAAATAGATTTTTTTCAACATATTCTCGATGATTGTTCGACAGGATTTCATGGTATATGCTAATCTGGCTATATTTCGACCACTTTATAAAACTTCACATCACCATAATATGACCAGAAAACAACCTCCGGCGCGATATTTCAATCTATGCGCTTGATATTTTTCCGACAAATGTTTCCCATTTACTCCAACAATCATTTCTGCCAGAGATATCTTTTTTCTCGTTTATTTTGCTTCCATAGTTTTGTGAAACAACTCTTGGCTGCGTTTTACATTTTACCAAATTTCGTGTTTTAATTTTGTTCCCTTCGCAACGCTTTAACGTTTCGCTTAGGCGTCTTTTCAAAACGTTTAACAAAAACTACACCTTAATTAACCAACCTCAAAAAACACTTCAAATAAAATGAAACGAACATTTTTTACTTGGTGACTCGTATTATATACATTAGATCGTAATCAAAGTTTAATTCAGCAGAAATTTTTAACGTTTATTGAGTAGAAGAGAATAGGAATAGGAATCAAAACAGGAATAGCAAAATAAAACGAACTCTTTTTTACTGGAAGACTCGTATTATAAACATCAGATCGTAATTAAGCTTATTTAAGCAGAAGTTTTTAATGTTCTTGACTACAATAAGAATAGAAATAGGATCAGGAATAGGAATAGGAGTGAAAAGTAGGAATAGAAATAGGAATAAGAACAGGACTAGGAATAGGGATAGGAATAGGAGTAGGAGTAGGAGTAGAAGTAGGAATAGGAACAAGATTACAAATAGAAATTGGAGTAGGACTAGGAATAGGAATAGGAATGGGAATAGGAATGGGAATAGGAATGGGAATAGGAATGGGAATAAGAATGGGAATAGGAATGGGAATAGGAATGGGAATAGGAATGGGAATAGGAATGGGAATAGGAATGGGAATAGGAATGGGAATAGGAATGAGAATAGAAATGGAAATAGGAATGGGAATAGGAATGGGAATAGGAATGGGAATAGGAATGGGAATGGGAATGGGAATGGGAATAGGAATAGGATTAGGAGTAGGAATAGCAATAAGAATAGGAATAGGAATAGTAATAGGAATAGGAATAGAAATAGGAATAGGAATAGGAATAGGAATAGGAATAGGAATAGGACTAGAAATAGGAATTGGAATAGGAAAAGGAATGGTAATAGGAATGGGAATAGGAATGGGAATAGGAATGGGAATAGGAATGGGAATCGGAATGGGAATAGAAATGGGAATAGGAATGGGAATAGGAATGGTAATAGGAATGGGAATCGGAATGGGAATAGAAATGGGAATAGGAATGGGAATAGGAATGGGAATAGGAATGGGAATAGGAATGGGAATAGGAATGGGAATAGGAATGGGAATAGGAATGGGAATAGGAATAGGAATGGGAGTAAGAGTAGATATAGGAATCGGAGTAGGAGTAGGAGTAGGGATAGGAACAGGATTACGAATAGGAATAGGAGTAGGACTAGGAATAGGAATAGGTATAGGAATAGGAGTAGGAATAGGAATAGGTATAGGAATAGGAGTAGGAATAGAAACAGGATTAGGAATAGGAATAGAAATATAACAGGACTAGGACTAGGAATAGTAATAAGAATAGGAACAGAATAGAGATTTTAGATTTGTTTGTTTCACGAGAGATAATTTGTGAATCAGTTTAAACAAGACTTATTCACACGTAAAGTATTTTTTTTTGTTTTTTTTTGTGTAAAATTGGTAAAACAAGGGGGTGGTTCGCTTGCGAGCTATTGAAATATCAGACGTCATGTCATTTTATTGAACAAACGCCAAGAATTTGATGTTCATACGTTTTTGAAAGCGTCGATGAAATGAGAACCGAACAAGCGATTACAGTACACATCAGCACATGTTTTCCCGACAAAATACCAATTTTTGCGATAAATCAGCAAGTTTCCTCCGCCGTGAAATAATTCAGATATTAGCCTTTGCCGAAAAATTCATTATCTTTGAGATTGGGGTTAACACATATTTTTCGGACGAAATAACTTTGTGTTATCGATATATTTTATAGTCGGCCAGATAACTGTTTAATCACAATCAATTTCCTCCACTGACAAAACAACGCTGATAGAATCTAACATTAACGCATCTTGTCGCTGGAAGCATCTTTGCTTCTTGTTTTTCTTTTTTCTCAGAGCGGATCTCGTGTTTTTCCGCATTTCGAGGCACGCATAATTTTCTGGTTGCGTAAAGTTTTTGTGGTGAAGCGGCGGCCTCGGAGCATGTTCAACATAGTTTCAGGGGTTAGAAGTGAATTTATTCAGCGACCAAAATTTAATGTGTAATTACATATAATTAAAATAGGATTAGCAAGCTAAAATCATTTTATGACAGTCGTTACGGCACCGAAAATAGTTAAGGAAGTCTTAAATGTTATCTAGTTCACTCAAACTTTCAAGAACTAAATGGAAACCTCCATCACAATTCATTTCATTACGTTTTCGTTCGTTGTTAAAATTTAACGCAGTTTCGGCACTTGTTATTTCTGAACAGAAATATTTCAGGCGCTAGAATATTCTATGTTTTATAAGATTTGATTAAATGCCTTGATACATGTCTTGCAGGAGTAGCAGGACAGCATTGGTCACAAAGGCTATGTCTCCTACATTATCCATTTAGGGAGAGTTGAGGTGAAACAGAGCGTTAACAGTGTCAATATATCTTAAAGTAGAGCACATTTTCACGAGGAAAATACACAACTTTTAAGGTCCGACAGGAAAATGAGGATGTTTTATTGTCTTAGTTGGTAAACTGCACAACTTTAATCTTTTAAAAAGCTTAGAATTTTTCAATAAAAACAACTTTTTTACTGCGTGCGCTTTAATTCGAGTTGGATTCGTCGATGAAAACCTGAAAAATTGTCGAAGCTTTTCCGGTATTTTCCGGTGGTTGTTTCCATAGGTAACAGAGAGACAAATTATGTCCGGATTCCGATAAAAATTGTGCTTTTTTACACCAATTCGCAAAACTGATTTTTTAATCGGATCAGCTAAGTTATGGCCTGTTTATTGTATGAAAATTTTACATTCAATTTTTTAATTAAAACTGGATTTAAAAAAGGTAGCGTAGATATAAGAAAGAAACATAAAAAGTTCCTAAATTAACAAAAAAATATGCATTTTATTTTCAACTTTTTTTCGACAATACACTTTTAATTTATTAAGTCTCTAAAGAGGTTGCCAAATTCACAGAAAATTTAAAACCTATTGTTATAATGTATTTAACAAGAGCTTTCTACTTTAATGTGAAAAATTTTTGAAAATTAAAAAATAGATTCGAAAAGTTTCAAAAATTTCTAAGTTTTTTCCTAGAAACAAATATCGTAAATTCGTAGAAAATTAATTTATGAATATTCTGCTTTGTTTTTTTTTGCAAAATATTTCGTAATTGTTTGTGAATTTCTCTTCAAATAGTCCTTCTAATCTGATATTAAAATAATCACACAATTGATTTAATTTTAGATTTTTTTGTAATTTAGTGAGTTTTTGAAAATTTTGCTTTATTATAAAATAATAAATTAAGTTTAAGTAAAAAAAAGTGGAAAACGTTTTAGTTAATTTTCCTGCTGAAATTCTAGCCTCGCATAATCTCTGTTTGTGTAAACTATTCGCAAGTTCTTGATCCCGTGAAGGCCGGTTTTACTTTCCCAGTCTCAAGAGCCGAAAGAAAATGTACCAGACCGCTAGTACCAGCAATACCAGTTGCTCATACGCGTCGGGATGCTGGGCAGGGCCGTCCCGCTGCGCTTGCGTTGACCAATCTTATCTTTCAGGCGCGCGGGTTGCCTGTTTTCAGTAGTTTTCAGGATGCGAGCCGAGCTTTCGAATTGTTACATTTGGCGCTCAACTTTCTCGCAACTGATTAACTGAGCTTCGGAACATTTTTTATAATTTGAATTTTTCGTGTCATCGTTGTTAGTGTTTGTCGTACGAACAAATATGTGGATTTACTCATCCTGTAATAAACTTAGCGTAGTTTCAGTGTACAACCATGTGACTTAAATTTAGGTGAATTGTTGACCACAAACTGTCGCAAACTTGCATTTTCCTCGCCACGACATGAAAACTAGGTGAGCTTTTATTTTTCGTTAAATCGGAGCGAAAAATTGAAGCGCCGCGTCTTTGTTTAATTAGAACAGTGCATTATTTAAACTATAGCGAACTAACTGATTAGGTGGTAATTAAGTCTGTTTTATCCTCGTGGAGATAATCGGGTTATTAAAATATTATTTGCGCCGTGTGAATACCACTTAATTAATATTCTCTCTAGTGGTATTCTGTATGATTAGCGATAAGTGTTCGAAAAGGGAGAAACGAGATGATCGATAATTTAATTACAAATTTTACCTATAAGCCGGTGGAATAATTTTAAATTCCACTCTACATTCTTCTCATCTTGGTAATAATTTCATCCATATTTGAAAGCTCTAAAAGCTTTTAAATTCCGAAAACAATTTCCTCAAAACGAATCGGACGAAAAGTTTGTTTAGGTTTAACATTGTTTGTTAAAGCGAAAAAACGATTTTAATTAATTCAAATAGTGTCGTCTGTTTCAGGGACACTTCCTGCAGTTTCAAGATCCCACCAAATCTATTTATTTACTAAACTTGACTTTGTTGGAAGTTTTGTTTATAAACATAGGACATTCAGCAAAATTTACTTTGTGTACAGTGAGTTTCTGTTCTATTTACGGACAGTATCGTGTGATGGAACTTCATATGAACTCAGGCTGGAGAATTAATTTAGTTCCATTTTATAAACTGTTTGACTTTGTATTAAGTTCTGATAATAAACAGAGATGTCACTCAGATAAAAACTATTTTTCGTCACAGCCAAGACAAACTCAAACTTAATTAATTAATTAAACAAAAATTAAAATTGACAAACAAGAGTTAACAACGCTTGGAACTCAACACCGGGTCTCACGTTCCGACAACCTTCAATCTCAAGTTTTATTCACTTAATTCAATATTTATTCATTATAACTTTCTCCTCAACATTTTTGAGCTTCGACCCAATTCTGCTGATTACATATCATTAAATATTTAAACTGAGTAGTTAAAATTTTTAAAATGCTTTTTGTGAAGTTTGGTCATTTTCTGGAGGACGTATCGACTAACTTTTTTAATCATGCCACTACCACATGTCAGAAATTATTAATTGGGCCGTTTTTTACGAAAACTTTAATAATAATGAATTTGAGTTCATGGGACCTTGAATATTATTAAAGTTGAAGCGTTAAACTAAGATAACAAAAGTTGTGACCGTTCTTTCAGAAATTTCGGGGTTTATAAAGCCGTAAAGGGCGTTAGGCACTTCTTATCAGAAAAGTTGTAAAATCAGATTGATGTAAGCGCCAATTCTTTCTTAATTAACTCGACGCTACAAGAGTACATTGTTTCAGGTTTGTAATTTGATTTTCAGGGTAAACAATTGTACTAATTAACGTGCCGGAAGACTGTCGATATTATTTAATCATTAAAACGGCATTAAAGAGGGAAAACAATAAATAAGTTTAATTAAACTCATTCAACAATTTCGATTTTATTACGGAGATCTATTCCCGTTTGCTTAAATCAACAAGTTTGTTTATCGTAAACCCGAAACGATCTTAAATGTACCGGAATCCAGGTACAAATTATGTTTACAGGCATTTAGTCCTGTTGTTGGCCCCAATTTATAGAAATGACCGTCAGGATTTGCGTACAAGGACTCGAATCCGTCGCTCTAAACTGTCTTTAAAGAGTCATGACCCGGACCAGGGCCTTAAACGTTTGTAACTCGAGGAGGAGGGAAGACGCCTTCATTAAATTAAATTGCACTTTAATTATTTTGCTATGGTTGTTAATTAAATCGAACCGCTTTTTTCGGTGATCGCTTTAAAGGGCTTTTCACCGGCGGTATCGAGATGTTTATTATCAATTATTCATTCGAGGGAGTGATAGTTTAGTTTCTTGTTGAGATTGGGATTAAACGAGCAAAATTTTAACAAAGAATGAAACACCTTAGAGACTCTTCCTAAAAGTTAAATTAGCTTGAGGCAAAACGAGGTTTATCGACAACTCTCGGATGAATATTCTATCTAAACGAATAATTTGGGTTTTTGAGGCATGAAAGAAACTGCATACAAAATTGCAGGAATTATAATATTCAAATATTTTAAAATTAAAACGAAGTTATTTTATGGTGGCAGTATTTTATTTATTGTCGTTCAATACACAATTTTGTCGTTTTGAACTTTTTTTTCTTGCTTATTTGTCCATCCATTGCAGGAATAATGTAACTATACACCGAAATTTTCAAAATAGTTTTAGTATGTAAAGTTTTTTTCAAAATTATTTGGTTTATATTTTTTTGTTTTTTTTTTTGTTGCGGATTTAAAATGGGAGGAGATAATCATTTAAATTAAAATAATTTAAATAATAATAATAATAATAATAATAATAATAATAATAATAATAATAATAATAATAATAACATAACATCAAACATAAAATACTGTTGACAGCTGACGTACAGACACGATCAAAAAAAGATACTTCTACAAACCGGGCTGGATAGCAAGCCTGACTAAATTTTTTTAAGTCAATATCCAGCCAGTTTATAAACGAGCCAATTATCTATATTAACCGTAATATATCGAAAAGATTTCTGGCTGCAGTTTTAAAGATGTCATTCTTTTTGATCTTGACTGTACTACAACCACTGTTGGGTTATTGTTGAAAAGTATTTTTCTAACTTAAGGAAGTTTAGAAAATGGAAATAGGTAAGTAAATTGACTGGTAATATTACCTCTTTTCTTCATAAATTTAGCTGTCCCGTCCGTTATTGCGCAAATAATATATCAATGTTGCTTTTATTTCTTATGTGTAAAACAAGACGGATAATTTTCAATTTCCACTATTTTAGTTTGATATTGTTAAAGTCTTTAATAGTAATTAAAACCTGTTAGAATAAATTTTTTAGAGTTATTTTCATACACCAAAGTTTTTGTCTCATCCCTCATATGAAATAAAAAATAAATTAATCAGAAGCCATTACACATTGCCTTGTTCTTTGGTTTCTTGGTTTTAAAAGTTTTAACAAGTTCCACCTCTTACTTCAAGAATAATTGTTGGAATTTATGTCTTTTAAATTAACAGAATTTTATAACGATTGTTTAAGGATAAAAATGTGATGTCCCGTCCGTCATCAATTTTTTCAGTTTAACTGGTACTAAGTTCCTATTATATAGAAAAATTTACTTTTACTGATACTGTTCATAAAAAATAAAAATAAAATCTAAAAATTTGTGCAAAGTGTCCCGTCCGCCAAAATGGAATGGCTGTTCTGTTTCTTTGTTGGGCATTTTATAAACCACACACAAATTAAAATGATACATAAAATATTTCGTTTACTTTCTTAGTAGGTTTTTTAAAATCCAACAATTTATTTTAATTTACGAAAATCTCATACTTTTTGGAACTGTAAATTTTGGTTTTGCTTTGCTTTTAAGACGATAATTTCTGAGTTTTCCTCATGCCACTGTAATTATTTGTATTACTATTGTTATTTCTATTCGTTTGAGTTTTTGAAGTATTCATACAGAATGTTATACAAAAAAAATACCGAACAGTTAACTGTCGGAGCCAAAAAATTGATAATTTTTCCAAACAGGTTAATCCTGCTTTTGCTTTTCTCCCTCTGGTAGATTAAAACACCCTATTTAATATTCCCGATGTCGTCCCTTTTCCAAAGCCTGAAAGGTATAAAAATCGCCTTTTAGCTCGAAAGTTGGAAAATAAGTCACCCTAAGCGTTTTAGTTCTTTGTCAGCAGTCGAGTAATTTTTTGCGAAACAGTGAAATCTCAGTCGGTGGTCATTCCCGTAAAAAATCTTATCTGAGGGTAATATTAAACATCTCGAATTGTGGTCTAAAAAGCTCGTTCACTTTGATGTATGGTATACACGAAGTCAGAACCGGCGATCAGGTGGTCCATGAAAGCGTTGGCATTTGTTGGGAGATTGAGTTGAATCGAGAAAAAGCTCTCTGCCAGCGTTTTCATCAACACAGTAAATTTTTATGAAATTTATTGATGATTCGCGTGACCTGTATGAAAAATTGCGCGCGGCAAGGCCGAAGTGATTCATTAGGAAATTTTCGGATGGGTAATTTGGTAATGATTGGTTGAGAATTGTAATTGAGGGGTTGCGAGCAATTCATTAATTTTGATCAAGAAATCGAAACTTTCTTGCTTATTACTGTTTCATAAACTACCAAGGGCGGATAGACACTAGGAATTAATTATGGAGATGTCCATTTAATTGCCTAATTTGCCCGAAACCCGAACCTGGAATTCGAAATCATCTTACCGAAGCAATAAACACACACACCGACTCTATTCACATTTAATTGCCCGGCATTTTTACACCAGACGCTGCTAATTACGCTTTAAAACAAAATTATGAATCGCAGCTCGGTTTAATTTCGCCCAAATGACCGTTTATTTCACTAATTTTTCTTCGCGGTAAACATCCCGCATGAAAATCAAACAAAAGTCAAAAACATTTACTTTGCAATATCCGGGACTGTCCACATGCTTTTTTTCGAATGATAAAATTACGAGGGTGTGCAGTCTGGCGTAGGACACACTGTATAATTATAGCCGGGCTTTTAAAGCAATTAAATTCAATTTTTCTAAAAGCCGATGGAAATTAATCAAAGTGGAATGTTATAAACACCCAAGCAATAAACGTAATTCTACTTTTTCGCTATTATGTTACGTCTTGATTTACAGTGTCGTTAAAAATTACGATCGCGGAAATATGTGTCAATCTTTTTTACGATTCCTCCTTGGGTCTTGAATTTCGGTCGCAAACGATTTAATTGCAGTAATGGAGGCATGCAGTAAATGAATACTTTATACTTATCGACACGAGAGTTCATATCTTTTATTCATATCCCCCGATGCTTCACATCTCGTATGTATTAGAAGTTCTATACTATTCAGCGAATAATGCAAAGGCTTTGTCATGTCAGCGTAATTAATGTTTTGTCAGTAGTATTTTGTTCTTTAAAGTGGGGAAATTGGAAAAATTGATGATGCCATTACAGCTTCATAGGTGGCTTTTATCGCCCCGAATATATCTGAAAAACTGGGGGAATAAAATGTTGCTGGCTTTCTTTCGATAATCATTATTTACTGAGCCAATTCTGGAAAATAAAAATGTAAATAATATCGCGTGGTTTGGAAAAAATCGGTTTCTCTTAAAAATGAAACAGGAATCGCTTTTCCTTAGCCATTGGTAGATCTGGCTAGATTTTGCTGCAATTTTTATAAAGGTCTGGACTGCGACGGGACTTATAAACGACTGAAAGCATTTCTAATTCTTTTGAATGTTTCATGAAGCGCTGCAGTCAAGCTGTGCTTCAAATAAAAATTTTAGTAATTAATGGAGATTTTAATGGTGATTACGAGGGCGAATGTTTGTCCAATTAGGGAATGAATTGGTAATGGACAAAAAGTTTTACCTATTTGCGACATTCGAATTGTTTACAAATAAACTTCACCATATCCTAGCTTTTGCTGTAAAAATTTTGTTAAAGTAATTATTTTCACTCCTTTAATATTAATACTAATAAATATAAAAAAATCTCCAGAACTCTCTCAGAACTACTCGTACAAAACTTTTAATAATAATAATAATAATAATAATAATAATAATAATAATAATAATAATAATAATAATAATAATAATAATAATAATAATAATAATAATAATAATAATAATAATAATAATAATAATAATAATAATAATATTATTTTATTTTCAACAGGTGAAACACCAAATTACAGAAAATAAACTTAAACTTAATGATCGTGCTGCAAGCAAAAACTAATAATTTAATTTAAATAAACTAAAACAAACTAGTAATAATACTATAATAATAAATTAAGAAACAAGAACTAAAATTAAATTTTACCTAGCCACTAAAGTAACTAATTATATGATTTTTAATGTAATTAAATGAATGAAAATGAATATCGCAACTACTGCTAATTTTGTTAAAATTACTACACATTACATATAAAGGTGATTTTAATAGAACATTCGTATTACAACTGCAACTGTAAAAAGTCATGGGATGCCGTGAGTTAATTCTAGGAAGCAGAAAAATTATCGTATTAACAAGAGCAATACAGTCAATCTTGTTGTTTAGTAATTTATGTAAAAATGCAATACTTGAGATAATTCTCCTAACTTCTAGAGAATTGATATTAAATGTCCTTAAAAGCACTTGTTGGTCACATCCCCTATCGGGGTAATTTTTAAAAGAAATATACCATAGCAGTTTCAAAAATTTTCTTTGGACTGATTCAATACTATTTATGTGTGTGGCATATATAGGTGACCAAATAATTGCACAATATTCTAACTTGGAGCGTACAAGGGCAAAAAATAAGACTTTTAAGGCTCTTAAATTTGTAAACTCTCTACAGTTGCGATAAATAAATCCTAAAGTTTTATACGCGCTATTAATAATATTTGTAATATGATTCACAAATAAAAGTTTGTTATCAAAGGTAACTCCTAGATCTTTAAATGAGTCTGTTCTTTGTAAAATGTGACCACTAACATTATAACTATACATGATCGGAATTTTCCTATTTGTGTAAGACATAATAAAGCATTTAGATATATTTAGGTTTAGCCTATTAGCTTCGCACCACTGGAGGAGATTGTTGATGTTATTCTGCAAGACTTGACAATCATTACCGGTTTTTATGATATTATAAAGCTTAAGGTCATCAGCAAATAGAAGACTGTTACAAGTTACTGCTGCAGTAATATCATTTATAAATAATAGAAAAAGTAAAGGACCTAAATTTGAGCCTTGCGGCACTCCGGAAGTTGGTACGAAGCTAGAAGATAAACAGTTCCTGTATCTAACAAAGTGTTCACGATTAACAAGATAGGAAGTTAAGAGATCAAGCAGGAAGCTACTGAAACCTATGTGCCGTAATTTATCGAGAAGTATAAAATAATCCATTTGGTCAAACGCCTTCTGAAAGTCCGTGTACACAACGTCGACTTGCCCATTTACATCTAGCTCCACAGCGACATCTTGAGTGAAATGTAACAAATTTGTCACGGTAGACCGTTTCTCCATAAAACCATGCTGAGTAGGCGTTATAATGTGTTTGATGTTTGGGTAAATTCTTCTGTATAATACAGTCTCAAAAATTTTGGCAAAGTTAGATAGCAGTGCGATGGGTCTATAGTTATGAACATCAGAAATATCACCTTTTTTAAATACCGGGCAAATAATAGATTTTTTCCAAACTGCAGGAAAAGTAGAGGTTTTAACAATAAGATTGAATAAATAAAAAAGAGGTTTGGCAAAAATATGAGCAGTCTTTGACGAGGAAACTTGGAATGCCATTAATCAGAAGCTCGATTCATTTTATGACAAAAAAAATTAATTTTAAATAAATTTTGCTACCACTTATTGCGAAGTAATTTCAATTATTTATTTAATTGTTAGTCAAAACCAGAAATATATTTATCAGAGTTATTGTTTTTCTTGGAATGAATGGTAAGGACATGTAGAACCACCTCCCGAGCTAATTAGAAAGAGATAAATTGCTAGAGCATTAGAGACGGGGCAATTGTTCTGTTTATTGTTTACAAAGTAATTTTTGAATGAGGGTGCAGCTCCGTTTCGCTTTGTACGTATCACTACATAAAAATTAATTTTCCGTGAAGCTCTAACAACCCCAAGTTCCTCATTTGGTCAAAATATAAGTGAACAGGGAGCAATACGGGCTTTATGCAGCAGTCGACTCGTAAAAATTCGAAGAAAGACAAGTTTATTCGATGTCGGTCCCCATATTTATCTAACTTGTCCAAGAAAATTAGATTAAATGTAATAGCGGACACAGTAGCGACCTAAAACTTTAATAAGTTCCCACATACCGCCCCAGTTGGAGCACTCGTGGTCCGCAATAATTTGTACTCACATTTTAATATCCACTCGCGCTAAAAATATTAGGTTTTATATTTGACAGTCGTAAAAGAAATTGGAGCCACACCAGCCGTAAGTTTTTATTTTTGATGAAATAAAGTCGAGGCTAATTTCTCAACCGTGTTGTATTTTTTCGATTTTACGTTACGCTCACTGACGTAGATTTGTTTACGCGCTCTAAATAAAGAGTCGCATAAAAATGAGGTATCTCGAATTGTTCACCAGAAAAATAAATAGTCGCAGTTCGCATTTTTAGTCGTGGAAAGTTTTTATCGCGGTTAAAAAGTCAGACATATACAACATCTCGCCGCACTTGTGTATTGATATAACGAGCTTTCCGCCGAGTTTTATCAGTTTGCAGCAGGGTTTAAAAAACATAATGGCAGGTCTCGAGAATACTTTGAACTGGATCGGTTCACCGGGGCTAAAAGAATTCATCATGAATCGTGTCGTGCGGAGGTTGCGGTTCTTGAATTGTGTACAAAGGGGATTTCGCGATGAAAGACAGGCACGGTATTAATAGATAATATACTTGCCGATGGAAGTATGATATCAACTGAATTTTCAATGAATTGCGATAGGTCAGAGTTGGCGAGGGCGGAAAAAGGAGTCTGCAGGCATTTTAACGTTATTAAATATTAAACATTAGTCAGCACCATTTTATTACAAGGTTTCCTTCCAAATACCGGACGAAAAAGTGGGTGGTTTCAACCCTTAATTATGCACGAGTATAAGCGAGTTAAGAAATGGTTTGGCAAAAATTTAAAGGCAAGACAAATTTATGTAAATCAGAAATGAATAATTTTCCCAAAAAATCGTTCTGAAGGCAAAGTGCCAAATTTTGGGAACCTCTATAGAATTATAAAAATTAGCGTAAATTTTAATACTATTGACAAAACAGCAGAAGTCAATTAACTTCTTGGCCCACTACGTTATTTTTCTATTTCAATTTGTGTATTGCTATTAAATTTTAAGAAAAAAATTTTTTTGCTAGGACCGGGATTCGAACCTCCCACACGTTAGCTACAATTTTGAAAAATTCTCAAAACGTGAATAATTTATAACAGCTAATTTTGAGAGAAAATGCAACGTTGGCGATTTTATAGTTTTGAAACAGCTAATACGTATTTGAATTAATTAATTGCATAGGATTTTTTTGTTTCGATTAAAGATTTTTTTATTTAATAATAATAGAGCTTATGATCTGAGGAACCGGGATATATATTAATATGGCAGGCGTTTTGTTTATTTTAAAAAATCCGTCCATAAACTGCATAATCCTCAAGTAATTAAATGATCTGAATTTCCAGCTTCAAAACTTTTTCTTTAATGAATTGCAAGCGAACTAGAGAATAGAAAATTCATTAATATGAGGCAACCTTCACCCAGTTCATAAATTCTCCGAAATAATAATAATTCCGAAAGGAAGTCAACACTTATTAAGCGCTTAAAGAGGCATTTATAGCCGTTTTAATTAAAATTTTGCAGATTACTCGCCCGTAAACACTTCCACTTCCCTGTACTTGATTTTGTCAGAATGTCAGCATAAGTTGCATTTTTCGTCCGTTAAATAAATATCTAAGTCTGTTAGTTTGTTACTTCCAAGTCGGTCTGTTATTAATGACCGTCTGAGTCGAGTCTGTGATTTATTCCCGGAGGGTAACGTTAAGCTTTCCTGAGAAATTGATTGAATTACCGGTTGGGATAAACTATTCAAGTGCTATCCAGCATCAGTTTGTTTATCAGGAGCGTAATATTTCAGCCCGGTTAAGTTTTTATAACTACCCTTACCGGCCGGGACGGCACATCCGGAGTCGATTTTTAATGATTAAAATGCAGGCCAATAAAGCGGGCGAAATTGCTAAGGTAATAATAGAGCGGGGATTTTCCGGCATAGTGGAACGGAAAAGTATTCGACCTAAATAAATTGTAAGTAAAAAGATTTAGAGCGAGCTCATTCGTTAGGCAGGCAATGAAGGAGTTAAAAAACGACCGGATATTTATCACTAAACCCCGTTTCCCGTATGTTTCCCGTAAACACAAAACCGGAAAAATTTCAACTAATTAAGCTAAACCCGGAGCGTTTTTGTCCAAGAGCTTTGTTATTCCATCGCCTAACGCTATTAGTTAACAATAATATGTGTTTAGGACGAAGATGCTTGCTAAGCTAGAAACTTCCCTACATTCAACTTGTCGATAACAAGATTTCTCCGTCGTGACCAACCGGTGGTTGAGCCATTTTGCTATTCTTCGGGATTATTATGCTTTTTGCACATCCTCCCGTTTCCAGCGCTCAAAACAAATCCGCAATTAGGGAAAAAAACGGCCGAATTTTACCTAAATTACGATAGTTTCGGAACGAGGGTAAAAAACATGAGAAATTGGGGAAATAACTTGGGTGAGAGAGCGTTAGCGTTTTTACGTTGTCTTGGTCTTTGTTTTCACAAGCTTAATGTTTCGAACGTTTTGCCGACATAAATCATCAAGGATCGTGTCCATTCAACTGAGTCTGAAAACTTAATTTGAAAACTATCGAGTTTTTCCCAATAAAAAGAAGGTACTGAATATGCATGAAATTTGGTACATTCTTCTGCTCCCAAGCGCTAAAATTCCGTCAGAACGAGTTCGTGTATGTCTACACGTAGTTTTCCGGTGGGAACAGAGCACTGGCAAAATATTTTCAGGGAAGGAAAAATAAATTTAATACTATTTGAGTGGAATTAATTTCTTCAATTTGGGCGAGAACAAGATGGGTTTCGGCACATTTGTTCGAATAAATTTGAAATGTGGGATGAGCAAAGTAAAATCTAAAACCAATGTTTGGGGAACATTAAAATTTATAAGCTTAGAAACGGCTAATCTTTAGAGAGCCGCTTCAAGAAAACGACAGACTCGTTTACCGTCAAAAACATAATCATTTATCCAATTATACAAAGCACTACGAGCGTTTATGTTTTCAATAAGCGTTTCTAACGAAAGCTCAATATTTACATTATTAAGCTCTTGTCCGCTCTATCGATTTTATTTCACGAGCGATTTATCGCCGGAGCTGGAAATTTATGAAATTTGTAATTACCGGAATCACCCGGAGTTTATTATTATAAGTGATAGAGATACAAAAGCACTCGGGGATGCTCCACAGGACGAACGAAGAATGTAATTCGATCCACACACAGACTGCTAAGCTAACCGAGATTGGTGTGGCTGACAAGAGGGTTAAAGTGAACGCCAGACATTTGAGAGTTAGACTGCCTTCACGGAAAGTTTACCCATTTGCTAATGACTCCCAGAATGACTACACGCCGTAAAAAACGCTTTCATACACAATTTAATGATTCGATACCACTTGACCTTCCACAAGGAAGCACTAAGGGCTGGGGTTATCCTACACTCGACTAAGTAAAGGATACAATTTCAGCGAAGTGGTGGAGCATGACTTTGGGGCGAGATTAAGAAAAATTGTCCATTGCGAAATTTATTTTAGCTTCGACAAAACAACTGGGACAATGACATGACAACAAAAACCGCTAAACAAACTCAGTTAACTAAAAATTTTTAGACATAAAAATTTAAAAAGTAACTTATCTAAGGATTCAACGCTAAAGTTTGAAGTTTCGTTTTACCTTTACGTTCATCTCTTTTTCTCTCAAAACAAAAGGTATTTTCCTTTTATTAGGATGTGCTCTTACGTTTACAATTTGGCACCTTTACGTACTTTTATTTTTATCTGCATTATTTTCTTATTTCTGTCAGTTTTGTTCTTCGCTTTACGTTTATACGTCTATGTGTTCTCTCAATCTCTTATTTTTGCTTACATATTGTTTCACTTACCTTTTCTGCACTTTTTTTCATAGAAAAATTGCCGCCGTGATCCGGGTGCGAACACCCGACCTCCCCCGTCGAAAGTGGCGCTTATACCACTGGGCCACCAGGGCCCCAAGTACGGGCCGTCTTTTGCAGATATTTTAACACAAACTTTTTAAATAAATCAACATTACAAACTATATAATTGCAATAATTCACCTAAAACGCAAATACATTCAGTTCAAAAGTCGGCGAATTAGCTCAAGAAAACATTTTCTCCCACTAATTTTTCACCAGATTTCATCAAAAGATACCGGGCGTATAAGTTAATTCTACAATTTTAAGATTGTTTTTACTGTTTTTGTGACTTTCAGCACGTTTTTGACCGAAAATGAACATGATTTCTCCAAAAATCACCAAATTTGTGTATTTTCCAGTCAAAAATAGTGGACGTGCGCAAATCCTACCAGATTCGCAGTGGCCATGATTTTTATTAACAATGTTTTTCGGGACTTTACTAAATAAACTTAGTTAACTAAAAATTTTTAGAGATAAATTAAATATTTTCGTTTTAATTTTTTTTTTTCATAATTTAAAAAGTAACTCATCTAAGGATTCAACGCTAAAGTTTGAAGTTTTGTTTCACCTTTATGTTCATCTCTTTTTCTCTCAAAACAAAAGGTATTTTCCTTTTATTAGGATGTGCTCTTACGTTTACAATTTGGCACCTTTACGTACTTTTATTTTTTGCTGCATTATTTTCTTATTTCTGTCAGTTTTGTTCTTCGCTTTATGTTTATACGTCTATGTGTTCTCTCAATCTCTTATTTTTGCTTACATATTGTTTCACTTACCTTTTCTGCACTTTTTTTCATAGAAAAATTGTCGCCGTGATCCGGGTGCGAACACCCGACCTCCCCCGTCGAAAGTGGCGCTTATACCACTGGGCCACCAGGGCCCCAAGTACTGGCCGTCTTTTGCAGATATTTTAACACAAACTTTTTAAATAATTCAACATTATAAACTATATTATTGCAATAATTCACCTAAAACGCAAATACATTCAGTTCAAAAGTCGGCAAATTAGCTCGAGAAAACATTTTCGTCCACTTTTTTTCAATCTAATTCTTTAATTTTTCACCAGCTTTCATCAAAAGATACCGGGCGTATAAGTTGATTCTACAATTTTAAAATTGTTTTTACTTTTTTGTGACTTCCAGCACGTTTTTGACCGAAAATGGACATAATTTCTCCAAAAATCACCAAATTTGTGTATTTTCTAGTCAAAAATAGTGGACGTGCGCAAATCCTACTGGATTCGCAGTGGCCATGATTTTTATTAATAATGTTTTTCGAGACTTTACGAAACAAAGTCAGTTAACTAAAAATTTTTAGAGATAAATTAAATATTTTCATTTATTTTTTTTTATAATTTAAGCAGTAAGTCATCTAAGGATTCAACGCTAAAGTTTGAAGTTATGTTTTACCTTTACGTTCATCTCTTTATCTCTCAAAACAAAAGGTATTTTTCCTTTATTAGGATGTGCTCTTACGTTTACAATTTGGCGTCTTTACGTGCTTTTACCTTTTGCCGCATTATTTTCTTATTTCTGTCAGTTTTGTGCTCCGCTTTACGTTTATACGTCTATGTGTTCTCTCAATCTCTCATTTTTGCTTACGTGTTGTTTCACTTACCTTTTCTACACTTTTTTTCATAGAAAAATTGTCGCCGTGATCCGGGTGCGAACACCCGACCTCCCCCGTCGAAAGTGGCGCTTATACCACTAGGCCACCAGGGCCCCAAGTACTGACCGTCTTTTGCAGATATTTTAACACAAACTTTTTAAATAAATCAACAGTACAAACTATAAAATTGCAATAATTCACCTGAAACGCAAATACATTCAGTTCAAAAGTCGGCGAATTAGCTCGAGAAAACATTTTCGTCCACTTTTTTTCAATTTAATTCTTTAATTTTTCACCAGCTCTCATCAAAAGATACCGGGCGTATAAGTTAATTCTACAATTTTAAGATTGTTTTCACCTTTTTTGTGACTTTCAGCACGTTTTTGATAGAAAATGGACATAATTTCTCTAAAAATCACCAAATTTGTGTATTTTCTAGTCAAAAATAGTGGACGTGCGCAAATCCTACCGGATTCGCAGTAGCCATAATTTTTATTAACAATGTTTTTCGGGACTTTACTAAATAAACTCAGTTAACTAAAGTTCATTATTGTTGTTCTGTTATCCTGCGCAAATAACAAAATATGTGGATTTTCTGATGAAAACCAGCTCGAGAAAGTGTTACTCGTTTCGTGGCTTCAGAGATATCCAAAATGTAACACGCTAATGAATAGTGAAAAAGTGCCATTTTTATGGCTAAGCTGTTTAAAAGTTTTATTTAGTGGTGTTTGTGTGCACGAGCGGCCAGGAAATGTATTTGTCCGCAGCGGCATGACAGTGCCTATTACCTATTCGGCGGTAATTTCGTTTAGCCGAACATGCAGCTTTCAAATTCGATGAAAAGTGTCAGCACTCAGCTTCCTAAATGGAATTCCGCTGTAGCAAAGTTTGGTTATCTAAAACACAAATAAATGCCATTGTCAGCGAATAAGAAAAAAAGGTCCGCTATAATCCTGTAAAATGAAACTCTAACATTTTGTAAGCGCCTTGAAAACTTATGAAAGATGTAGCGTGTCAGTCTTGCTTGACAGATAGTTTGGTGGAAGCGTCGGTCCGTATCATTCTTCACCATCACGCGTGTCTGTCCACCCCGTAAGCTCCCTTTTCCCAATTCAATTAGTCGCTCTTTGTTTTTCCTCTGCAAATCTTGTCCACTTTTGCACATTGACTCCGCGCAAAAGTGTCGAATTACCGGCGAAAATAATGGGAACATCTGTCACAGGTGCCACCGGCACCGGCCTTGAATGATGGCGTTAGGCGGCCATTAGTCCCATTAGGGCATGATAAACCACAGCGCGATCATTCATCAAAAGTGGACGACAATGCCGACATGTTTTAAAACACCATGCAGGAAGCGCGCCCGACCTGAAGCAGTCGCTGATCAAACACGAGAATAAATAACGTGTAGCAGGAAAGAATGGAGTGCGTGTTTTTGGCAGATTTGCACCGTTAAATCGGGCACGGGCCCGAATAACTCTTACATTTATTGCAGGCTTTTTTAATTCAACTCATTTACCAACCGTGAATTTATTTAATTAAGCGCCACGAACGCCGGCTAAATAAATACGCCAACGAGAAATGATTTCTATAAATATAATAGCGTTTGAAAACGAAAGTTATGTTGATGATGATTTGTTCCAGTCGGTGTGTTTGCGTGATATGGTAAAGAAAAGAAAATAATTACTCAGACACACTGTATTTACATGCTCAGGAAACGGAAATTTTTCGATCCCTGGCCAAATTATGGCTTTCCTGGAATTTGATCGTGTTTCTGCTTTACGCATGCATGGCCTGGGGGACATATGGAAATTTTTATTATTATATTGTTGCAAAAAACTGGACAAAAACTGGGATGACAACCCTTATCACATAAATAATCCCACGGTTCGGACCATCTGTCTTTCACGAATTAGTTTCAGGATTGCCGGTTGTGCAAAAAATACACAAAACAACTATTTTCCTTTCGCGATTTCGTTACTCATCTACTGACTTGTACGAAAAATAGTCCCAATTTAGTAGTGACGTTTCGGAATACGATTTTCGTTACCTTCAGGCTGAAAACTGCAAGGGTCTGTTCCGTAAAAATTGGGTTCTGCCGAATTTTGACCTGATGACCATCTAAATTGATTCTGAAACGTTGCCACTAAACCGAAATATATTTTATTTTTAGCGCAGCCTAATATTCCAATAAAACTATTTTTATTTTAAGCGAGTAACCGTACATTCAGAAATTAGATTATTTAATAAAAAAAGGAAAAAAACGTTATTTTAGAAAAAAGTTTTTATTTAAAAGATGCACTAAAAAGTAAAAAATATTTTTTTCTATCAGAGTATATTTTTGTTTACAAATTAAAATTTTCAAATTTATAAAAGTTTTGAGAACAGTGCTCAATTTAAAAAAGTAATTTATTTCCAAAGCTTTTATAAATTTAAAAATCCTAATTTGTTAGCAAAAATATTCTCTTCTGCTGGAAACACATTATTACTTTTTAATGCATCTTTTGTCACGCAGATTAAGTACGTATGCAAAATTTCAACTCATTAGGACCACTGGAACCCTTTCAAATTTGGCTCCAAAAATCTGAAACAGACAGACAGACAACAGAGCAAGTCAAATAAAAGCTTTTAAAAAAGGAGATGATTTTAATCACGTAAGTAAACAAACAATGCTTAAATATAATTTTGTGGGAAAAATAAGACGTATATGTGAAAGAAATAATTACCTGATTTACTGTTTACTGAAAATGTAATTATTTGCACTACAGCCGGGCAGCAAAGTTAGGAATAAAAGTTGGGAGTTTTATCGTTTCCAAATCGCTTACTACGGCCGCGAAATACCTCTCTAAAACAAAAGGGTATGGCAGGGCTGTGACAGTTATATTATTTTACATCAAATCGAATAGACTCTAAAAGCCGGCTGAAGCGAATTATATCTCCACCGACAACGGAAAAACCAACAAATTAAACCAGACTTTGATGTTTGAAATAATTTGGTTCTGAAAGCGCAATTTTTATTCAAAATGCATTGCGTTCATCAACGTATTTTCGAATTAAACCCAGCTGCCGGTTTCATAATCGGCTTTTAAAGTATTATTTCTTGATCATTTCGTGGTCACGGAGCAGCTTTCTTCGTTGGCCGTCTGCCACTTGTTTTTCCAGCCAACGGCCACGGAATATATCAAAGGCGATTTATGACAGGTTGCTAAATCGTCTGCTGGGCGTTTGTGCGTTTGCATAAATTACCCCGAATAGTAATTATTGAGAAAGACAATGTGGCCATCACCGGCGAGCCTGTCATTTACAGAGAAATTATTTATTAGCCTTTAATGGCACCCTTTACACTAATCGCCATAATCCAACCGATAAATCTATTAATACGAAACCTCCTAACTCGTTCATTCCTGTTTCCGTGCACAAGAATTACTTCATGTGTGGAGCAAAGTATCTAATTCTGAAACCGTGAAAAAGTGCAGGTGCCGAGATTGAAATAAATTATGAAAAACTCGCTTGTTTAGTTCGAAATATATGAAGCGCTTGATGGTTTTCTTCGACTGACAAAGAGAGCTTAATTAGATAATGAAATCGTCTTATTGGATGTAAATAACGAAGTTCTTTTTATAACCGGGAAAATAAGCAATGCTTGGGGGGAAATATCGATACTTTAATCGCTTTAATGTAGACTTTTCTAGACGCTAAGCTTTGATTAACGAGAAAAATCTCGTAAATGAGGCTTTGTACCGGCTTAATGATCTAGTTTAATTACCGAGACGAGAAACTTGGAAAGTTTTTCAGTAGTGCTTGAAAACTAGCAGATTAATATAACAATCAACGAAGATCCAACTCAATCCCATTTCACACTAGTGGTAATGTAATCCTCATCCCACTACCAAAATAACGCAGGATTATCAAGACATAATAGAACTGATGAAGGAAACAAGATACCTTCCTCGATATTATCGCCAAATTAATTTCGGGGCTTAGGTTAAGATAAACAAATCGATTGTATAGTTTTGTAATTTTGATCGAGTGTATAATAATTGGAGCAGTTCCACTGGTGCGGACTTAATCAGCTGCGGTTTTGTTGGATATCTAGGACAATTTATAATGCAATTATCGAGCATCAGTCGAGTTATGCGCGCGTATCTCGAAGGGAGAATTACGCTAACACAATTTAAACCCCCGATTTAATAAATCTAGCATTATTTTGTATTTTTGTTGCTGGAAATCCCTGCTGAAGCCGGAACAATGCGGGGTAAGTGTTTAATTCCTCTACGTCACGTTTTTGCAAAAATAGCCCGGCGCGCAAATTCGAGCGAATTCTAGTGCAGTGTTGCATTAAATTCTAGATTCAGCCTAAAATGATCAAATCTCGTGGGACAATATCCTTGTTTAAATATGCAAATTCGCGAGCTGAGGCAATAAAGGAGCAAATTTATTTTATGACCTGATGCATCTCAGGATTATTTTATGGAGTGAAACTTTGAAGCGGGATAATTGTTCGAAAAAAGTTTCTTCAGGCGCAAAAATGCGAGCGGTATTAATCCAACTAAAACGTGACCGCCGTAATGGTGCTTAGTTATTGCAGTTTGCGATGCTTATTATATGTACGCAAATGGTTTATGGAAATGGAATGTCCCTTTGCGCTGGTCAGATTGAAACTCGGTCTTTGAATAGTTTGGGAAACGCAAACTTTATAAATTACGCTGCGGCTGGCGTAACGTCATCCATTAAAATAATTCAATTATGTTTATGGGACTGTATTGACAAAATAAACACCAAATCTAACTCTAATTAGACTATTGTCAGCCGAAGCTCGGCAAGTGCTGATAATGGAGCAGCAAACACCAGCTGGCAAGTTTTAAGAACAGTTCCATTCCGAGTTATCCTTGAATGTTTGGCGTTTTTTGTTTATAAAGCTTTCGTTTTATTCGCGATATTGTTCGAGTGAAGGGGTCACAGGGCCCCAGGGTGCAGCTGGGTAAATAAATTTCAAGTTAAGGTGTCAAACAAACCGAGAAATTCATCTCGTAATTCGTAAAGTGGAAGGTTATGTTTAGAGAAACTTCTCTCTTTGGCATCGTCTTATTTCACCTTTCAGCCAGATAGATGTACTCAAAGCTCAATAGTGCAGAATATTCCTGGTTTTTGCACTCTTACTTTCTTTTATGTTGCTGCTAAAAGCTTTCTCGCCTCGAATACAAGTCGTAACGCTAATTAAACAGCGTTGACGCTGCATGCAAAAGAGAAAAACTTGTTTATGGTTTAACTGAAAATTATAGGTTTGGCTGGAACCACAAACGAAAAGGTTTGAAGATAATTTCGCCATAAACTTGAAAGATATGCACTTTAGCGTATTGTAAGAATCAGTAGTTTTGTGTCTGAGCGAAACGATGGTATTTAGCATTTATGTTGCTGTATTTTGTAGCTATCGCTGACATTTGTGTAAAAATCGTAAAGTTGTTGCGCTCAAAAGGTTATTTAATGTCCGGGTTTCCAGGTACAAAAATGGGCTTAAAAATGAGTTAAAATTTTGATTGCGGGCCTTGGTGGAGAAAACCCTCTTGATTATGCGCTTAAGTTGGTGTGTTTTTACTTTTTGTTGAAGTAAATTCCGTGCAACTAAGTACAATTTGCAGTAGCTGCGGCTGAAATTTGTTTCAGTTGTTTAGAATAGCCTCGTAACAGCGGCGTCGTAAAATTGTTGGCAATAAAAATCTTGGTGCAATAAAAGGATTGCCCGCATATGCTTTTGAGTGGAAATTATCAAGTGGTTGCGGTATTATATTAATTCCTTTTTATGGCCCGAAGTGATTTCTCCAAGAGGCTGCGATGTTGCGGCAAATCATTCGTCTTCTCATTGTTACAAGATAACAGCAAATAGCGTCATTGTTCTCGTGTAAATTGTCACAAGTCGTCTTGATTAAGTCGCATTCATCCTTGCTGCCATCAATAGAAATGGGGCTTATTGCGATTTTCGTCGGCCACTGGTGAGATTTATGCGGCTAATTAGCAAAGTGCGCCCTCGCTGTTAATTATATTATTCCATTTAAATACATCGCGCCGCTTAATTGACCCACCAACAAGGAACAAGTGGGTGCAACTGGTAAAAAAAAATCCAATTACAAGCCGGTGTTGCTTTCGAGTGTCGCTCGTTTTAAATTTATACATGAAATAAATATTGCTTGGGTAACATTTCACTACGTCGTTAGAGCGGTTCATATTATGGCTGCCACCTTATCGTGAAACAGGAGTATCGATTCATTTTAACAACTTTGCAGTTACATGTTGCTTGTCTTCTGGAGGATTTCTGCCACGGCCAGTAAGTCGCATCTTATTACGTTACTAGCAATCAACCGCGACTTCGCTGCGTATATTTTATTACAGACTGATTATAAATATTTTTGTCATCAGTTGATTATGAAATACTTCGTTCCGATGCTTGTTGTAGATTCTGAATTATATTGCAACCTCCATCAAAAACAAATATGATTACCCTTTTCCCCTTTTTGCATGATGCGTTAGAATTCCAGAGTTAATAAACATCTGTTTTTGAGCAACTATTATTTTGACAAATAAATTTTACGATTATTGATAAAAATTTTGTTGTTGTTTTTAAATTTAAAGCTTTTCTGTCTTAGTTAGATGGAATTGTCTTATACTTAAAAGAAGTCACCAACGGCGTTTACAGAAAAACATTTCTGAACAGTGTAAAAAGTTTATCTTTTTTTAAGTGTAATTAAATAATGCAAATTTTTTCGCCGCAAAATTCAGAAATAATTATTGCAAAAATTTTATATTTTGTAAGTTTTAAGTATGTAGAAACACATCTGTAAGCTTGTTGCAAGAGTAAGACTCGTGCGACTAATTCAATAACAAATGTGGCAGGTTTTTGTGGTTAACACCATTAACACCCTTTGATTATTTTATGTGAATTTTCAAATTTGATAAAGATCGGCTTCAATAATTAAAAAAAAATTATTGTTGTATCTTCCTTATTTTCAACACTTTACTAATATGTGTGAGGTTAAAACTTCAAAGAACAATGCATAACATCACAGTTTAAAAGTAATGTCCCAACTTGGTGAACACCCTGTGTGACTTAAAAATATATAGAATTTTATACACCCTTTCATCGCCTACTTAGCCCCTTTGCGACCAAATTTCCAAAAACTTTAGAAATATCATTTTACACGAATACAGCTTCAAAAAACATTTTTTTTTATATTTAACCTTCTTTGGGATAGAATTTTAAAAAATTCTAGGACACGTATTACTTTTTTTCAAGCCGAAAGCCCAAATATAACATCAGCAATGAAGAATTTTTATATTTAACGTCGTTTGGAATTTCTGACAAACCTGAAACATGCGTTTTTTGTTTTCAGCCGATTGTCCAAAAACCAATTTTCATGCTTAAAACATCCGAAAATCATAGATTTTTATATTTAGAATCCAGAAACACGCCATTGGTTTATTTTTAACCGAAAGCTTAATTCTCGATTTTCATTAATATAACTTCAAAAATGACGGATTTTTATATTTAACTCCCTTATTCATTTTTTATCTAAAGCCCAAATACCAATTCTGATAAATATAAGTTCAAAAATGATGGATTCTTACACATATTTAACTCTTTTTGAGGATGAAATTTCTAAGAATCATAAAACACTTATTTCTTTATTTTACCAAAACCCCAAAAAACAATTTTCATAAATATAAGTTCATAAAATGACGGAATTTTATATTTAACCCCCTTAGAGGTGAAATTTCCAAGTCTTCAAACACGGCTTTTTTATCTTTAACTTTATCTATCTTTAATCCTGAGTACCATTTGCATGGATATAATTTTAAAATTATAGATTTTTATTTAAACTTTAATACCTCATTTACCCCCTTAGAGGTTCATTTAAAAAAAAACTTTCTTCATTATTAACTGAAGCTTCGATGCTAATTTTTATGGATGTTGTGATATAACTTTCAAATAAACCTCTAAATTGCCAAAAAATTTATCAAAGCCTCAGGAACATGTTCCAAAATTTTGATGTGGAGCTCATTTGACTGGCGCGTTCCGAATCGATAACTAATTCGGGCAATTTTCAATTTGTTACAACAAAAACGGCTGCATACGCCAGTTTAGCTAATATACCCGGCGAAATTTACGACGCTGCAGAACTGGTCTGATCCAATAAATACAATTTATTGGTTTGTCGTACATGACACGAGCTGAATACAAACAAGTGATATAAGTGAGCCGAATCTATTTAGTTGATTTTCTATTTTTGTTGTGTTTGCGTTGAAAAATTTTACGTAAACAGTGACAATGAAAAACAAAGTCAACAAACCGAAATTTTTATTCAATCGAGATAACCGGAGTTTGCCCAAGCTCAGCTCGCAAATAAAGAACGGCACGGAGGCGAAATCCTTTCATCACATCGCGATCTAAACACAAGCGCCAGATTTGAATTAAAATGTAATTAACACAATATCTGCTAGTGCAGAGCAAGCCACACACACTTTCATCTAAAATTTAATTCCTCCGGCTTTGCAAAGCTGTGATAAATGCTGTAATAGTTGGGTTTGCGATCTTATTTTTCCGGTTTGTTAATTGATTGCCGCCTTTCCGCCTCATCGCTTGCGGGGTCAGTCCTCCGCCAACAAGTGTCCAATTAAAGCTTCTTGCGTTATCTTGCCCTCGTTCCCTAATTTTTAGTGGTTTTGACAAGGGTACATCATACAACAAGTGGCTAATTAACCTTCGGCGACATTCCGAAAAGTCCTCGTCCGCCTTATACAGATCAATTTGATTGGGATAAGGCATAATTAATTCCGGAGGGAAATATTCGGAATATTTTAGGAAATTATTCCTTCCCATCCTTGTTCGCACCTCCTTCCCTAATGATCGCCTGGCAACGCCTGCCAGCCGGGATATTAGATAAAGGCATTTTGCTCACTTGGGGGGCTAAACAATGGCCTACCAGGACCGGATTTACCTGCACGTCTAGACGCGACTCTCATTGTCTTGAGCCGAGAAATTTATCTTTGCGGCTTTTTTAATCAGGGTGGAGAAGTTGCCTGATGTTTTGGCTGTGTAATCGCCCCGTATTTGTTTTTCCATGAGGACTCTACCTCGGTAAGGAGCTTTCAGGTGCCTTTAGACATGGAGAAGATAATAACTTTTGAGTAGTTTGTATTTAACTGACGGTTATGTTTGTGTTAACACTGGGGGTTTGATGAGAGACGAGCAACTTGCTTGGAAACCACATCAAATGGAGACTTCGCATTTGGAATATTATTATTATTTGTCTCGTAAATATTTGGAACCCACCTCTGACACAAAAGGCTTTTTCGGCTGAAATTTACATCACAAAACCGTGCAACTCTCTATACACCCGCCTAGTTTATTTATTTTTGATAAGGCTGGAAATTAATTACCGTACTGTATTTACTCTCTTTTAGAGCCGAGTAGTAGTTCGGTGTCTAATCCGAGCTCGCGAAAAATCGTAAACTGTGTCGCTATTACAGCGCAGGTAATTAAAGATTAAGCTCTTTAGGGCCGTTGTTATGATTCGAGTTTGGGTCAAATCGGTGCGGAATTCTTGCATTTCTTTGGAACGTGACTTTAAATTTGAGATTTTGCAGCATTACTAAATCTTTCGCGCAAACTTTCTCTAAACGTGACGATTTTTCTAACGACTTTAATAAATTCTTGAATCTTTCGTCGGTCTTTAATATTAAAAATGTCCGCAATCTTTTCCTCGTGACACTAACCAATTATTACACATTTGAAAAATACTCGCGCTGATAAAACGTGTTAAAATGCGCTTGATGAGTCTTAGAGGGGATTATACGGTTTACACTTAGGGATGAGTTAAACTAAGACAGATTTATGTCGTCTGAGGGATAATGTGACTAAAAGAATTATTACAGCCGTTTCTCAAATCAGGAGCTTCATTCTTGGCGAAATTTAATTGACCCTCGTAACGCTGAAAGATAAAAGTTTAGTATGCTTACTTTAAGGTGATTAGCAATTTTCCAATTTTCATTAAAACAAAGAATGCCGCTTGCTCGAAATTAAATTTGAATTATTAAATGTGGAGCTTAAACCGAGCAAAATAAGTTGCCAATAATCTCTTAAGAGTCGGATGGATAAGGAGATTCCTCAAATAATAAGCATTCCGCGTGGCTGTATGAGCATTAAAAGTGAAAATTGAACACAACCACAGCGGTTACAGCCTGTTTAACCTAGACTCCTTACAAAGTTTCACATCAAAGATCCTTAGTTATCGATCCAAAATAAGGGAAAATTAATTCTTTAATCAGTTATACTGGTGAATTTTATCAGTATTTCATGTTTATGCAGTGGTATTGAAACAATTATCAAGGTCTTAGTTTGATAAAGCGTTTGTCGGCTGTTTTCATGCAACAAATAGCCAAGGATTCAGTAGTAAATCCGCTGTAATTTTTTTAAGAATTAAAATGCATTGGGTAACGAGTGAAATCTGACTTGAGAATAATTTATACTACTATAATTAAAAAAAAAGTGTGGCAAGTAAGGGCCAAATGTTATACCTAGGCATGTATTTTATTTTTTACACAATAATGCAAGGAGAGTCTGCTAGAAGTACATTCACAATATCTCAAAAACTCAATCATACTGAATTCAGCGTTTGCTATTAAGAAATTTATATTTTAACAACTATGCACGTGAATGTCTTCAGAATGTTTCTACAGTTTATTTTTTGGGTAAAAGAAGAATTTCTGTAATAACTGGAGCCTTCTAATAAGTTTAGAGCCACTACTATTTCAAATATTATAACAACTATGGACACCTCATTATTCATTATTGATTAAAATGGACAACATTTTTTTCAAGCTACAATAAATAACTAAAGCTGACACAAATAACGTCATTTGTTTATCGATGTTATTATTTAATTTAAATTTATTTATGTTTTTGTTTTGAAAAATATATCAAACGGTTGATTTTTGCATATATCTCTAGTTAACATGTCTGGAATAATTTGATTATTAACTTTGAAACTGTGATACGTGTATCAGCTGGAATATGAAAATTGTCTCTAAAACACTGATTTAAATTCAATAATTTTTATTTTTCGGTTGATGCGACTGTTAGAAATATTTTAAACTGACAACAATTACTATTATAAATGGCAGAAATGAGGTGATGTTTCATAAAATAATACAACATTAAATAATTTTATTGACCATAAATTTTCATTTGTAATACAAATTTTCATCAATTAAAGTTTATTTATTGTTAATTGCTGGTGAAACACTTTTGTAAGTCTCTCTTTGTTTCAACGTAGTATGTCTTTTTTATATTTTCATAAATCCAAATATTACGTTATATATGGTAAGTCAATAGTAGGTTACATCTGTCCTAAGATGCAACCAAAAATACAAATTGCACTTCCCACTTAATACTTTATTTGATTTTTAAAAAGATTAATAGAATCAACAATGGTTTTTTATCTTTTAAATATTAATAGTCTATTATGAAATTCCAAAAAACAATGTAATCATGAATCAATTTTGAAATTTTTAAGATTTACCGATCTGGTCAGCTAAAAACTGTATTATTGGTTGCATATTTAAAAAAATCAGATATAACCCACTATTGACTCACCCTGTACCTACATTATGTAATAAAATAAAAATTCCTCTAGATGATTAAAAAATGAGAAGAAAATAAAAAGAAATCGTGATATAAAAGAGTGGAAATACTCTCAATTTATTCAGAATTAAATATTTATGAAATATTCAGATATGTTTCTATCGGTCACTAAATACATAGGCTGTTCTCGGAATAACAGACCTGTCACCGAATAGTAAAATGAAGCAATTTCTAAGATTATTTTTTAAGTTTTAAGAACCGCTAAAAAATGTGGGTTAGGAAACTATATAAAAACGTTTTAAATGAAATGCATTTTTATTTGGTAAAAATATAATTAAAATTCTCCAGGCTTGTAATTAAATAAAAAAAATTAAGGAGAGTGTTGGAAATATCGAGGTGGAAAAGATAATTGGAGAGAGTAATAAAAAATACTAGCTTAATAAAAATCACATCTAAGAAAATAGAAAATCACAATGGGCGGGAGTCAAAACTATCAAAAAATTATTATGAAATATTATGATTCCCCATTTAGCAAACGTGATTAATTCGCCCATTTTTATTCATTCTGAATTTTTAATTAGGTCCGAATCAATCGCGCTATTTATCAACTGGCAACGCAATTTTTAACTAATGCTAAAATCCAGTCAAACATTCCGCAATTAGGTTCAACATTACATTGGCTGTCACTCATTAAAATTCACGTATCAGTTATTGAGTGCGTGTGTGATGTCACCCTGATGATAAATGTGAATGAGAACGCGCCCGAAAATGCGTTCTTTTGCAATTATGATTCCTTGTTGCCAATAATTTTTGGTCCCTCTGGTAATTTTCACCGCATCCATAAATTTGCATCGTAATTGTCGTATCAGTGTCGTAACAGACAACTGCAATGTGGGAAACAGCCACTAAACTTATCTGAAGTGATTGATTTGATTGGCTGGGAGATAACCGCCTTCCGCTTCTGTTTCGCCAATAATTGGCTTGCCCACGCCGATAATGTCTAATTTCGGGGCTTACAAAACAAATCATCAATTTTTAAATTAGCCTCCGAGCCGCCGCCACATCGACAAACAAACAAACAGACGGTTTAATAAATGGCGCGTCAAGCAGGATTCAATTTAAATAAAAAAACAGACAGATTGTTACCGCCAGGAGCGTTTTTAATCCGGTTTATCTACGAGTATATTTGTCTAGTAATTAGTACACACAGACGCAACAAATATAACGGCATAAATAGCGATGTTATCTCTGGTGAAACACCAAAACAAGCGCTTCTAGATAGTAAAGGATACGTTAAAAAGGAAAAATTGAGTGCTTTCCGCATCAACTACTCCAAATGGACGCTATTTTAGCAACAAGGTTACGGGCTGGAAATAAACATATCATTTACCTACCCACTGGGAAGCCGCAAACTAGTGCTCGGACAAATTGTACGACACATCGGAAAATTCTGATCGTACACAAGAGATCGGTTTCCCTTTAGTTTACACGCCTAGACCGCCGTCGAAAACAAATTTCGAAAAATATTTGTTCGGTTTTATTTATAAACCGAAACTTGAGACGAAAGCACTTACTTGAGCTAAGTGTGTATTATTACTGAAATATTAATGTTATTTGACTTTTAGATTAACCCAAGTTGCGAAATTTTCGGAACTTTTTCATCGATACAAAATTTGCAATACTTGGGCTCATTATACACGTTGAATAAAATATGAGGGGTGTTTATCTTAATTTTGAGCTTGGCTTTAGTACAGTAGTAAAAGTTTGGCTTTTTGTTTGATTTATTCGTCGCTAATAAACTCGCCAAGATAACGGTGTAATAACTCGCGTATGCAGTTTCGTTATGAAGAAAGTAAAAACCGGAGCTTAATCAAGTTTTTGCCTTGTTATGGTCGGAAAGCTCATACATGAAGTGGCGAAAATTTAATTAAGCAGTGTCTGGTTCTCCAGTCAAAGAAAATTGTTTGTTTAAAATGCACGAAATCCGGCCTCTCGCAGACAGCAAATTAATCAGGGAAATTGGTTTATTATAATCGAGTGATTTTAATTCGATTTTCTCACTCATCAGCAGTTCGAATAAAGCGGTGGTAAAAACAAAGCGTTTCCTTGACGCGTCCGATATTGAAATAATCAGATTGTCTGTTATTTAATCAAGCTTTCCTCACTCCGACATGTGCGATTGCCGATGCGGAAGCCAAACGCGAAGGATAAGCGCGCGGTGCTAAACACTAATCAACGAAATTAACTCCATTTCTGTCAACGTTTGATTCCGCCAGAAAAAGATACGAACACTGCTGAGATAAATCAATGCACTAAAGTAATTAAGCTTTTCAGTTGCTGGATTCTTTTGCGCAAAAGGACAACAGCGGGCACAAAGCGCCCCAATTAGAAGCATTGTTGGGCCAAGAAATAAATCTGTTACACCAAACTAGAGATTTTTACAAAATTTTGGATTATGTAAGAAAACGCGTATTTTGTCACATTTTAATGAAGGCTTCGAGTTATTCGCTGCTTGCTATTCCGTCTCCATCCCAAATCCCCCGAGTCTTTTATTCCAACAAATCGCTTAATTGCTACTCCATAAATTAAAACCTCGCGACTTGGCTCCGTTTCGTTGACGCAGTTTGTCGTCCGCATGGACCTGATTTACTGTTATCATGGCGTTATGTCGGTCAGCGCCGTAATAAAGGAAAAGATGAAGCCTCAGGCTTGAAAGGAAGTGCACAGGACGACTGGTTTTGCGGTTACTTACAAGGGAGTCCTTTGGGCGCCGTTACAGTTTCCCTCATGACCGACTTACTGTGACGCTATTACCGCGCGCTGGCCCATTGTTTGTTGTGGTTTGTTAAAAATAATAACGAAAAATGGACATAAATGCCGCAGTTGAAGCACTGCTGGATTGATGGTTGGAGTCGTGGATCGATATGATTTGGCAAATTACCATCATTTTGTCGGCTTTATCTCATTTTAAATTCTAAACATATTTGCATTGATCAAAGAACAAAACTTTAAGTTGTCAGTTTTAACTTTGTCTTAAATAATTTTGTTCACTTGCGACTGGAAAGTTCAAAATTGGATTCCTTTTGCCTCTTGTATTGAAATAGTTATTTAAAATTTAATTTAACTTTAGCTAGGAGAGCTTTAAATACTTATAACAGGTCATTTGCTTCGAAATTGCGAGAATACGATTCAAAAGTTAACAGTTCAAACACAAATAAATGTTTTTTTAGAAAAAAGCTTTTATTTAAATGATGCACTAAAAAGTAAAAAACATTTTTCTATCAGAGGAGGAAATTTTCGCTTACAAACTAGGATTTCCTCTGATATTTTTTACATTTTAGTGCACATTTTAAATAAAAACATTTTCCAAAAAAATATTTTTTTTAATATTTTTTTATTTATTCTTTTTGTTTTTACTTATTCTAAACGTCTTATATAAGTATAAGTTACTGTAAGTACACATCGAAAACCCATTTGTAAACATAATCCAAAACTTCAAAACCCCATTTAAGGGGGTATTTAACCACACACGATTGCATTGTCACGCAGATTACGTAAGTATGCAAAATTTCAATTCATTGGGACCACGGGACCTCTTTCCAATTTGGCTCCAAAAATATGAAACAGACAGACAGACAACAAAGCAAGTTAAATAAAAGCTTTTAAAAATTGGTTCGGAACACCCTATCCTGTATACTATACTGATAGATAAATAAAATATATAATTTTTTCTACTTTATTAAACTAAAAAGAAAGCAGTTTGTGTAAAAGACTTAATTACAACGCACTTTTGTGCCCATTTTCAGTCCTTTGAGACAAAATCCCGCTTATAACTGATTTTTCCACGAGGCAATTTAGTTACTTTTGCTGCTCTCGCAAGTTAAGTTCCGAACATTGTTGGGAACTTTGTTTCATTTTCTTTGCAAGAGCATCTATTTAGATTCGAAAATCCGGCGTTGACATATTTGGAATTATTCTATTATAGCGCAATATTTCTTGAGGAAACAGAACAGATCTAAATAATCTTATTCAAGCCCATTTCACGTGTATTATGTGCATATAAATATCGCATTCAATTCTCCTCGTATTCGAGAATATGGGGTTTTAAATTTAATCTCGCCGTAGTTTTATTTCGGCGATATTTGTGTAGTTGCAGAGAAACAACAGCTTTGCTCAGTCGATACAGCGATATTGGCCCTTGGAAGCCTGCTGGCTTTGATACGATCTCGTGACTCTTATGTAGGTTGTCTGACAAAGAAATAGTCGCGTATCAGAATCGGCAATTATTAAGGAAGAACGTGTCAGCCAACAAATTTCAATTTTTTGATTTGCGAGAATTGTCGAGCGATTCGGTGAAACGTGCGTTAAATGGAAAATGATTGAAAACTTAATAAGGAGGAGATTAGACGAATTTGGGAATAAAGGAGAAATCGTGAAACGCGTGGGAATTTACAAAACTCAATAAAAAATTGAAAGGCGTTTTTGCAATCGAATAAATAAGCAACAAATTATATCGTTTTAATATTGCAGGCGGAAATGGTTTCACAAGCGCGCATGAATTTGAATTAAAAGGGGAATTTCCTCAGACATGCCACTGATGAATTGTGAATTGAATTCGTCAAGTGCGTGCGATTTGAGCTCCACATATTTACATGTCAAGTCCTTGTTTATCTCGAGTCTTATTTCGCAAATTCATCTCGAGACGAGCTCGAAAAAGAATATAAGTCAGCGTTCACATTCCACGGCAACTTGCGATATGTTAAGTTGAGTGTGAAGGAAAATTGAATACAGTTTGGCGGATGCGTGCCCGACCACTAATGGCATTTTCCCATTTAGATTTATCGGAAAAGTCGGAACGGACTCGAGCCGAAGTCGGTTTTAATAACGGTAATGCGTTTGTCGTGAAAGTTGTTAAAACTTCATCTTGTTTCACTTGTTTTGCGATTTGTCTTAACGATCTCCTCTCATAGTTAACTCACTAACTGAATAATTTATTTCGAGCGAAATCAGGAAAACGGGATTTTGAATGAATGGAATGCGGGCCGGGAAAGGAAACGACGGCGAAAATTGGTGTGCGAATTAACATATCTCCAGGATGACTCCGAATCGTTAGACGCGAACGTAATGAATTATTACAAATCTCGAAATATGAGCTGGAGTTGAATTTATGTCGCGGCAAAAACCGTGTTTTCCAAGCCGGGACAAATCCCCGCTTTATTGGACTTTTTCACCGACTAGGAATTATGCTCTTCGTCCAAATAGTTTTGGCACAAACCGAACGGAAACGCCAGTGTGGGAAGGAGTTTTATTGACGATTATTGAGGACACTGTTTGCAATTCGATTTTGTGTGTTTGAGTTTCGAAAAATGAATAATTCACGAGTTTTCCATTATTAATTTGTATTTGTGGTTAGTGGACAAATGGCAAGGGACGGAATCGGTCAGAGACCACGTTGCACAGATTAGAAAGCACTGAACACTCGCTGTCACGTCCAGTGGTGTCATCATTAAAATTTATTAGGTCGTCTGGACGTCACACTCGATTTATTAAAAGAAGTCCATGAATAACAAACTTCAGGGAATAATTTCCTACAGCAAACATCAGATCGAATGAAATTTGTGGTCTCAACAAACAGTTTGATTAAAAATCAATCTTATTTGTACGGCGCTTAATTAAAAAATTAATTTACTCGTATGTTCAATAAAAAACAGCAACTTTTGTCGCTATTTCAGCTCAAAAATGCAATACAGGGTGACCCAGGGGTGCGTAATCGCTCTATAACTTTTTTATTATTTGAAATATTGCCATACTGTTTTTACTGCCCTATATATCAACTAGTCCACAAACTAAAAATATTTCTATTGTACACAGGGTCTTGCATACAGGGTGGTAAACCAACGTTACATTTTTTTAAATGGAATATCCTACATATTTTTTCGTAGTAGGATTCTACGCAAAAAAAATAATGTAACTATTATGGGTCTATCTCTTTTTGTCTCGGAATTATCCAACTTTTCGTTAAGAAAAGACCAATTTTTGAAAAGTCACTGCGAAGTCGCAAATGAATTTTTTCCGAAAAATTTGCAACAGAAAAATTCAGAATGCCCTGTAGTTTTAGCAATAGTCGACTGTTATTTTAAACATACAGCTAATGTACAGAGTGTGTCAAAACGCAAAAAATTGAATAACTCATTTTTTTCAAATGGAACACCATGTATTTCTTTACACGTATCGATAACATTTTTCATAAACTTACCAAATATATGCGATATAGCAAATATGACATATTTATTAAATCTTAAATTCTTCTTTTTTTATTTATCTTATTATTAATTTTTGATGAGCAAAATATATTTATGTATCAAGTAATAAATACATTAGTAATTAGTAACATTAGTACATATCAAAAAATAAATTATCATTTGTCTTATCAGGTTCTAGGATAACAAATTTTCCTGTAATAAAATAATGTTTTTGAAAAATCTATAAAAATATTTAAAATTTGCTATGCAAACCTCATACCCTTAGAAAGCTTATCAAAAATGCTATCGATACATGAAAAAAGTACAGGGTATTTCATTTGAAAAAAATGAGTTATTCAACTTTTTGCATTTTGGCACACTCTGTATATTATTTGCGTGCTTTAACTGAAAGTTGTCTATTTGCTAAAACTACAAGGTATTTTGAATTTTTCTGTTGCAAGTTTGCCGGAAAATATTCATTGGCGACTTTACAGTGATTTTTAAAAAATTGGTCTTTTTTATAATGAAAAGATGAATAATTCCAAAACAAAAAAACATAGACCCATAATAGTTTAAATAAAGTTACATTATTTTTTGCGTAGAATTGAACTATACAAAAATATACAGGGTGTACTTTGGTTCACCACCTTGCGCATAATAAAAATATTTTTAATTTGTGGATTTTAAGTCGACATATCGGATAATAAAAACAGCATAGCAATATTTCAATTGCCAAAAAAGTTATAGACTGATTACACACCCCTTGGTAACCCTGTATTTGTTTCTTATTTATTTTTAAATTAAACATAAAATATAATAAAACAGGAACAAATAACATACCAGATACAATCAAAAATGCTCATTGTCACTGCCGAGTTAATTTAGGTTTTAATTAAATTTAATTACCGAAACAAACATAAAAGTTTATTAAAACACATTTAATTTAGATACAGTTAAAAATTAAATTTTTCCATGTTTCAAAGGGCTGTAAAATTTAATACGTACCGTTTGGTGCACATTTTGAATAAAAATACACGAAACCTAGCAAAATATTTATGTTTTGAATTTTTTTTGAATTATTGGGTTTTCAGTGTTCGTTTCGATATTCAAAGGAAACTTTTTCCTTAAGATCTTGAAAACTCTCTAATAAAGGAGGACTTATTAAGCCTTGATTACCTCACTTTTCTCAGAGTAGGAGCGTTGTTTACGTAATATTGAATGTAACACAAGTCGGCGTTCTGTTGAATGAATTAGGAAAACGAATCAGACTATCAGAATTAGATCTCATATCTGCGGTATTTTCCCGAATTGCGCTTCCCTCATCTCGCATCCACGAATCAAATAATTCAACTTAATAAGCTATTGATCAAGTTTTCGCCTAGCACGGGTTCTACATTTTGTATTTATTCAGCCGTTCGTCAAATATTGGTCCACAGTGAGCCGGTCACACTTGAATCGGCGAAAGAAAATGGCGGATAATCAAAATTTATGTTTCGCATTATTGCTAAAATAGCACTTTAGTTAAACGTTAATAATTTGACGCGACGTTTATTAAGCCTTTATGTGAGCGATTTACGGCCGGGAAAATGGGCGTACTTTCGATCGCTTTAATCCAAATCGACGAATTGGAGATTTACAAAAAAGAAAGCGATAAAACAATTGAGGAGAACAATGGAATCGGGCGTTCAAGTCCCTTGCTAATTTTTATTGCAGGGGAACGTCGCGACGACTTTGCGTTAATTTGATAAACTTGAAGGATATTTCATTTGGATTTATCGAGTTTTCACTGTTTTAACACGGAGATAATCGCATAGTTGGGGGAAAAAATCCGACTTGACGGGCGACCGCCCCGAGAAAATTTATCATCTAAATTAAACTTTAAGATCATTAATCTGAAAGTGTATTGAACACGCTGCGTGACCTTAACACCCGACCTCTTTGATCGCAGAAAACTGAATATTTCAGCACTCTCCAAGAAACGTTCAACTAATTAGCAAAGCTCAGGTTGGTGTGTGTGTGTTTCAAACACAAACTCAGCTTTAAATTCGCCAAACCGATTTTTAAATTTTATCGAATAATGATCGGTTTACTCTAGAATTAATGTATGCACTCCACGGGCGAAATTCAACCCAACTTCCAACTACTTACTACTGAATTGTTAATTATTATCTAATTTTCAACTAATTTAATTACACGTTAAGCATTCATAGCAGTTAGTTAAATAACTTTTGCAGTTAATTTGATTTACAAGCAAGCGCAACAAAGCTAGTACTAACTGTGTTTAACTAACTTAGTGACCCCTGAAGAAAACTAAGAGAATAAGAAAACATCGACACATCGTAGTGACCTCCGAGGAGTCCTTAAAGAAAGAGCTTAGGCCTAGATTGCAGGCCCTGCCAACTTTAGAAAGCTCAAAGGGGCTGTTTTTACGGCATGGGAAGACTTCTTTGGTTACAAGTGAAGGAAAAAGAAAATAAAACACAAATGTAAAAAAAAATGAACTGTTTATTCAATAATGAAATTTCCAAACCACAATGCTTCAAACGAAACCTGAACAATAGGTTGTCATAATGATATGCATGGAAAAAAACAAGGAACGTCACATTCTATATACAGGGTGGCCCAGCTCAGCTCCCGTCTTCTATAGCTCAGTTATTAGCAAAGTTGGACTTTTGAAATTTTATAGACGCTATTTATACTCTAAGACGTATTTCAGGAAAATATTTTTGAATATACAAAGGGTTCCAAAAAAGTATGATGTCATAATATTTTTCTAATGGCATGCTATTATTTTTTACTACTAAACCAATTAAAAAAAACTTTAGAGACATTAAAGAAGCGAGAAAGGCATCATAATAAGCACTAAAAAATAATAGTAGCATGCCATTAAAAATATATTACTATGACGTCACTCTGGAACACTGAATAATCAAAAATATTTTCCTGAAATACGTCCTAGAGTATAGAAAACGTCTACAAAATATCAAACGTCCAACTTTACAAATAACTGAGCTACAGAAGGCGGGAGCTGAGCTGAAAAAAACAAATTTTTTGGTCCAACGTTTACACATGTTATCAGTAGATCCAAGTTGGGTCAAAAATTCTCTTTTTCTTGGCACTTATTTTTTTGACCCAATGCAGCGTAAAATTCCAAAATAGGTATAATTTCGAAATGTGTTACTATTTTACACACAGTAAGTGAATTGTGTACAATTAAGTGTTTTTGTGGCTGGAGCCCCCATGTTTATCTCTCTAAACCTCGTTAACCGGCACACGGGTAATTTTTGTTGTGAGTTTTATCGAATAAATCAGCCCAGCTCGTGAAAGGAACATTATTTCGCAAACTTTCACTAGCACTAAAACAATCCGAAGTTTGCTATCCTCTCATCCATTGTTGGATTATTAATCACCGTTTGGTTGGTTGCTCCAAGCCAACTTAATTTTCCACATCTTTTGTAAAATTTAATAAAGCTAAGCGCTAGTAATTGGAGTGTGTTTGTGAGGTAGTCAGTATTTCCGACATCCTTTGATTCCCAACAAGCGTAGGATTCAGGCAACGTTGTTTAATTTGCGTTCACGTGCAAATGTTTATATGTAAGAGGACGCCACATTAATGCGAACGTCAGAGGGATTCGGTGTCACATCAGGTCAAGTAATTAACTCCCGAATCGATTGCGGAAAAATGCTTCGAGAGGGACGGCTTTGAAAACTAACAAAGAACTGTGCGGAAATCTGGAGCGCAAACAGATTGCTCGTCACACAAAGCACGAAATGATCCACGGGGAAATTTTCATAAATAAATTAAACGCCTGTTTATTTGTGCGCAAAGTTAGCCCCGATAGAATAAATGCTAAAAACTTATGTACCGGCGACGCTTTTAAATGCAAATTTAATCGCAAGATTCATACGCGTCCTTTGTGACGCTCGAAAATTTGACTTAGCACAACTAAAATTTACGCCGACTTGCACAGCGAATCTCAGCTAAGAATTATAACAAGCTCCTTTTACGGTTTGGTTGTCTGGCCCCATTCTTGCGTTATTACAATTAAGGTGTTTTGTGATTCTACTTCAAATGCTCGAAGACACACAAAGCCTTTAATTAAACCCAGCGTTTATTTAAAGAGATAAAAATTCGAATCGGACGTAAGTGTTTATTTCACTTGGCAGTTAAATAAACTAGTTTCGGCTCCAGTATTTCGTTCAAACAATGAGGTCAAGCCCGGCATATTTTGTTTATTATTTTTGCATCGAATTATTCGAGTACATCGCAAAGTTGTAATTACATGAGCTACAGCGCCGAATTAGACGGGATTAAGTTAAATTAAAAGTACTGAAGTGTGCGTCGAAACTTTTAACGATTTAATAAAAACAAATTATTTTCGGGAAGTTGCAAATTCAAACTGCCATTACCCGAAAATCTCGTTAATAAAACATTCGGAACGGGCGATTTTAAACCTGATTAAGCTGCGTTATCCGTTGTAATAACCACAACAGAAATAAGAATAAACGAGGTTCAGGGGCGGGTTAAATCCTAATTCGCTTCGAAAAAGTTGATCATGTTGGGACATATCCGGAATTTTGATGAATCAAAACTGGAATTAAACGCCGTTTCGTTTCGGGTCCTGCAGGAGCAGGATATGTTGGGCTCAACTCGCAGCTAGCGATTTTTGGAATTGTTTCTTTAATTATTTTGGGTCATTAGTGCCTGCGAATTCCGCTCAGGCCGTCCCATAAACGTGTCGAATTAGGAAGGTTTCCATTCGACTGATTAATTGGTTCGCATTTGCGGGTTAGGCGTCGAGCGAGGTTTTATGACCGACTGATTGGTGGGCATTAACCAAGTCATAAGGTCAACAGTCGAAGAGACCATAGCGCAATATCCCGGTTTTATCCCGGCGATTGGTCGCACCATTACCATCAAATTGGAGTTTATTTAAGTATAAATGCTCGATTTAGTCGACTTCCTCACTTGCAATGTGAATTACAACATAGATTTGCGAAGAGAGTCTGCAAACTTAGTTTCCGCGGCGTCACTAATTAAAATCATTCGTCGAACTTGAACGGGAAAGTTGCGCCGCTAATTCAATTTGTTACAAGCATCCTCATTAGCCGTCACCGTTTTCGACACATTTTTCAAAAAAATGAGAGAGGTTATGTTCTGCGATTAAACACGCGTGCGAACTTTGTAAAAATAAATAGCCGTTCTGATAAGCCCCAGGCGCACAAAAGAGCCAAGGGTCACTAAGTACATTGTTGTGTAATAAAGGGCGAACACGTGTTATTAGCGGGATAATTTATCGCCAAGACATGCCGCAACCCGGCCTGGAAATTCTATTAATTTTAAATATGTTTGAAATAAATTCGCCGGGTCGTTTAATAACTCCTTTAAGAAATATCAGCGAGTGCCGAGACAATCTGCGCTTTATGCCTGGAGAAAGTTGAGATAATGCAGAGTTTCCTTTATGAGGGAGCCCCAGAATGGGCATATTTTTCCTCAATGGCCGGGCCCGGGTTTACGCTCCCATAACAGCCCAAATTTAGCCACAAGTATCCTTGCATCAATAAAAGCGACGTGGTGTTTATTTGCGATTTTTGCGGGCCGTTCCGGTTCACGGAGACGTAGTTTAACAATTCGATAAGATGGAGACCGAGCGCACACTTGGCTTGTTACATACAGATAATTTCAGCACACCCGACTAATTACACAAAGGTTTATCGTACACCTAAATCCTGCAATCGTACTCGGCTTTGATCCGGAGGTCCTTTCTCCGTAATAACGTATGCATGTGGCGTGAGCAAGTGCCGCCAAGGCCGATAAACGAATTTTTCGCACACCTCGCAGAACTTTCTGGCCTGGCGAGGTCATTCTCGGGACCGGAAACTAACAGGAACACAATTTTGCCTTTTTGTCGTCGCATCATTAGTGTCCTAATGACACCTCCGGCCATCTTGGCGACGAAAAAAGAAAAAGCTCAAGATAACGAGGACTCTGCCAATAACACGGCACTCGCTTCACTACAGATACAGCCTCGCAGACACCAAGTCCAAAAATTTATTTGAAGAGTTGAAAGTAGAGTAAAATTATTTTTGCAAGCTCTGTTAAACCCTAATGATCATTGCATCATCAATTTTTTATTGACGCCTCCACCATTTTTATCATTTTCATTTATTATAGATTCGTTTAATAATTTTTAAATAAAAATCTAAGTGAGTTTGAGTAAAACCAGTTTAAATAAGGTTTTTAATGTGAGTAAACTTTTAATGTGTGTAAGACTACTTTCAAAAGTATTTTTTTTTGAAGTAAATGAATTCGAAAAATTCCTATTCAATTTTAATGTTTATTTTGAAATGTCCTGGCGCATCCACCATTTTTAAATATATTTGTTTTCTACAGTATTTGCACATTTAGTAATTTTTTAAATTATTATTTCATCGTCTCAGATGAATTCAAGTGCAACTATGTAGAAAAGTAATCACGAAATTCGTCTAAAATTAATTAAAAAAAAATTGAGACGGCACCTCCACCATTTTTATCATTTTGATTTATAATAGCTTTGTTTAATATTTTTTAAATAAAAATCTGAGTGAGTTTAAGTAAAACCAGTTTAAAAAAGGTTAATTTGTTGAAGAAGAAAAGTTTCACTATTAATTTATATATGTAAAATATCGAAAATTATAAAAATTTGTAAAACCAAAATTCTGATTTTTAATGTGTGTAAGACTTTTCCGGGTTTGTGTCACCAAAAGTGCATTAACAAAGACTGTTTTTATAAACTGCGAACTTATAAAGTGTATTTATTTTATACACCTACTAAGCGCGAGTGTCATAAAATTTCCGTCGTAAAATATACGGCCCCATATAATGAAGGGTCGTATAAAAATTGAATGATGAACTGATTTTAACTATACGTTCGAATCTAGTTGTTGACAATGTTGCACATGATCCGGTACAAAGTTGCGCCCAATCTCAATAAAGCGATTTTTCCGCAGCGTTATAAGAAGAAAATTCTTTAAACATTTATCATTGTGATAAATGAAACTACACGAAAAAAGACCGGTGAACAATGAAAAATGGTGAGCTAAGATTACGTCAATAAATTAATACCGATCCGTTTGAGTTTGAACAGTCGTACAATTGGCAGAGATAACAGAAATTAGCATTTTTAATTAAAAATGAGACGCGACAATGGGAGCGGCCCGAATTAAGGTCAATCCCATCAAGAGCAGCGGAGGAAACGATAAGGAAAATTAAGACGAAATGTAAAGAAATATGATTAATGTTTGACGTTATGCGGTCGAGGATTCGCAAATTAATAGACGATGGAAATGAGCGCAACTTCCAAATTATTTACTTGCAGAGGCGATAACTAAATTTAATATTCTCCGTATTTGTTTCAGCCTTGTCATAAATTTATCAAATGTGTCACTTCAAAGCGCCAAATATTTATCTCCTTATTTAATTTATTTCGTTTTGGTGTGTCTCACAAACGGCGTAAAAACGGCCACGTGTCAAGCAGAGGTTAAAGCTTTCACGTGTTTATAGGAAGTTAGTGTTGTAAGCGGCGGAACGTGTCTGGAGTACTACTTTTTAGCTTTGCTTTTATTCCCGCGCACAAATCTCGTATTTTAAATTAAGAAATTTTCAACGTTATTCTCACGTGTAGTGTTCCGAGCGTCGTGTTCTTCATGATTGATTTTCAGCATACTGTGTGGGTTTTAGTAGAGGAATATTATCATTTGCTAGTGGAAAATTGTGCTTTGTGAAGGCACTCTGAAACGAACAATGTGGAAAATCAAAGGATGTGGAAATTTCGTTCAATTTTTGTTGACTTTGTTTGGCGGTTCTATTTGCGGCCGCTAATTGGCGCTACTTAAGGGACTAAAACAGCTAATTTTGTATAATTTTCTGTATTTGTTTCTTTTTAATTTACGAAAAACTCCAGTAGAACAAGCTCAGTGAAGATCATTATTCATTATATTATCAAAAATAAGGTTAACTATTGGTTTAGTTATGTAGATGTTATAAGAAAATGTTCGTAAAACTGAAATTAAATAAAGTCCACAGAACTAAAAATTAGCGTAAGACCATGTAGATAAACTACTTTCAATTCAATTACTTGTATTTCTTAAGAAGTAACAACGAAATTTGTCTATAATCAATTTTTTAATTGACCCGGTGCCTCCACCATTTTTATTATTTTCATTTATTATAGTTTCGTTTAATAATTTTTAAATAAAAATTTAAGTGAGTTTGAGAAAAATCAGTTTAAAGAAGGTTTTTAATGTGTGTAAATTTTTAATGTGTGTAAGACTTTTAAATGAACTACTTTAAAAAGTATTTTTTTAAGTAAATGAATTTGAAAAATTCCTATTCACTTTTAATGTTTATTTTTTAATTGGCGCATCCACCATTTTTAAATATCTTTGTTTTCAAAAGTATTTGCACATTTAGTAATTTTTTAATTTATTATTTGATCGCCTCAGATGAATTCAAATGGAACTATGTAGAGAACTAATCACGAAATTCATCTAAAATTAATCCTTAAAAAAATTGAGACGGCACCTTCACCATTTTTATGATTTTTATTTATAATAGCTTTGTTTAATATTTTTTAAATAAAAATCTGAGTGAGTTTAAGTAAAATCAGTTTAAAAAAGGTTAATTTGTTGAAGAAGAAAAGTTTCACTATTAATTGATTTATGTAAAACATCGAAAATCATTGAAATTGGAAAAACTAAAATTTTGATTTTTAATGTGTGTGAGATTTGTAAATAAACTACTTTTAAAAATTATAATTTTTTTTTGAAGGTAATGAATTTGAATAATTCCTATTCAATTTTAACGTTTATATTTAAATGCCCCGGCGCATCCACCATTTTAAGTAACTTTGTTTTCAACATTATTTCCACATTTAGTATTCTTTTACATAAATATTTGATTGCCTCAGATGAATTAAAATGAAACAATGTAGTTTAAAACCTAAAGGTAGTATTTTATGCATCGCATCTGCAAGTTGTAACTTTGTAGCATTAAGCTACCTTTACAGTAGTTTATGTTTTCTATACAATAAATAATTAAATAAATAATAATAATATAATAACAATAATAATAATAAATAAAATAAATAAATAAATTCAATTGTTTTTAATTGGTATTATCCCGGCGCATCCACCATTTTTAAATTACTTCGATTATAAAAATATTTCGTACTAAAGCCCACATGTATGCCAAATTATTATCAAATGGAGAAAGGGCAATAAAATAAATCCTACTTGACTGGCTTTCCCTATTATTACAATCAATTTGGTAAGGAATGATAGAATTATCAAAATAATCCTGCCTCGTAAATAACGTGGGCCCATAATTTTTGAATAAAAAAATCATTAGCGGAGATTTATTCTGCTCTTATCTATATTTGAGTTCGATCAGTTCGATCATCGGGAAATAAACTTATTTCACATTCATTTCTTGTACCCCAAAAAAATCCAAATTAAATGTTTGACTACAAATGCGATACGAAAGATTTATTATTAATTTAATACCGGATTAGCATGCGATGCGGAACGAGTTACATCTCAATACTCCCAAAAACAGCCATTTCTCCAATAAACAAAACAGTCCACGCAAATTTATTAGTTTAGGTTATTTATCTAAGATAGTAAATCGTCGTTGGTAAATCCTCGCAGGGCCGTGCCGTGCATTGTTGGTCACGTTTATTTGTATAGCCGGCAGCCCTACATGCACAAAAATACTCTCTTAATCCTGGCACGAAAGCAATGATTACTCAAATAACACAACCGGATCATACAATAGCGAAATATAAATGTTTCTGAAACTCGCTAAATGCCACATTTTGCGCTTCTCTCCTAATTAAGAGCTTTCGCCATTGACTGTTTTGTGTGAAATTAAGTGAATTATACGTCGTAAAATGAATGTAAAGGTTTGCGTTCGCTGTATAGTTCCACTCAGCCTTAAATTAAATTCAAAATGAAGTTTTTACTTCGGCCAAATCCCCTAATTAAAGCGGATTGATTTGTGCGATACTTTCTCGTTCGTGACGTGACTGGAGGCTTTAATTCGAGATTAAACGCTTTTTTGAGATAATTTTTCGATATTCTTGCGGTTCGCGCGATGTGACACGAATTCATGCTTGTCTTGCCTAATTCTCTTATAAATAAAGCCGAAATGAAGATGGAATGACGGCAACTTTTTTATTTGCGGGAATTAGGGAAATTTAATTTGTTACACAATTTATTCCGGGTTTTCCCAGACAACTTTATAAACCTTAGAAGGCTCTTAAAGGAATTAAGACAATTACATTACTACCTTTTCCTTCTTTTGGAACATAATGCTCGGATTTTTTCGAATAAAATCGCTGTCTTCCAAATTATTCAATTTCGGCTTTGGGGATCTTTATGGCTAGAAATTGCAATTTTTTGCCTGTTGGCTCTCAACATATTAAGCTTAAAACCAGGGGAAGCATAAATAATATTTCAAATATTTAAACAAAAATAATTAATATTTGAAAAAGCGTGACTTAATTTTCTCATTTGCTTTAAAAACTTTGAACAGATAAAACTTGGGCCACCTTGTGTGGGCGAGTATTAGCTCGGATCCAATAAATTATTTTTATCAAAGTTTGTTCCTAATAATGAAAGTATCCGGTTTTTAAACTCCTGAAATGAACAGAGAACAAGAGAAGTAATAATGGCCAATAATCTCCATTTCAAAATGTTTCTTCGTAAATAAATTAGACTTCAAGTTAGAAATACAACAATAATGAGATGAAGTTTTCAAACTGAACAGGCATGTCTTATGCAAACCGTCCTGAAACCAGTAAGAAGCAATTTAGACAAGTGCTAAAAATTCGCGCAGCGGCGTTTAAATAAATAATAAATGAGGAAAGTCCCGCTTGATTTAATTTTGTATCAAAAATGAACACGTTCGATATTGGCTAAATTCGTTCTTGGCTTTGTGTAAATAGGTTAAAGGGAACCGAAGCAAACACGATAACATAATTTAATAACAATTTGCGCCGAGATACATGCTTGAGATCTAAATTAATTTAAAGCGGAAACTTGCACAGTATGTGAGATTCTTTGGCGCTAGTTTTCAAGGGAAAATAATTAGTTCCCGAGTTTATTCCGTTGTAGCCGTGGACCTTTCACACTCGAAAGACATTCGCGCTGAATTGCCTACATAAAAAATTCACTCGACTCGAAAACAAATGAGAATACAAATATATAGGTTCACGCTTGGGCGGTTTTATAAAAATGTGTCTCGTTCTTTGTTAAAACTAAATTATTGCCAAAGTATAATTGGGCGTTTCGCAAATTGTTTGCCAGTATTGATCGCGAGCGCTAACAGACAACTCGTCATTTAGCACCGTTTAAAGAATTAATTAAAGAAAGTGGGAGCCAATGGGGCCCTTATCTTGTCATTCGGAATTTTTCCTCCCTTATCGGTCGGAATCTCCCCACAATTGACAATTTAACTCGAGAAAACTGACAACAAAACATCACCGTCTCATTATTAATAATTCACGCCTAGATTTATGAAATCATTTATGAATGAGTTGGAGCACAAAGGACGTTCTTGTAACGTTATCTAATAACCTACAAACAGGACACGGACTAACAAAAAGGCCACTCTTGTCACGACGGAATGATTTTATTATGAGATTTAATGCACTTCTGCTTTGTCGAGGATTATTTTCGTTGGCGTGATTATTGCATTAACTTAATTATGCATGCTCATAAGCTGCCGACGACATTTTCTTCCTCTTTAGTACATTAGTGTGCCGGATTTAAGATGCCTCTTGTCACTATAATTGCACCAGAATCTGCATAATGGATGCTAACTCTATCGCACGCCATGCCAGCACTGAATTATTTAAGTATTTTTGCAGAACGAGTTCGCAACATCAAAATATTGCACTCTCGTCCATTCAAGTCAAATAAATTTTTCAGAAAATTAAATATGAAAGAAACAAAATGAAAAATATGCCACTTTCATTTGTTCTAATTTATTCAAAAAGACAGAAAGTTTGTATCGAACGATCGACAATTTTAAATAAAACCTATTTTCTGAATATTTTTTTTTTCATTAATTGTGTTTTTAGTCTTTACTTATTTACTAGTTTCGCCGTATTATTGTAAAACCATTAGTTAGGTATATTATATATTTCCCAATGACCAACATACCGGTAATGTTGGTATAGTTATAAATAAGAAAACATATATATGTACACATCGAAAATTTATTTGTAAACGTAACCTAAAACTTCAAAACCCTATTTAACCCCTTTATGGGGTATTTAACCACATAGGATTGGATTGTAATGCCGATTAAGTAAGTATGCAAAATTTCATTTTATTAAGACAACGGGAGCCTTTTCAAATTTGGCTCCAAAAATTTGAAACAGACAGACAGACAACAAAGCAAGTTAAACAAAAGCTTTTAATAAAATTAAAGATGATTTTCTTTGATATAAGTTACATTGATTAGTTCTTCACATATAGTTTTTATTGTTTTTGAATAGAAAAAAAATAGAAAGAAACAACAGTTTGTTGCTAGTAGTTTTTTATTAGAAAAATTAAACACTAAACTGATGTATTTTATATGCACTTTTGAAACCTATTAATGTAATGGTAGTATATTACAGACCTTGCAGAAATAGATACGGTCAAGTATGATCTGTTTATTTTTTTAGTCATGTAAATGTAAACATACAATTTAATCAATGTTTTCCCGGCGCATCCACCATATTTATTTTATATCAAAATAGTAACATACAATTCATTTGATAATAAGCTTACCGTTTAATCAATAATATTTCATTTATTTGCTACGTTACAAAACCAGCATAAAATGTTTTTTTCTAAAAGGATGGTTAAATAAAGAGAAGTTATTTTATTTGAAATAAATTACGTAAATACAAATAATAAACAAATAGTAGTAAATTGGAGCTATTGAAAGCAAAGAAAAAATGAGTCGTATATTCATCATATCGTGTATAATAACAATTTATTAATTGTTGTATTGGAAACAAATATAAAAACAATAATTTAAAAATGGTGGATGCGCCGGGTGGAAAAAATTTAAATATACCTACAAACTGTGGTAAAACTCATTCGTTTAAAAATTATTATTTTTAAAGGTCCTGGTAGGTTTCAGTATTGATTTCAATTTTAAGAAATATTTTTTGTAGAACCTAATAGTTTAATGAACAAATTAATAGCTTTGAAACTTTTTTTTGTAAAAAATTGAATGCGAAAATATTCAAGGAACTCATCTTAGAACTTAGTCATTACAATTCGCTTTAGATTTCGAAACGTGATATATGGGGTCATTTGTGTAGCCGTTCGATCACCACATTTATAAAATTGCTCAAACAAGAAATTGCCCTTTCATAATGCGTTTATTTCGCGATTAGATCCCCGGAGAATGAGAGTCACGTAAATCCGTTGGCAAAATTTCAGATTTTTATTACGTGATTGTTTTCGAGAAAAGAAATTGGCGACGGTATCGCATGCGGGCCCAATAAATTCGCCATCGTTTTAAATTCTATCTAATGGATAGTTTCCCGCACCATCTGTGTTTTATACGATGCCGTGGCCAAATTAATATCATCCCGAAAGCATCATTTTTGTTATTGACAGTTCCGGAGGCATGAGGAATGAAATATTGGCCGAGGAATATCGGGATTATGTTCCCGTCTAGCCACGGAAGCAATGCCTAATGCCACTAATATCGACCTCAAGTCCTCGAACTTCATTTGTTTGATGAGCTCCTTAATTTATCTTCCACTTACCAATATTAGTATTCCGAGCATGAAACCTGTGCCAGATTCCGCCAAAAAGTATTTATTATAATCAACATGGTTGCGCCGAACCGGCATTATTATAAGCACATAATTATAGATGTGCGTTGGGATTGTAATTACATTATGATAATATTTATTTAATTGCGAGAGCCGTTCGAGTGGTTTGAATAAATTTGTAAGCTGATGGTGTTATACAATATTGATTCAACGGAACTGCATAAACAAGGATTATAAATGCAAAAATGCTCATTTCTTTCTGTCTGTCAAGACCAAACATTTGGTGTTTAATAATAGAGGAGACGTTTAAACTTTGCCCCGACTTCACTATTGAACTTGCAAAGGTAGTAGGAGTCGTTAAAAACACATTTGAGGTTCAAGTGAAATAACTTCTGTTAAACAAGGTCATGCAAACCTATTTTTAAAATTTCTGCATAAACCCCTAATGAATTGATGTTTCCACATTCGAACAATTTTAATCAAACTATGCAAGGCCTAAATAGTTCAGAGTGGTTAACAATATTGACGAGCTATTTAGTCGTAATTGTTTTGGAAAAATTCACTCGAATTTGGAATTTGGATGCGGTCGGTGTTGAGCTCAGCTGAAATTTATTTCACACACAAATACGCATAATTGTGCAGTTTTGCGATAAAATTCTAATTGATAATGTTCGTGTTTTGTAACGTGCGTGCACTTTTATGTTAAACTATGACTTTGTGGGTTTACAACTTGTAACACACGCCACTAAACTGATTTTTCTCAGATTAATTGTTTTTATAAACTTAAACGAGTCATAAATCTTATGAATTATTAATCATTTTTTTGTTCCACAAAGCAAGGGTATTTATTTTGATTAAGTAAAGAATGCTTCTAACGATTGTTACAGTCGGAACACCAATTCAAAAAAAACTCTGACTCACAGTCATTACTTTTGTACTATCAAAATATGTTCAAAAATTTACATAACCGCACAAACGAAACTAAAACGTAGATATTTCATACATATAAAGAATTTCAATTTAAATTTTGTAATAGTCTTCTCGACCTCATCTGTATATTTTACATATTTAAATTACTCTATTTCCTAATGAGACAAAAAATTCCCATTGGTAATTTCATTACATCTCGCTTGATTTATTATATTTGTGTAATTATCTAAATGTAAAATAACTACTGGGTAGATCAAAAGTGATCCATCAGAGTTGTAAAAATTAATTAATAGTAATTACCTACGTTTTCATTTGTATTATATTTGAAAATATTAATTCTTCTATCCACCTGTTTACGTAGGTCGTATTGGTTTAATATTAATTATAAATGTTTTAATTAGAAATTACAAAAAAAAATTAGTTGGAACAATAATATGAAGTAAACTGTTTTCCATTCAAATGAAATTAATAAAATGTTTGGACATGTGGTGCTCGACTGGGCATTTTGTGTCAAAAATTAAGAGTTGTGTTTTATATTTCGTGAAAGGATGTCGATGAAGTGCTCGGTACGTGTTGAATTAAAGATGACTTATTGAAGTTTGAAGAATGCGTGTGTGCGACCTCGAGAGAACGTCCGGATATCTCGTTCGCATTTGATTCGATTCTGGAAATCTCGAGTAAGATTCCTGCCGACACAGTGAAATTCGGCTTCAGAAATCGAAGTGGCGAACGCCGCCGCAATGAATCAGTTCGGTGACAGCCCAACATATTGAAACAATACCTCAAAAAGTGATAAACTTAATGACACGAAACAATTTACAATTAATCAAAGAACAATACGACGTATTTCACGCTCTCTGCGCCCCGCTCGTGTATGACACCATCTAACGTAAACTATTGAAATTTCGCATGCCTCGATAATTCAAGCCTCGAATTGATCGTAAATGTCTCCTACATGTACGAGTGCTTGTTGCACTGTTTTGGCACTGCCGCTAACATAAACCATTCTTTAATCGATCGGGACGCTCCCGAGGAAGCCCTTATTTACTTTTAATTCGGCCGCGATAGAAATATTGCCTCGTTAATTTAATAAAGCCATTACCATTACCGGAATTAAATTGCACAAGTGTTAATCTGATCTCACTCAGATCAAAGCCGTAAGGTGAGACCTTCACCCACACAAATCACGAAACTACATTTTAAAGCCAGAATAAAACACACCATAGCAAGATTACTATTCCGGCGCATCCACCATTTTTAATGAATTTACGCCAACTGATTTTTGCTTTACATTTCATTATTATAAAATTACGAATACAAAACGACATGTTTTGAGCTATTTTTTTTATCTAAAAGGGCACAACTTTTATGATTCTGCTATAAAAATTACAGCAAAAATCAAGATTTATTTCTTTTTTAAAAAGTTAATTACAATATTTTTTGTTTTGCCTTATTTCTAGTTGAAATTTGTTTTAAAGAATTGTAGCTAGAAACGCTGCACCATTCACTAAATAAAACAAAAACAAAATTACTATTCCTGCGCATCCACCATTTTTGATTAATTTTCCTCAATTTATTATTGCTTAATATTTTATTCTTATAAAATTACGAACACAAAACGACAGGTTTTGTGTTATTTTTTGTACAAAACTGTTTTAATCCTGCTATAAGGATAACAACAAAAATCAAGATTTATTTCTTTTAAAATAAATTAATTACTTCATTTGCTGTATCATTTATAAATTTGTAAATGTGTTTATTTCTCGTTGGAGTTTGTGTTGAAGAATTGAAGCCAAAAACCGTACAATATTCGTTGTTTAAATTATTATTCCGGCGCATCCACCATTTGTAGTAAATTTTTGTCAACTAATTTTTGTAAATTTTGTAATACAAAACGACATGTTTTGAGTTATTTTTGATACAAAAGAGCACCACTGTTATGCTCCTGCTATAGGGATAACAACAAAAATCGAGATTTATTTCTTTTAAAACAAATTAATTACTTCATCTGTTGTTTCATCTTAGAAATTTGTAAATCTGTTTATTTTTCGTTGGAATTTGTTTTGAAGAATTGAAGCCAGAAACGGTACACCATTCGCTGAATAAAACAAATCAACATAAAATTACTATTCCGGCGCATCCACCATTTTTTAATGAATTTACGTCAACTAATTTTTGTTTTATATTTTATTTTTGTAAAATTTTGAATACCAAACGACATGTGTTGAGTTATTTTTGATACAAAAGAGCACCACTGTTATGATTCTGCTATAAGGATAACAACAAAAAACAAGATTTATTTCTTCTATAACAAATTAATTACTTCATCTGTTGTTTCATCTTATAAATTTGTAAATGTGTTTATTTTTTGTTGTAATTGTTTCGTGTACCAGAAACGGTACACCATTCACAGCATAAAACAAATCAACACAAAATTACTATTCCGGCGCATCCACCATTTTTAATGAATTTTCTTCAACTCATTTTTGCTTTATATTTTATTTTTATAAAATTACGAATACAAAACGAAATGTTTTGAGTTATATTATATACAAAAGGGCACCACTGTTATGATCCCGCTAGGATAATAACAAAAATCAAGATTTATTTCTTTTATGACAAGTTAATTAATTTGTGAATGTGTTTCTTTCTTAATGGAATTTGTTTTGAAGAATTTAAGCCAGAAAATGTGCACCATTCGCTGAATAAAACAATTCAGCACAAAATTATTATTCCGGCGCATCCACCATTTTTTAACAAATTAGCATCTACTACTATCTTTTTATTTACAATTAATTTATAAAATTACGAATATCAAACGGCAAGTTTTGAGTTATTTTACATACAGAAGCACACGAAGCGTTATGATCTTCCTTTTTTTTAACAAGTTAATTACTTTATTTTTCGTTTCGTCTTATAAATTTGTGAATGTGTTTATATCTCGTTGAACATTGTTTTGATGAATTGGTAGTAAGTATTTTAAGGGATTAACTGCATCTGCATTGCGTCGGCAAATACAATATAAATCGACCCACATCAATAGAAAACACTGGAATTGGATGGTTACTAAACAAATTTGACATCGTATCGACAAAACACAAATTGTCCTGTTTGTAGTAAATTCTTTCCTATCCATAACTACTCTCCTAAACCCTGAAACAAAAATCGTTTAATTAATTCTTTTATTATCGTTTGTATCATTTTTTAACACAAAATTTAAATTTAGAAAATTTGGGTTTCGGAATTTTGTAGAGTCTACATAATTGTGATAATGTTAGAGTTTTTGTCGCACGTATTACATTATTTTTCATATTGGCGCCCCTTGTTCCATTTTTATATTTTAAATATTCCCGACTTTCATTTTTTCCGACTCCTTCGTGTTTTTGTTTTCAACACTATCCCGCCTGTCCCTTGACGCCCATAATCGTAATGGTGCTACCGCTCGTACGTGTAATATGAATAAGTTGTATCATAATGTACGATACAGTCAGGTACTTTGGTAAAATGTTTTAAAAATGTTACTTCCCACTTTTTATTTTTGTGGCAAAAAGCGCGGGCGCGGCGCCGTCTAGCGCATTAAAGTATTATTCGAGTGGACTTTTAAAAATTGCTAATGTGTGCGATGAAACCTCACAATCGTGCAAAACTTAAAGGATGCGAGCCGTCAACTCCGAGCTCTGTTCTAGACATTTTTCAACCCTCTTTGATATCAATAACTCATCTTTAATTCAACACGTAGAAACCACTTCATCAACATTCTTAATAAACACGATGCAGCTCGACAAAGCCCCACGTAAACGTAAGCAAACTTGATCATTACTAAAACTCTGCCATCGCCTAGCTGGGGCTGGATTTTATTGCAAATTTCGACGGCTCAAAGGGAGATATTATCCGTTGCTTCCCATTCAGCGATACTCAAATAAAAATTGGCATTTCCATTATTTACTTCTTGTTTCCTTTCAATAATTCACGTTCGTCATTGTTCATCACCGCTCTGTCTAATAACGTGCCTCGGAGCTTCAGCCCCAGCCCACCCAACAATACTGAATTGAATACCAAGAGCTCATTTATCCTTAATTCTGTTACTGCCCGATCGATCTCGAGCCGGTTTTTCCACGATTTCGCCTAATCAAACAACGCCTTGAAATATTTCTATTCGGTTTAAAATGAATAAAGTTTGATTGTGATCCACGACCTGGTCTTGACACATTCATTATAAGAGTACCCACTGCATGACTTTTTAATTTATCGAATTTCCGGTAATTTTCAAACGCCAGCAAACATAGAGCCGATTTTGCGGTAAATATTGACGAGCGTTTTGTAATATTATATTTAAACACAAATTAGTAAACATTCCCGGCGTTTGAGCATTTCAGTTATTTTCCCGGAATTTATATTTGGCGAAGTCGCAACGATGAATAATATTAATAAATTAGAAAATATTGAAGGAGCCATGAAAAGTAGGAATTCCATTACTGCCTCTAATCTTGCAAGAATTTTAATAAAATATTTAAAAACTGGTTATAATGTCGTTTTTTTTTCAGATTGTCAGAAGTCCGAAATGTTCCTCGACGACGAAAATAATACAGTGAGTATTGAGTGGTGTTGTTTATTAAAAAATAAATCCGACGTAATTTTTTAATCTAGTTTTGTAAATGCCGCGGAAAGCTGGAAGTTTCTGCTCATTAAATTTTCCATAGATGCGTCAAATACAGAAGGGATATTTTAAGCCGTAATCAAAGTTTGTCGGAAGTTAAGGAAAGGTTGGACAAACAGAGTTATAACTTGTTTCGTTGACCCAAAGTTATTACAAATAAAAATAGGCGAAAGGGCATTTATTTGTTTGTTCCCAAAAACGTAAAAATAATTAAGCTCGCCTCTCGTGCGCAGTGTTTTAGCCAAACTTTGTTATTATAAGAGAACATCGCTAAACTTGAACATGACTTTACTTCTCACGAGCATCAGTGTTGAGTGCTCGAGAAACTTAGAACAGATATTAAACATGCCGTTAAAGCTTACGATAGGTTTACTAACAAGTTATTAAGCAGCGAAATGTACACGAAATTATTGTTTGGCGACCAAACAAATAGAAGCACACAATTCGACTTCGCAATCCAGGTGATCTTCGAGAGTTTCTCCATTAACTCGAGGCAATCGCAAAGCTCTTTGAATCGGGCTCTATTCAGCTCGGCTCAGTTTTGTTTGTTAAATAATTAAGCCCCACAAAAAGTGCCCAAAAGAACTAGTTTTATTATATTGAAGCTCTCTTTGCCTGATTTTTAGTGCACTGTGTGGGCAAAAGGAACAATGGCACAAAGGAATTCCAGATACACACGCTCGTGTGTCCACAAATTGTCATCAAGAATAAATTACAGGGAGTACATTTCGGTTTCCACAAATATTAGCCGAATATTTAGGTCGGTAATGACAGAATTACGGCCGTACTGTTATTTACCTCAGCGAAATTTCCGCTACAAATTCAAATTTATGAAATTATGAGCCAATTATGGGTTCTTGTTGCATGTGGCTAATGGTCCATTTGCGGAATTTTGCGACACGAGTGCCAGGAGGGCCTCACACATGTCTCTCTGGTTCGGCCACTTTACCGTGTATATTTGAAACAAGCTAAAAGTAGTTGTTGAAAATTCGGGTACACAACCGAGTGAGAAAATAAACAGAGTTGAAAAGAATAAATGTATATTTGTGCACCAGCAGCAGCGGCTAATGGCTCCGGTTTGAAACCAGCCGAGAAATATTCTTTAATTAAACATGTCAGCTAGAAACATTCGAATATAAATGGCAATCAGTGTCCTTTCCACAAGCTCTGTTTACCCTTAATTTATTTGTCGGAAGCATGTTTTAAACAGTTTCGTTTTGACACGGGTTTGCAATTAATTGCAAAACAAATAGATATCCTTGGCGAAAAAACGCCTTTGTGCGGAATGCGCACGTCTTGTCCGGCAAATTCCGGTCTCATCTAATCTTATCACAGTGAAGGAGTTAATGGATTGACTGGAAACAAAGAGCGGACGGGTCTGCTAAATACCAAGCCGACAACCACATAAACTCCACGACTGATATACTGTTAAATGGTTGGGACATAAACGGAACGTTTTCATAATAGAAATTGCATGTACGCCGATGTTTTATTAAGTTCAAAAGTGGGCGCATTTCGCTGAGCACACGATCGCTATAATAAACCTAAAAAACATACTTTTTACTGGCGTTAAAAACGATTTTATGGCAACCCGTCTGTTAGCTTGCATTAAATCCCGCATGCATTAAAAATGCGCTAAAATGGAACGGAATATTACCAATCGATGTATTTATGGCCTTACTTACTCTTATCGCAGTTTATTATTCATAGAGTTATGTGTGCAGAGCGCAAACCATACATTATAAAGAAATTTACCAAACGAGCTTTCTAACGCAGAAAGTGGACTGATTATAATCATACGAGCCGACAACACAAAATTACTATTTCGGCGCATCCACCATTTTTAATGAATTTTTATTAACTCGTTTTTGCTTTATATTTTATTTTTATAAAATTACGAATACAAAACGACATGTTTTGACTTAATTTTGATACAAAAGAGCACCACTTTTATAATAATAATAATAATAATAATAATAATAATAATAATAATAATAATAATAATAATTCGTACAGCCATTGATCTCTTCCGAGATATCGGCACCGTCATATCGAGCATGTTAACTTTGTTAGTTAACAAAATCATCAAGTTTATAATAACAATGCTCTAATAAATATGATTTTAACTTAGATTTAAATTGTGTCAGCGAATTTAGCAAACGAATGTCCTGCGGCAAATTTCTGAAAATCTGAGCAGACTTCTAATAAACACCATTTTTAAAAAAAGAGGAGTTATGTTCTGGAATTCGGATGTCTTTACAGAACCTTGTAACTTTATTGAAACTTACATCATATTTGTCTTTATTTTTTTCAAAGAGATGCTTATTCTCTTTCACAAATACTGCGAGACTGTAGATATACATTGATGTTAGAGGTAGAATTCCAAGTGATTTAAAAAAGGGCTTACAACTCTCATGTGGTTTTTTGAAAAGCATGCATCGTATGATTCTTTTTTGCAACACAAAGGCTTCTTTTGAACTGGTAGAAGAGCCCCAAAATATTAATCCATACGAGAGAGTAGAGTGTACATACGCAAAATAAAACATTTTTAAAGTATCTATACTTACACTAGTGCGCAAGTTACGAATAATGTATGAATATTTGGCTAGTTTGCGACATACATAATTACTATGTGCGTTAAATTTTAAAGCTTTATCGATGTATAAGTCTAAAAACTTTACTTCATCGGCCAGCGGAAAAGATTTTGTACCAAGCTTAATATAGATACTGGATGACATTGGGCCATTTCTATATTGTACCACAAGAGTCTTGTTCATATTTAATTCTAAAAACTGAGCCTCACAGTATTTATACATTTTAGAAATTGCGTCCGAAGCTTCCGCAGAAGTAGTGTGCAGGTCTTTACCTTTTGCTATACAAGATGTATCATCAGCAAATTGACAGGGTGAGTATTTATTTAAAGATTCTTTAAGATTGTTTACATAAAGAATGAATAGCAGCGGCCCCAATATGGATCCTTGAGGAACACCTTTTGAAATGGTTTTTGGCTCAGACAACACATTCAAGATAGCGCCATTACTGTTATAAGTGAAACGAACTTTTTGAGACCTGTCGGATAAATAAGATCGGAAAAGTTCTAATGCAATGCTTCTGACACCAATATTGAACAACTTGGTTAATAATATTTCATGATCAAGTGTGTCAAATGCTTTAGTAAGGTCAAAATAAATACCGATGACTGATTCCCCACGATCTAAACAGTTTACAATATAATTTAATGTTTCAAAAATTGCAGAATTTGTAGAACGATCTTTAAGAAACCCATGCTGACAATTGGAGAGAAAGTTGTTGGATACGAGATAGTTGTAAAGACGATTGTACAATAACCTTTCAAACACCTTAGAAAACGCTGGTAAAAGAGATATAGGACGGTAGTTGTTGATATCTGCTCTGGATCCTTTACCTTCATAAACAGGAACCACAATAGCTTCCTTTAAAGATTGCGGAAATACGCCTGAACTAAAAGAGTTATTAATAGAATTTGCCAAAATCTCAGAAATGTTTTGATTAACATCTGCCAAAATATTACAGGGAACATTATCAGATCCAGAAGCTTTCTTTTTTGATACACTTTTTATAATGGCTTCAACCTCTAGTTTATTAGTTGGAAGAAGAAAAAAACTGGAAGAGCAAGATGTACTAAAAGTATTATTAAATTTATTCTTCAGTAAACTATCATCACTGACAATAAAGTGTCTATTAAACATATTTGCCAAAATTGTAGGATCTTTTGTTAAGACGCCAGAACTATTATGTAATTCTATATTACGAGTTTGTGTTGATGAAGAACTAGAAGATCTGATAATGTCCCAAGCCACTCTACTTTTATTGTTACCAGCCTCAATAATCCTTTTATCGTTATAATCAATCTTTGCCTTATTTATCAGTTGTCTATATTCTTTCTTTTTTATATTATATATATTTTTTAAAGTTGAATTATTCGGATTGCTACAAATAATATGAAATAAATCTTTTAATAAAAGTGACATGCGTTTCATTTGTTATGTTACCCAAGAAGTTTTCTTCTTTAGATTCCTTTTAACAGTGGTTTTCCTTAAAGGAAAGACATTATTGATCCTGCTGTAAGGATAATAACAAAAATCAAGATTTATTTCTTGTATGACAAAATAATTACTTCATCTCTTGTTTCATCTTATAAATTTGTGAATGTGTTTATTTTTCGATAGAATTTTTTTTAAAGAACTGAAGCCAAAAACTAACGCAGAAAGTGGACTGATTATAATCATACGAGCCGACAACACGTGTATTTTTTCTACCAAAATAAAAATTAAAAGAAACAGCGCACATTTTTCTCGGAAAACGAAAAATGAAGGCTTTGTGCCCGCTTTTTGTTATTAAAGGAATACCTGTTGTTAAAAAATTATATTAAAAAATAAAGGACACTACAATATAATTGAATTTTTGTGTCCATTTCTATTTGAACTAGAGCAAATTAAAACTAGCGGGATGAACTAATTTGAAATGAAAACAGCGTCATTGTTATTATGAAAAGAACGAATAGGGAATTATACATGTGCACGTATTTTAATAATTTCATTATTGGTTCAATTTGGATTGGAAAAATATTTCGTTAATTGGGTTCAATTCAATGGCAACAAACAAGAGCAAATGAATTTGTTGTTAAAAAAATAAAAACATGTGAAAGAAGCGGCGGCTAATTACTTCTGACTAATTAGCACTCAAAACTAGACAACGGTGTTTACAAATTAGACAATATTAAATAATACCAGCTTTGCGCTCAATTACCCTCGCTGAATCCCCATATTGATTTAGACACCAGCGATTTTTCATTATCTAGTTATTTTCATGGAATGTTATAATTCATCAGACACATAATCTGCCAACATGTCAATTCTAACTACAATTTCACATCACAATGAGCAGCGAAAATGCCTCAATTCCGTTTTTGTTGGTAAAATATACCCGGCATTGGATAACATTACAGTGAAATACTCGTGGTTTCAAGCGTGAAAAATGAAACGGCTCAAAGCTCCAGACGGTGCAACGAAATGCACTTCCAACAACGATGATGCATCTGGAGTTAATTTGTCGAAGATTATTTTCCCGCAAATAGTTTTCAATATTACGCGCGATTTTTGCAAAACTTGCTAAAAGGGTAAATGGAAACGTGAATTCGATTATCGATTCCTAAATCCGGTTGAAGGAGTTTATTACTTTTCTTTTTTCATCTTTAAACCGAAAACCCCGCCGCCAGGAGTAAACTTTTCACTTATTTGAACCGTAGTGGGGAATTAATTAAAAGAGACAGCAACAAGACAGATAAACAAAGTGAGGCGAAATTAAAAATTGGCTCATGTACCACGGCTTTGTGTCGCTTTGTTTTTGCATAAAATTAAATTTTTGTCCGTTGTCTCGAGCAAAATAATAATTTAGGGCAAATGGAGTGGTAGTAATATGTCCTTTGTAAGTGGTATAACGACAATTCCAGCCGGTCGTATCGCCTGCTTCGCTAAGATAAAGTCATATTTATTTAACATCTGCTTTCGCAAAACAGAATTATCCCCCGGGATGTAAAGTTTTTGAGCGTGGACTTTTCCGATAATTGCGAAAGTTTGCTATTATCGTCGTTTGGAAGCAAGTGGGAGCTGCACAATGCACTGCAGACTGTTGGAATTGACAAGCCGAGAAGTGTTCTTCTCTCGATTCCAATGTCTCTTCTATTGAATTACTTCTTCACGGCGCAGCCTTTGAAATTCTGGTTAAGGTTAAGTGTCTTTGTCGCTGGATACACAAGCCCGACTCTGACAATCAAACGGCCACGGCATTTAACTTAATTTCATAAACCCTGGAACTAACAAATTCATCGCGTTGGACTTATCGGGAATTGAATCACTGATTTCCAACGGTTCAACGATTAACTACATTGATTCATCCATTTTTAACCTGTCAGAATTGATCGAGATATCACAAGGACTAGTCGGGTGATAAATTCTACTCTCGATGAATTAATTGCTCGTGCTTTATTTTCGCGGAAAAGTCGATATTTCGTTGGGGTTGTCATCTGATAACGCGACTATTTTAAGCGAACATTAAGGTGCTTTTTCACTTATGTCAGCTTTCAACAGGCGCGCAAATATTGCTAACAAGCCGGCAAACATTCTAAGCCTAATAGCCGGCTAATGGCCCTAATTACCACTATTTGAAAATGATAAGATAGATTACTATTTGTTCCCCTCATACACAGTGAAATCATTAAAACCTATATTAAAATTTCCACCTCCCATTAGCGGACACTCCTCTACAGCGGACAATTAACATCGGTGTCCGTTGTTGAGAGGTTTTACCGTATAAAGTGACCCGATATTAGCTGAATTTAAAAATAAAGTACTCTTTGTTTTCCGGCAAAAGCTGCATTTTATTTTAAATAATATACAGTCCGGTCTGGGTCGGAGCGTGTAAGCAAATTCGCTCCCTGTTCACTGAAAATATTAGTTTTCTCTCCGCGCTTATTGCACTAAATCCTTGCTTTAATTCCGCTACTGCATCCCTGTTTGTGAAATTTAGCGCTAAGTAAACAGCAATTTCCGCTTCTTTATGTTGTTTCAAACTATAATCACACACATTTCCTCGTGCAAGAAGTCCGCAATTCTGGATTAGGCTAAAAACTGACAATGTGCACTTTGCACATTAACTTTCGTTGTATAAAATGTGAGCAGGATTTTCCTGTTCATTTTTATCCATTCAATTCTGAATAAACAGTTCTGCTGTGAGTAGCGGTCCGTTCTGCGGTGCTCAGCAATGTAAATACGTCCGTCATGTCTGCGTTTTTATTTCCTATATGCAGGATTCAACCGATTCAACAGTCGGAGAGGGCCCTTGCGAGTTTATTATTTGCATTTTTGGGCGTTGTAGTAGACATCTTTACGACTGCTCATTTTATTTCCCTGCATAAAAATAAGTGTCGAAAAAACGCATTGCAGTTTTAATCCCGCTATTGTTCCGGATTTAGGTGAGATAACACAGAGGAACGTTAACAGAAAGAAACCTTCCCCATCAACGTTTCCATTCGTTGCTTTTTTATTACACAATTTCCAATATACTGTCCTGTTTATCTTCTTCTTTTTTTTAATCAACTTTTTGTCCATCATCGGGTAATCCTTGTGACTCCGATTAGAAAGCGGATTTCCGGTTTTAACAGTAAAACACACTTTCAAAGCGAGCTGGGAGACCTCCAACCCCGTTTTATCAATGGAAATGAGCACCAATCATTACTGTAATAAATCCTTTAAAAGCCGGAGAGATAACAGAAGGGTACAGGTTCATCAATTATTTTCTGGGCTTTAAATCGTGCATGCAGATCTAAAAGGCGAGCACGCCGATAAGACTTAAATGCAATCAAACGAACTTTTTAATTTTTAATCGGAAATTTCGCGGATGAGCGGGTTAAAAATTAGGGCACATTCCCTGCCCTATCAGGCTTCAAGCACAATTTTTTCCTCATTACCGGACCTCACGTGTTAAAAATATTTACAATCTTATAAATCAATAAAACCACAGTTTCAATTCGCCGCGGTATTACCGACTGAAGTTTTTAAAATTTAAGATTTCTCTCGAGTGGATACTTTTACGATTCCCCGATTTATGGCTAATCCCTTTCCAAATTCTCTTAAATTCTTAAATTGTGATTTATATCAGCCGGATTTATTGTAACGACACGTTTTATCTCCTTTCATAACATTCTTCTATCAGCGAGATTTTACAGCCAAGCATCATAACTTTAAGGACGACATAATATTTATATTTCGTACAATAAAACAAATCCTCGGGTTGTGCAACAAATTAAACCGGAATGAAACCAAAACTACTCTCCACTGAGACTGCTTTAATCGCTCAGCTGTCGCTGAAACAAATTAGGAGAATTTTTTGAATAAATAACAAACTCAGCGGGAATGCAATAAATGGCGCATCTTTTGTATCAGTCTTAATTGTACAGTGTGCCACAAACAAAATTCCCTAATAAAATTTTCCCTTTGTGGCGAGCTCAATAGATAAAAGCTCCGAATTCCGATGAACTGTTTATTAGGTTTCTTTCAGGAGGAACGAGGAAAAAGCGCACAAGTTGGGCTAATTCCCGAGTTTACAATGGCATACGAGCCCGAACCTCGTTTCTGTAATTACAATGCAACACCAAAAATTGCTGAAGACAAAAAGGTCTTAGCTAGATTGGAACATTTGAACAGTGCACGTCCCCAGCCCTTTATTACCCTTTTTGCGCATCCTCCACCTGCTGTTGGCGCAGTTTGGTCGTTGAAAAAACAATGTTTCATCTAAAATCAGTCGCAAGAGTCAATTATCGGTTTAATTTCCCCCCATAAATAACGAACGTTTCACCAGTTCGCAAACAATTCTATTTCGAGGAGCAAATTTATTTTTCTGTCACGCTTTGTGTATAGAAATGGTGTGCTGTCGCAGGTGCACCAACCCTTGAGGCAATTAGTAAATGTCGGCGAAATTATGATAGGAAAGGGTAAGCAGTCAGGTATCAGACAATGTAAATAGTCACATTACGCACCCCATTGTTAACTTCCTTTGTGATTTATCGGAGACGTGTTCAAACTTTACTAATTTCATTTTTTCCCGACAGTTGCGACAAGTTATTGGATTTTTTAAACATGTGCTTGAAGGAGGATTGGATGAATGTCGTTTTTATTTGCACACTTTCGCAGTTAGTATTTAATTTATGGTGCGTATAATGCGAGACATAAAAAGGACAATCTTGTGTTCAGATCCTGGAAATGGAGAATGATCTGTTACAGGCACAAAAGGCGATTCTGCTTAGTCCTTGTGATTTTGTACGGAATTAACTATTTTTACAAGTATCGGGCAAAGTTTGTCCACGGCTGAATTGCAAACTCTCATCCTATTGTACAATTAAAATGGAGTTCTAAATTGGATTATTAAGAAACGCGCACAACAGGAAGGCCTTTAACGTCTCGTGGATTTTAACTTAAGACAAATTAATCCAATCAGGGATTAGTTTTGCATTATAAAAATAAAAATAAAGTGGGAGCTTATTAAATTCGCGTGGAGCTTCCTTGGGGTTTAATTTATCAATAACGCGACAGCGTTTTAGAGTTCGGGTTGAGTTTTAATTAATTAAAAAATGTTTAGAGGCGCCGTGAACGGCTCCTTTAAATCGGGAAAATGGCTTTTTCATTGCAACTCTCATGAATTGAAATGTAAATAAAATTTAAGGCCGCGGAACTGAATTACACCAAACTGAAATAATTGAAATTCTAGTTAAAATTACCTTAGAAAATCGGGAAACAATTTTTCGCATTGAATTCTTTTAATTAAAAAATAATTAAGCTCTTGCCTGAAGTAATTTCGCGAAAGCGTAAGAATTTTAAGGATTTGAAAGTTGGATACTTTAAAATATTTACAAGAGAAGCGCAACATCTCCAGCCCTTTCAGAAAGTAATAACACGTTTTATTCTGAAGGAAAATGACTCGGTAGGGAGATTATTCGGCTTGTAATTTCCTGTTTAAAATTATCTCGAAGTCAGTCATTTGACGGCTTTAATGAACGATTATCTTCAAAGAAAAAATCCTTTAGTTTCGTTACGTTGCAATTTTTCGAACGATTAATTCGTTATGAGGCAAAAACTGGCTGCCGGAGCGCCGGCGTTTTTTTAATTTCAGTGCGAGATTGGAGGAAAATGGAGTAAATAAATATGCACTTCTGGCCGCTTTTAAAACTAAGCTCCAGTCGTAATTTCCTGATTTAAATTGATACGACAACGTTTAAAACGTCTAAACATTTAAACCAAATAATAATTCATGGTCAAAAATGGTGGATGCGCCGGGAGAATAATCAACTTTGCGCCCACTACTTTCGAAGAAAGCGTGACGTCAAAGTATCAGTATGCAGAAACTGCCTTCAACTTTTAAATCCAACTCACATTACCTTTCTCCCCCGAAAAGAAAAACAAAATTTTATCTCAAAACTTGAACTGTTCCGAAACTAGGATCATAAGATCAAAGGCAGAAAACTCTCCATTAAAACAAAAATAACACAAAGTTTGTTTTCAGCTCGCAGAACCGACTGAATATATTCATCGAAATGGTTGAAAACGAACGATAATTTTATGCATTAGCGCAACGAAATAATTAACGTTATCTGAATTGAAACCTGGAAACGTTAATAAAGGGGGATTTTGATTTGTTTGCAGAGGCGTCCTTAACGCAAACCGCATCTGAGCTGCAAGATGGGGACAGTAAATAATCCCTCCTGCAGCTGGAGCGGCTCTGCCAGAGCCACAATCTTCGTCATCATCCTGCCAGCGGCCACTTCCGCCACGTCTTCAGGTAGATTAATAATCGGCTCGGTCCAGACCGGCAACAACCCCCAGCTAAATTACCCAAATTTTCTGAACTCTGCAGATCTGTACCACTTTCCCGGGGCAGAGAACGCCACCTCGATGGAGACCCTCTACGAGCCGTGGAACTGCACGAAACTGCCCTGCAATTTCGAGAACGAAACGCTGGCCCATAACGACACCAACGACACGCTCAGCGACGCCACCAGAGGCGAGCCTTTGGCGGACCTCATTCTTATGGGATTTCTGTCAGTTGTGCTCGGTCTCATGATACTGGTCACGGTGATAGGTGGGTAAATTTCCTCTTTGCAGGAATTAACGCCGTTAGTATCCGAAATCGCCGATAAATACGGATCTAACGACACTCCTTTTAATGGAATTACGAGCATATGGGGTTTTTTCGGACGCTTTTTCCAAAAAGGTTTTCGCTCCTCTAATTAAGGGAAATACTCTTTTAATTAAAAAACTGTTAAGTTATCGGCGCAAATAAATTGCGATGGAAATGAAATAAAGTTCAAAGAAATTCGTTTGGCGACACGAAGTGTGAGCTCAAACAGTTTGCACAAAGTAATGAAACTAACCCGGCACGTAATTTAAATGAGAGAAAAAATAAGTTTTTTTTGCAAAAAATTCCAACACGAATTGTTACATTTTGGAACTTTCTAAAGTTGGTCGAGCCTTTAAATTGTATTTTAATTACTAAGTTTGCGTTTCAGGAACAAACTTAAATTTTATCGTAACATGAAAAATTTTCGCCGAAAAAACCAACTCGTGTCCAATCTATGAAATTTTGTCGCGACTTGTTGAAAGGTCGCTTAATCAAAACAATATCCATGTCAGGCGGGAAATGAAGGAATAAAAAACGCGATAATAAGAAATCATATGGGGCGAAGCGCCAGTGGGATAATAACAAAGGCAAATGAGAGCTTCTGGCAAGATAGTAAAGCCGGTTGTAAAGTGTGAAGAGGCGCCCCGATGAAGTTTTCGGGATTATTCACAAACGGGATGGAAAATTTACGACTTAACTGCAATCCGAGCATTGCAGTATTAATAATCCGCTGGCATTTTTGCCCAAAGTGGGCAATTAAAACCGGAAGGGATAATAAAGTCAGCTTGTGAAAATTCCGGCCCGTTTAATTACAGTGGGACAGAAAGACATCCTTTGCGTGAATCGTTATCAGTCACTTATTTTTGTGTAATTTTGAATACGTCGGATTTCTCCTCCGATTTGCGAATAACGTGTAGAGCCTTGTTAGGGATTATCCTCGTCTCGGCACATTAAAATGGTTTGCGTTTGTAAGAGACGTTCTCGAGCAAAAAATCTCGAGTCCTCGTCATTTTAGAGCTATGCAAATGAGAAGGCTTTTACAAAATACTTTTACGAGCAATTGCATTTTGCTGGGAGCATTCTCCTCATCGAAAATGTAACATCTTCTAAAAAATGTATAACTTCGCAATTTGCGATGGAAAACGCAGGACTTAATGAAAGTTCCCACGGTGATAAGACCAACAAAAATTGATTTTCGCAAAGTACGACATGTGAATGGGCGAGTAATTGCCGCTCCTGCCCTTATTGGCGATGTTCCGTTTGGCTGTCGTGGTTCGTTGGTTTGTTCGGCGTATTTGCATCAGGTGAACTAGCAGAAGGAGGACCGCAGCCTCCGATCAACATCGAAAGCACACAATTAACTCCCGGTTATTACAAAAAGAGAAACTGCTCAAAAACGCTTTAAAAGTGCTTCCATTCCGCCTGATTGGCTTCGCACAAAGGGCCGTAAATTTGAAACATGTGACGGGAAAAAAATCATTATTCAAAACGGTGACACAATGGGCCTTTATCGTGCCTCCAGACGAATAACAAAATGTAAATTACCTTCCACCACTTTGCAATTAGGCGAAAAAATACGCGGAACGGGCCAAGTATGCCCATTTGTTTACGAACTCGGAGTGTATTGGAGCAGTCGCTCGCAATCGGAAACTCTCATCTCGAGCACAACTTCTACATTTCGAAACCTATTTACATCAACATCAATACAAGTTTTTAAGTCGAAGACAGGCTAAGAGATTCCTTCACTACCTTCCTGTCAAAATAGTATTAACGTCTTTTACGGTTTAATCTGATTCGAGTCATTGTGTCTAAAGCTAAACACGCTCTGGCGGCTCCCAAATTCTTGCAAAGGTCAAGATGGCAATAAGCTTAAAACGAAATTAAAAGTGACGCAAATCGATCCCTAACTTGAGATAAATTAATTAGCGATACAATTTACTTAACAGCGCCAAATTGAATTTGATAAAAACGTTAAACTTTCATTAATTATGCGATAACGATTCATCTAAATACCCAGCAAATATTTGCGAGCTTCAATGATGTGTGTCGATAACTCATTGATATGAATCTGAAATCTGAAACTATGTCAATGGTGGCACACAAAAAACCGTAAAATATTGTTATTGATATTGTGTTGTATGACAGGAGGTCTCGCATTGTTATTTCAATTTCGAATTTTCATATGCAATGCCAGTTTTGTCTCTTCGTGTAAAATTCCGACCGATATTGATATTGGATTCGGAAAAAATAAAAAAATATTAAAACACAACCACCTGCAAAAACTTCAATTACACTAACGTGATTATAGTTATTTACTTAACGAGTTTGGAAAGTGCTTTACAAACTAGTTAGGTACAATATTGTTTGTAACAAATATCTCAAAAAAAATTAAAATATTTTTTTTGATAATTTATGTCTTTGTGCTGATGGGTAATCATTAATAACTGTTTTACAATTTTATCAATTTTCTTTAAGAGTTCAGTAAAATGCGAAGTTGGCGTTTTTAAAGTTTTGAAACAGCTAATAGCTATCTAAAAGCTATGAGTACAAAAAAGAATTTACACTAGTTATGAAAAATGTCAAATAACAAGATATTCTGCGAGTGGAATCAAAAGTCGGTTCAATTTTTTCCGAAATTATTGAAATCGTTTTTATTTTTTTGAGTGTCCCAGCACGCTCTCCGTAAAGTAATAACAACATTTCATCCTTATCGGTAGGACAATTTCGATGATTGAAAAAAAAATTGACTTCGTGGTAGAGACCCAGTTTTGACAAACAAGGATTTACAAAAACCATTGTAATCTGGGGATTCAAGAATCCTGCAACTTGGTAGTTTGGTGACAAACACAACACACAATAGAATTCAACAGAAGAGAAGTGTGGGTCAATTCACTCTACTTAAAGTTGATTGTCCAAACAATTAATTTAATCTACAATTAAACTTTAAATTTGTTTTTACAAACCAGTCTAAAGACTTAGTTCTTTCCAAATGATTACAAATATTCTCTGTAACCGGGACTATGCAATTTTTTGAGAATTTAAAAATCTCTACGACTCTGTGAACCGAATAAATTATTTGCAGATTGAATTTCTATTTCCGTAATAATTTGGGCCAGGTGCGGCATTGCTAAAAGTAGCAGTAGAGAAAAATGAAGTAGCCAAACCGGGAATAGAACCCAATTTCCGGCAGATCCTGTCACAACTAACGATAAGTTCCTGGCCACATTTCAATCTCACCACCACACACAAATTTCAAAAACGCCTCTTCTGCGCCTGAATATTGCAACATGACAACATTTTTCGATTCACCGTATTACAGACTTTTGCACATTTGCAGAAAATTCACCCAATTTGCTAAATTTGTGAAAACTGTGTTCACGTCAGCAATTTCGAAATTAATTGATTATGTGCAGCACAAAAGTTCGGTGTGCAACATAGCGTTTTGCTTATTTTGTTTCGAATTTCATATATTCCGTAAAACAGAACCCATTTCCAAATCCCGTTTATTTCCTATATCTCGGCGCTCAAAGTTCCCCCATTTGTCGAAAAACACCCGGCCGGCACCGTCTGCGTCTCCCATCTCGAAAATATCAACTGCAATCTTTCGTTGTATTTTCCAGGTAACGTTTTCGTGATAGCAGCCATATTACTGGAGCGAAACTTGCAAAACGTGGCGAATTACCTGATCGTGTCTTTGGCAGTGGCGGACTTGATGGTGGCGTGCCTTGTTATGCCGCTGGGTGCCGTGTATGCGGTGAGTATCAAAGTGTGACTCTTATTTCAGCAAAAATTTGCATGGAGTGCGTTTCGTGTGATTAATCCCAGATTCATCATTTATGGACGTAACCTGTCTAAGGATTCGTTAGATCCTAATAGAAGTTGCCGCTATCCCGTCCAAATCATAGCCTGTCGATAGTAGCAACTATGATGGATTGCCCCGAGTAATTGACTTGCTATGTAAATAGCAAGTTGGGGCACCACTTGTCACGAGGGTGATGTTGGTCCCCGAAGCGTCGGAATGTTCGACGCTCCGGCACGTAGCAATCTTCAATCGAGTCTAAACGTCTGGACGTTGACCCGATATTGAGATTTAAACGGAAAAGAAGAGCGTGTTTTGTGCATCTTGCCGGCGAGGATTTTTAATAAAAGCGCATTAACTCGAACGTGGAAGTGGTTTCACGAACGTAAATGATAAATCTTGTACCGGCTAATTTAGTCGGCTGCCTTTAAAAGGCTTAATTAAAACTCAAAATAGATAGTTTAACAGTGCACCGTAAACTTTATTGTCTTTATACTTATGGCAATTGGATTCTCCTGAGAGGTAATTCAGTTTAGACACTACGTAACAACAGCTGAGTTAATTATGGAGGCGCAGACACCCCAGAAAATTTCCTCAAGGGAACTCTAACTTCAAACACATCACCGATTTGATAGCAAAACATCGCGGCAACGGCCCATCAAAGCAGTTTTCAATTTTCGGCTAAACTGGCCACACAATTTTGTATCTTCCCCAACTTTCAACTATACCAACTATACCTATTAGGTATACATTTATACAGGGTGTCTAAATTATTATCTTCAAATGTTAGAAAATTAATCTTTTTTTTACGAGAGCCGTACATATAACCCCCTGACTCACCTAAAAGTATTTCCGACATTAGTTACAACAGAAACTTATTTTTTTTAAATTAAACAACCTATATTTTTTGCCTTTTTTGATGTAACTTTTAGCATTGATGCTAAAATTATTATTGGCCGTTTATGCTTTATTTTTAAAATAATTTGATTTTTTTGACGAAAACATGTTTTAAAAAAAATCATCACATAAAAACAAAGAGGCTTTTTGCAGCTTGAATAACGTCAAAATTTTAAATGGATCACCAAATTTTTAATTGTTGCATCTAAAACACCATTAAATTGTCTCTCTAAAAACAATAACAGTTAAGTATCTCTTGCTGATTACTCAAAAGTTATTTAAATTTAAACATTAAAAAAAATTACTAACTATTTTTTCAGTAGTCTAAAAGTGAAATTTTCAGCTAATAATAGCCTTAATGTTAACCTTAGTCGATTATTCGTCATTTATTACAGTGAAATAACTAAAATTTCAACATTTATGGCGAGTTTTTAAATTCCCGTATAAACTCCAACAAATGGTCAGTGGTGGAGTTGCTATGATTATGGTTAATTTCAGCATTGTTGCTGAAATTTACTTTTAATGTAAAATATCATTTTAGTTATTAACTTTAGGCAATTAAAACTTTATGTTTTTAGATAGACAATTTTATAATCATTGAGAAGCAAGAACAAAAAATAGGTTTTTCTATTTAACTTTTATATGTTATTTACTTTAAACAAATTTCTTTCTTTTTCTATGTTTCTTTTCTAATTGCAATGCGCCAAACAATTGGAACTGATTTCAGTTTGAACTTTTCCCTTTAAAGTAGTGAAAGTCCTACTTTATTACGATTTTTCGATTTTGTGTAATAAATTAAAATAAAATAAAATAAATTAAAAATCAAAGTATTTTAAAAACTAATCATCAGTTTTAAAAGCTACGTAAAAAAATTCAATGTTCCATATATTGGAACACTCTGTATGTATACCGTAATATTTTAGAAATATGCTTCAAAAACGCAGCTATAATAAAAAAAAGATAAATTCAATACCTCTAATAATAGACAAGTTATGGAGCTTTTTCGGGTCGTTGGAACAGCCTATATATATTTACAAAAATAGAAGATTTTGTTTCAGTCATTAATTTAATTCGTAATTCAGTGCGTGATTAACTGATCGCGTGACCAAATTGAAATAATTTGATTGGTGTTTTCGCGTTGTTAACTTTTAACAACGAATTAAAATTTAATAAAGCTTTCTATAAACCGGCACTAAATAAGTGATGACTTAACACGTTTAAGGTAAATAGTCTTGAAAATACGTAATTTAAAAATACTGGCAAAATAAAACATTGTAGAAAATTGCACAGCTTTATTAGCGCCATAAAACTGCTATTATTTTTAATACACCCATAAAACGCGAATTAAAACAAAATAATATAAATTCTATTTAATTTTACTTCAAATTGTACATTTTAATTTACGTTCGTGTGTTTGAAGTGCAACAAAATATAACAAGATTAAAACACATTATTTGGCTTTTACAGATATCAGGGTTTACTGTCCCATTAATAATTTTCAGCATGTTCGGATCTGCTGTTTTTCCATTAAATCATCAAAAATGTGCCACCTGGCACAGTTTGTGCAAGTATGAACCAGAATATGAAAAGATTTTTTCGTGTTTAAAATAGTGTGTAACAAAATTAAAAATGTAACCACACCTAACTAAATCCGTCTTGAGCTTGCGGATTTTATTAAAAGAAATATCGTCCCTCGTCTGAAACTGTCCGAAGTTTTGCCATTGTTGTGATGAGGTCTAAATGTATTTCCCGGTTGTTTTGGGTAGATAAAGGGCAGTTCTGATGCAATGAATCATGTGCGAACGCTCATTAACCCAATCTCATTTTTCACATATATCAGAATAAATCCGGAATTGTTGAGAGTTTTTCATTTCACGTCCTTTTCTGCTCGGACAGAAAGCTTTATTTCGTCAGATGAAAGTGAACTTTTATTCTGAAATACGAGACGACGCATTATCCTTTCAAGTCGAGTGGCAGTTATAGCACATCGTCTCAACGAGGCCCTTAAATAGGCAAACATCTTTATATTATTAAAAAAGCGCGATGGAAGAAACACCAACTTTGGGCGCTCTAAATTATAAACTAATTACGCCTTGAAAGTTTTCCAAGGCTGTATGGAAATTTTTCTCGGGGATAATTGTTTCGTTGGACAAACCGTTTTTGAATAAAGCTAAACACGTGTGAAGCCCCGAAACGGCCGGCCGAAGAAAGGAACTTTATGTGGGATAAATGCGTCCTATAAAACTGATAAAGGTTAAAGCAAGAATCAGAAAAATGTTCTTTAATTCAGCACGGACAGAATAATAGGTATCGACTTGAAGTTCCACAGTTCCGGCTCACGCTAAATTCCATTAGCAAAATGGACTTTTAAAACAGAAAGAAACTGCTAGGTCAGGACATGAGGGAGAGAAACCTCGAGATAACCCCGGCCCTAAGACAATCCGATAGCCTTTGCGCGCCTTGTTTACCTTCGCAACACTCGTTACGGCCCTTCAATTAAGCCCTGCGATACATCCCTTGAAAAATCACCCAGAAATAGTCGATCACGCTCGGCCCCTCCTTTTGCGCGTCTTCGGGAACGAATGTAAATTTCGCAATTTTTTAGTGACACGGCTAAAATGCGGCTTTGTCCGATTGAGGCCGAGCGGACGTTGGAGGCAACACCTGTCTCAAAGGATTAGCAGGATTGCACCCTCGACATAGGTCACTTTCTGGGCTATTTTCCAGACGTTCAAATCCTTTCAGGAGCTCGGGTTTGCGGTCGCCGTGCCCGCTTGATGTGGTCTTAGTGACCCACGCGAGTTTAAGTAAATTTAACAAAGATGAGCACACCCACGCCCAAATAAAAGTGTACTTATTCGAGTCGATACTGTTTGCGTGTAAATAATCCTAAATAAATATAGAGTAATTCCCAGGCTTTAATTTCAAGTATAAAGTGGTAAATATTGACAGGGAATGGCGGAAAACCCATTATCGTAAGCCCAGGTAAAGCAACTAAATCTTGAAATTTAAATTTTTTGGACGGTATACAGGGTGACACGTCTAAACCCCACATTAGAAGTATTGGTAGTAATGATAGTCATTTGAAAATTTGTATACAACTATAATCTCTTAGGTCCTGCTCAATAAAAATATTTTTAAGATGGTGACACTTTCGCTTATACCGGAAGTCGCTATCAACTTCCTTATTTTAAATAGAAAGCTATATTTTTAATGCATTTTTGGATTACTAGAGTTATGTTAAGGTAGTTTTCATAAGCCTTCCCTAAACCTAAATTTAACCGTTTACGAAATAGTTAAGATTTTTAATTTTTTTTTGAATCTGCACCTTCTAGTTCAAAAAATTATAACACTGCTATTTTTAAAAACTTGCAAATATTTTTTAGCTCATTTGAACGAGAAAGCCTAGATCTTTCCTTTGGTGTTTTTAAATTTCTAAAAAAAATAACAAACCCCAAATTTTTAGTGTTGTTTTCAGAACTTGAACCACCCATAACTCAATTTTTACAAATGAAATGCCACAAGTTTTATTTCATTAAATCGTAGAGAATTTAATTCTAAATATGATTTCGAAATCTCTAAAAGTAAAAATAAAAATATTTTTTAGTTGGTGACACTTCCGGTTATAAAAATCGGTATCAACTTCCTTATTTTAAATAGAAAGCTATATTTTTTAATGTGTTTTTGGATTACTAGTTATTTTAAGGTAGTTTTTATAAGTTTTCCCTAAACCTAAATTTAGCCGTTTACGAAATAGTTAGAATTTTTATATTTTTTTTGAATCTGCACCTTCCATTTAAAAATTGATAACTCTGTCACTTTTAAAAATTTGCAAATATTTTTTAGCTCATTTGAACGAGAAAGCCAAATCTTTCCTTTGGTGTTTTCAAATTTCTAAAAAAGAATAACAAACCCCAAATGTTTAGTGATAAGTTTTCAAAACTTTAACCACCCATAACTCAATTTTTTCAAATGAAATGTCACAAGTTTTATTTCATTAAATCGTAGAGAATTTAATTCTAAATATGATTTCGGAATCTCTACAAGTAAAAATAAAAATATTTTTTAGTTGGTGACACTTCCGGTTATACCGAAAATCGGTATCAACTTCCTTATTTTAAAGAGAAAGCTATATTTTTTAATGTGTTTTTGGGTTACTACTTATTTTAAGGTAGTTTTCATAAGTTTTCCCTAAACCTAAATTTAGCCGTTTACGAAATAGTTAGAATTTTTATATTTTTTTTGAATCTGCACCTTCCAGTTCAAAAATCGATAACTCTGCCATTTTTAAAAATTTGCAAATATTTTTCAGCTCATTTGAACGAGAAAGCCTAGATCTTTCCTTTGGTGTTTTCAAATTTCTAAAAAAAATAACAAACCCCAAATGTGTAGTGTTAAGTTTTCAGAACTTTAAGCACCCATAACTCAGTTTTTTCAAATGAAATGCCACAAATTTTATTTCATTAAATCGCAGATTTAATTCTAAATATGATTTTGAAATCTCGAAAACTAAGAGAGTTACCGATTTTTTAAATCACACGTGCAAATCCAAACACTTCAAAATATCTTAAATATTTTTATTAGAACTTCCAATAGTTGTAATGTGAGGCTTAGACAGGCTGTATAAACGAATTTTGAATTTTCCGTTTCAATGTTCTGAATGCAAACGAGTTAACGCTATTATCATGCACCGTAAAACCCAATTGGCGCTTGAATCGGCCATTCCTCAATCTAATTTGCTGTTCCCTTTAATATAAAAGTGCATTCAGGTCGTACTGCATACAATGTTTATTAACTGTAAAGTGCATATGAATTTTTTTAAGATTAGTGTGTCATTTTCCACGCCATTACCGGTAAAATTTGAGTGGCCATTTGTTGAAAATTCAATTTAGCTTTACTGCCCTTTGGTGAGGACATCCGCTATTTTTCCTGTTTGCTCTGCAGTCTCGTGTGCGATTAAAACTGTTCCTCGAGCCGTTGATTTGTAGTAAATTTATTGGCGATGCATGAAGCAGGATTCAATATCGACAAAGTAAAAGATAGCTTATAAGTTTGCCTAAGTTTGCAGTTACGAGGTATAAGTCTAAGCTTTATGAGATTTGGCAGAATTCAAAGTTGAAAAGAGCTTAAGTCTCGTAAAATGCCTTAAACAAGTAGGAACCGTACTAAGGAAATGGAATTTTAATACAATTTGCATGGATCTAGGCGAAATTATTGCTCCGAAAAGGTTTAAGTGTTCAAGGCTTACATCCTTTTGGTAAGTCACATGGAACCGATCTTGGCAAAACACCAAAACGGAGCGGCTTAAAACGTGGAAACGGAGTGGTGTTTGCAGGCACTCGCTGGCCAGAAGTGCAGAGCCTCTGTCCAATTATTACAGGATTATCCTGGCGCAAGAACGAACCTTCCGGAACGGTAATCCAGGCATGGCGCATTCTTACTTAACCGACCACGATCGAACTTGACACGATTCTTAACACGATTTCGACATTGTTCAACTTTAATATCATCTTAAAGACGTTGCGTACAAACAACGAAATCTAATATGCAGCAAAGTTTCTACGATTTATCCAGAGATGTTGAGACTGATTTTAAATTTTTTATAAGTTAATCCCCTGCACTGGCAGTGAGATATCACGCCGCTCCAGAACAAAAGCTCGCAAATGCGACAAAGAAGGCATTGCGCGTTTTTTATTTTTAACACGATTAGGACAATCGCCACAACAATTTCCAGTCACTCACATTCAAATGTGTAACATACATAACACATACTTCGGATTATTCCGGTCGAAGTGATATTTTTCGCGCAAAACTGGTCATTTAAATTGGTAAATGCCGTCTCGCTGCTGGTAAAATAATCCGAAATTCCGTGGTTTAAGCTCGCTGATTGTTGGAAAGTTCGCTTTGAAGCTCCGACGCTGGTCTTATCGCGCACCGAATCTCTCTTTACTCTTGAAACTTTTCGAATTGATTGGAATCTCGACTTTGAAATTAAAATTGTTACACCTCACCTTCTCCACTAATTGATTGCCTGGAGTTTTTGTGGTTTTTTGTTGGACAATTAATGCAACTGGGACGTTTAGGGCCTTCACTCACTTAAATTTAATTTGGATCAGCGGAACCAAAGGCCGGCTTGATTTCGGAATAAATATAAATTCTTGATGAAACAAGATTTCGTTTGCTTTGTCCGGCGACCCTTTACCATCACAATGTTAAATTTTCCAGCAATGGCAAACGATTCGATTGTAAAATAATCCGGACAAGTCGTCTCCAAAAAGGGAGAGGTCAAATATCAGCTCCGATTTATTGACTCGGAAGCAGCAACTCAGCTTCCATCAACATTTTTCGACTGCTTCGGGGATAATTGCGCACCTGTTAGAATTCCGCCATCTGCTCCACTGAAATAAATTATAATCTGCTTGCTGCAACTCCAACAATGTACCCAACTATAATTTCTGTTAACACCTCGCCCCATAAATCGCGCAAAGATCATAAAAGATAAATCTTGATTTTTGAAAGTTTATATCCCTTTGAAACCGTAAATGAAAACATATCGTTTGAAAAACGACAGGCTGCTGCTGCTGAGGGTTTATTCTTAATATTTACAGCTTTGCGAGATTGGGCATTACTTAAATTATTCAAGCACGGTACAGGCGTCATGAATTTATTTTAAAACTTAACACACCGGCGAGGCTTTAATGAAAACAAGGTGCGGTGTCGAGGCGACGCGAGTTAAAACTTCAGCAAATCAGGAGGAATGGCTCTTTTGAGTGGTCAATTACGCTTTACTTTTTTCTAAATTTCAAAATAAAACTAGTGCGATCGTTTTATTAAGTCAGCCGTTACATCTGTATAGTTTCTGTAGGCGAAGATTCAGTTAAGCTCCAATTACACCGTCGGGATCCAGCATATGTAAGTTAATGGTTAATCCAGTTGTGTTCGCATGTGTCGACGCGGATCCGGCGTCGTTATTATCAGACAAGACCGGAAATCGCGCCGGAATTAACATATATGATAGAGCGCTCTCCACTTAAAGGCATCTACATGGCTAGAATATCTCCGGCAATTAAAGCATTATGCAAATCGTAATGTGTGCTACACGGCGATCGAAGGCAGTCACCGGTGAAGCCCTCACGTGCATAGTCTGGCTAATTCCGGTCGTTCGACTTAATATAATTGGAAAGTTTAGCACGCACAAAGTGGCTCTTCGCTCCGATTTGAATAAATCAATCCGTTTATTGTGTTACTCTCATAAAAGAAGCGCGAACGAATTTAATCCGGGCGGCCCTAATGGCATTAGCCTTTTCAAACTGGAGCGAAATAAGGCGATATCGCAATAATTGGGTTAAGACAAATGAGAAGTAAAGACGGGGATTTTATATCGGTTACATTCGGCGAAATTAAATTTGCATGACGCTTGATTCGAGGCTTCATTCTCGCAATGCAAATCGAGTTTTAAAACTTCGAAATTACAGATTTCTGATTACACCGTCCGCAAGCAAACAGACCCGCGATCATTCTTATATGCCCAAGTTTTTTAAACGATAGCTCCGCCCGGATTTAACTTTCTTACTCCAACTTCTTCCGTGTAAACAATAAAGTAATACAAACAAATTTGCATTTTAATTCCCATCCCAGCAAGCAATTAAAACTGGATCTTTTGTCTGAAAAAAACATCCATCATTAAAATACCAATTGTCGTATAAGCGGAACAAAGGGCAAATTATTCATTCAAGACCCAGTCTCTCTTTAACAAACGCTCTTTTCTAACGCAAATATTAATGCGGTAAACTTTTCTCCGATACGCCACCCACAGAATTATGCAAATCATTTTCAATTGAAGTGTCTAATTATTTTTTCATCCAAGCAAATGCAAATGCTAAATAAACCCGGATCCGAATAAATCACGCTACTAAAATATTATTCCAATGAAACCCCCATTATCAAAATTAATTTACAAAAAATTATGTAAACACGAAATCTCGCATAATCAGCCTAATGGAAAATTTTGTTTTAATTTTTTTATGTCGCACAGTCCATTTGGCCGGCAAAATTTCGCCCGCAGGGCATTCGCAATTTTGCGCCACCACCTAGCCGGCTCAAGGCCGTGAAAGTGAGAGCACCCGGAAACCCGGATTTTTCATACGAGCTGTCGATTGCACGATGACTAATTGTGGAAATTTTCGATGGACTTTGTCTGAAAAGCTCTACCAAACAATTGCAATTAATGGCAACAGCATGGTGGATATAAAAGGCAAAACAAGAACGCAATCATTCACCCAAACCAGTACCTTCCCGGTATTTATCAAATTCCGTGACAAATGGCCGAATGCTTATCTAAACGCGATATTTCACGCTTCGAAATTTGACTGCCGATTTGTTGCCACCCGAATTAACAAAACCAAAAAATAGGCATGGAAATCGGTTGATACTTTTTTCTGGGAAAATTTTATGTCTTCATAGACACACTTTTGTGGTCAACAATCAAACGTAATCTGATACTTCCTTTTGGAAAAGTGTTCGACACAAAAGGACTAAACAATACAAAACAGTGCGCTACAAAAGCGTTCCTTCCGAAAATCTGACATTGTGTGTAATATTCCATTATATTGAAATGTGTTGTGCTGAATTGTGTAAATAAATAAAATATTATTTGGCCGCTCCTTGCCCTGTAACAAAATCCAGCAGTTGGGATTTTCTCCGAAATGAATTGCTATCACATTTCAGGGAAACTTTGAGTAAAAATGTCTTTGTTTGGCTTTTCGCTCCTCTCCAACTTGAAAGAATTTGCATGTTAAAGGTCTCGCCGCCCATCGTTGTACAGCCCCAATTAGAAGCAAATGCGTATTTGGTTGTTTTACAAAAATTAGCATAAGTTGAATTTTTGTCGGTAATTTCCCCGACAAGAGCAAGTTTAATTATGTAGTTCTGTGCTTCTTCATCCGAATTTACATAATTAGGAGTCACACGCTATTGGCTGCTGCGGTAATTCCCAACATCGGTCTTCACGGCGATCAATTATTAATAATAGAATATTGGCTGTTTGATGTGGGGCAATAAGCACGAAACTGTACTCAATAATCCCCAACCCGGTGTATAACCAAAGTTTGTCGTAGGTGCGCCTCCGATTTGTCTTTATTTATCGTCGGCCCTTTTATACTCCACTGCAACATTTAATACATCTAACCGCGATACGTCATTTATCAAGCCTCGGTTTTATTATCGCCCGACTCTATCTCGATTTATTTTTTCGTCCATATTCATCAAAATTCGCCGCCCTGACAGCGCAGCATCAATTTTTATCTTTTGGCGCATGGAAATGCATATTTATATTTATTTATTCGGAAAATTGCTCCGCGGTTTTTCTTCCGATGCGCCCAACAATTTAATCCGGCGAGACCATCAATTACCAAACATCATTTTTACACCCGGCTCTTACTTTGATTTTAGCGGACGCTGGCCGATACAAGATAACGCTGTGGATTTGACTAGCTGTGATTTATGGCGGCTCTCCCAGTTATGGCACCATATTCGCTCTTTATACCCAACTCCAGACAACGATAAACAATTTGCAATTATGTTGCCTTTCAGTGCAATATCCCGCTACCTAAAACAACCAAGTGGCTATTACACAGACAAGAGCCCGTGTTTAATCCAACTGGGCCAGAAAACTGTCAAACTTTGCCCCAGTTGGTTGCTTTGTTGATAATAAATCAGCATAAATTTTAATTGAATTTTTTACGCCCCTAGTGTGGGCAAACAAGGGTTAGAATACTCGACTATTGGCCTCGCTTAACCTTTCGAAAAAATCCGCTCAAATTCAATCCTGCGGCAAAAAATTTCATTTCGCCGAAACCGAATTAGGAAAGTAATTAAAACTTGAAAGAAGTTGCTTAAATTAGGAAAGACATTTATTTTAATTCGTTCGCCGATCTTGAGTTGTTTGTTGTAAGAAGACGGTGTAATTATTCGAAAGAGTCCTTGGTTTTTGTCGAGGTTTACGATTGTTCCTTTTAGGGCGTGTTATCCGGGATTAAGTTTCTTTGACAAAGGACGTAGGGGTAAATGAATAATATGGTAATTTTCTACGGTTCACACCACAATCCGGCCCGAACGAGACCGCGATAATTCACTTAACAGCAGTAATAATTTTGTTGGCCCCTTAAGAAAATCACCAGCTCCGCGACCAATTAGCCGAAAAGTACGTATTTATCGGGCTCATGAATACACGCTTTCGTTGAAATCCGTCTCTCATGAATTCAATTTGTGTCCTCTTTGGTGAAGTGTTTCATCAATGCAATATTCATTGGGCCACTTGAACAACGCTGCTTTCACGCGAGAACCGACTTGATCTTTTCTCGGTTTCGCTTCGACAATGGAGACGAAAAATGAAACATTTTTCAAGTTTTACCCAACTCAAGTTGAATTCTTACGTCGGAGAGATATAAAATCCATTAACTAATTTACGCCAAGTTGGAGATTGATCAGATGCTTTGTTACGCAACTTGACATGAAACATAATAACGCAAACAATCAATTACCTTCGTTAATTATATTGGCATCGATGGCACTCAGATGGTCTATTTGGTCCACTTACTCTGATTGTTTAATTAAGGTATCAACATGTATGATCTGTCAACAGGTTCGACTGCAGTCTCCCGGATCATTAATAATAATAATTGTATCAAATCATTGTGATTTTAATAATAACTATTGTAATAATGTGGACTATAGCTGCTCGGTTATATAAACAAACATGAATAATTTAATATCAGTAATGCGTTTAAAAATAAACTGCAACGGCTTTATTTGTCACTTTTGCCAGCGTTAAAAATGGTGGATGCGCCGGGATAGTGTACGACATCTGGCAACCAAACATCAAAAATAAAGCTATTAAACATTGTACCAATAAAATTTAACAATTATTTGTTTGTTGACTTTACTGTGCCCGTTTTTGCGACATCTACATCCCTCAGTGTAAATCCAGAGCGCCAAATCCGGCAAATATAAGGAACATTTTATTAAAATATTTTACACTTTTCACGTTAGAATCAATTATTTAGGCCCGAAAAAATCTCTGGAGCTTCCCTGGAGTAACAAATTTCTTTTTTTTAATTATTTATACAACTAAAAGTTAACACTTCCTGCAAAATTTCATTAAACTCCGATTTCTCAGTTAAATTTTTTAGACGTCAGACCATTATAAATAGTTTAAGTTTAGCGATTACATAGCAATTTTTTACCATAAAGTTCTTGAATCATCGAATTTTTCAACAACAACAAAAAAACAAATGGACTATAATAATTTTAAGTTAAATGTTGTTTATTTTTAACAAAAGACATGGCAGTTTGAGAGGACCAAGTTTAAATCGAGAGGAATTTTTTAAACATTTTCAATTAAGGTATCAACATGTATGATCTGTCAACAGGTTCGACTGCAGTCTCCCGGATCATTAATAATAATAATTGTATCAAATCATTGTGATTTTAATAATAACTATTGAAATAATGTGGACTATGGCTGGTCGGTTATATAAACAAACATGAATAATTTAATATCACTAATGCGTTTAAAAATAAACTACGTCAACAACTGCTTTATTTGTCACTTTTGTCAGCGTTAAAAATGGTGGATGCGCCGGGATAGTGTACGACATCTGGCAACCAAACATCAAAAATAAAGCTATTAAACATTGTACCAATAAAATTTAACAATTATTTGTTTGTTGACTTTACTGTGCCCGTTTTTGCGACATCTACATCCCTCAGTGTAAATCCAGAGCGCCAAATCCGGCAAATATGGGGAACATTTTATTAAAATATTTTACACTTTTCACGTTAGAATCAATTATTTAGGCCCGAAAAAATCTCTGGAGCTTCCCTGGAGTAACAAATTTCTTTTTTTTAATTATTTATACAACTAAAAGTTAACACTTCCTGCAAAATTTCATTAAACTCCGATTTCTCAGTTAAATTTTTTAGACGTCAGACCATTATAAATAGTTTAAGTTTAGCGATTACATAGCAATTTTTTACCATAAAGTTTTTGAATCATCGAATTTTTCAACAACAACAAAAAAACAAATGGACTATAATAATTTTAAGTTAAATGTTGTTTATTTTCCACAAAAGACATGGCAGTTTGAGAGGACCAAGTTTAAATCGAGAGGAATTTTTTTAAACATTTTTTTTGCAACATATTCGTCAAAAATTGTTACGAACAAATTGCAAAAAAACGATTACTTGAGAGAAGCGAAAAATTAGAACTAAATCCTGCCTCTCAATGAAGTTGGTTGCTGGCTTCAAAGTGCACCAACTAGCTCTATTTACGGCTTTCGCTCCGTGCGATCCTTCTTTTTCCGTGTTATTTTATTAATCCCCAAGGTTTAGGTTGTACGTATATTTTCATTATTCATTAAATTCTGCATAGGGATATGTTTAACTTGCCTTTTAATTTAAATGTAAATGTAAATTTATACGCGAACAAAAGTTAACATGTAAGTGTATGACCGAAACCTCGGTTGTATATCAAAAAAAGTTGCACCCTTTTCAGCAAATTCATTTCCATACAAAATTGGTGGTGTTTTTAATTTCGACATGAATTATTTCGTCCCACCGAAAGCATCGATTTTCCGAAAAAAAATTATTTAAATAAAACGCAATAAGTGTTCCATTCTAGTGTGCGGCTTCAAGCACCTGTTGCCAATGATCGTGAAACATGTAAAACATTTGGGGCATTTTAGAAATCGGGGTTTTTAGCAATGGTTCTTGGGTTAGTTAATTGACGGAACGGCTTACAGTCTGAATTTATGTAAATCCCCGAAATGAATGCGACGTCACAGTGCGTCCTCGCTAAATCATAAAGCGCCGCTTCTAATTTGAAGAATGCTTACAATTTTAAATTCGGAGGGGCTTTGTTTGGCATTTTTGCTTTATTACGTGGCTTACCACCCGCGCTAATGGAATCGAAAGAGAATTTACATTTTAAATTCAGGGAGACACTCTGTACATCAGCAGATTATGTATCGGGCCTCAGCCTCCACATATGTTGCGTCCGTCTATAAATCACCCTAATATACATAAAACCATTTAGAGCCCGGAGAATGCAGGATTAATAGTACAATAACAACCATTAAGATTGAAATTAAGCAATGATTTACTCCGAGGAACCACAAACGGGCCCTTTCACACTAACTGTTCAAAAGGCACAAGTTGCTTCTAACAGCGCTTTCAGCCCGGCATTCGCATTTTCTCGAGAAGATGGAACCAACACATTTTCGTTTTATTTTAACGTCGGCTTATCATCCGGTTTGTGGTTCATCATTTTTTCCCAAACTGGATACGTCGTAAAAGAAGGTTAAACGTTATAATAAAAAGAAAATACGGCGGCGTACAATACTGAATTTTTCAAGAGAAATAAAACTGATTTGTGCACGAAATGATGGTGTTTATGTTCACATAATATTTATATTTCGAATACCGGACGAAAAAATTGGATTTTCACAGTGTTTGGAACATCTAGAACTAGCATAATTTGATTTGGAGTGCACCGAGTAGAGTCACGTGAAAGGTAAATTATGTCCTCGAGAGGAGCGCATTATGTTATCGTTTACATCTCCCATGTGTGTCTTACTCCGATGTCTAAATACCGTTCACAAACTTGCAGAATTATATCAAAATTTTAAAATATCGCATTTGCGCTTTTATGAATTTATGTCGAAAGTGTTCCAGAATAATTTAACATAAATTTTATCGTAAACACTCTAGAGGATAGATAAAAAGCCCGGGATACTAATGAAATGACTAGCGAAAATGTTCTACTAAAGTAATTAATTTGTTAGCTTAAAATTTCATTTAGATACAACTTAAAACTACGTAGCGTGAAACACTGAAAACACATGAAATAACAAACATTTTGAAATAAAGAATTTAAACCTATTCAGTAATCTCAACTTTTTTACAAACGCCTCAGTTAAATTTCCTTGTTTTCTTTAGGATCAATGTATAAAACGGGCTAGGGTATTAAATAATTCCAGAACAACTTGTTTAGGAGCTAAACACATCTTAGCTCAAGTGGGTTCACCTTTATAAATTGTTTTGTGACCGCAATCGATACAAACGCTCTTATATCAAGTTCTATTTAATTATGCACAAACTGCACAACACATAGACAATTTAAGGAAATTTATAGAAGCAAGTCTTGTGAAATAATGTATAGGAATTGCTCTTGGAAATTAATATCCCAGTAACAAACCACTGCTTTCAAAATAAGTTAATCCCAACTTGAAAGAAATAGAGAACTAACAAAAGAGAATAGAAAATAAATTAATTAAAAAGTGTGGTTTGGTGAAATGGAAAAATTTGAAAAACAAACAATCCCTTAGAAACCTGATATTCTGTAGATTTGTTGGAAACATAATCAGTTTCTTGACTTTTGATGGAAAAGAAGTGGCAGAAGATGTTATCTTGAGTGGTAGTAAAGACGAGGGTGATATCAGATATCAAGCAATCAACTAGTAAAATTAAATTGTCCAAAGTGAGATGAAATCTTGACGACGTTAACAAAGTTTCAATATCCACTGTACTAGAAACGACCACAAAATAAAACTGGCTTTATTTTAATTACAATTAATTAAAGTCACATCCAGTAGCAGTGGCTTTAATAAAACGGGAAAGAAACAGCTCTTTTGAATTTGAAGTTGCTGTGAGACGGCGAAATCGGGTTTATTTGGAGAAGGGTTCAAACTTTTAGCCTTAGGAAATTTCTTATTGATTTTATTTAGCTGGGTAATTACAACAATTTTTCTCTGATGGTTGCAGCAATTGTTCCAAATGCGCATTGTGCTCGCAGAGATAACAATGTTATTCCGGGTGTGGTAAAAACCAACGTATGATTAATATGGGACTATGGGATTTGTTGCAGATAAGTAACAATTGGATTATGGGTCCGGAGTTGTGCGATATGTGGACTTCAATCGACGTCCTGTGTTGCACGGCATCAATTTTGCATCTGGTCGCCATCGCCCTTGATCGGTAAGGAGGTCAACAATATCGTTATTTCCTTCAGAAACTGCGGTAAATTCGTTCGGTTTTCCTTTAACCGTGAAATATGCCCGTTGTAAAATCACTCACGGTCCGGCGGGCCCGGAATATTTACTTGCAACGTTTACATTTCCAGATACTGGGCCGTAACGAATGTAGATTACATCCACACAAGAAACAGCCACCGAATCGGTATCATGATCGTGGTTGTTTGGAGTATTGCTTTGGTGGTTTCACTCGCACCGCAGATACCGCAATTTAAAGACCCCGAATACTTGAAGAGGATCCAGGAAAAGCATCAATGCTTAGTTAGCCAGGATCTCAAGTACCAAATTTTCGCAACTAGTTCCACGTTTTACGTTCCTCTCTTAGTCATTTTCGTTCTGTATTGGAAGATCTTTCAAACGGCGAGGAAGCGCATCAGGAGACGACGGGAAATGAAGGGGCAAGTCGTCTTAAAGGTCGAGAAAACGAACAATAACAGTAAGTTGTAGCAAATTTTCCTTTGTTCATAAAATAAATTAAAAATTTAAACATTGCAATAAGTGAAATTAAGGGCCCTCTCTAGTCAGATATTCGCTGTTCTGCAACTAATGAAATTACGTTTTATGTTTACAGTTTTATGATTTTTAGATGCACTTCTGTCCTTTAAACTCGTTGTTATCTCATTTTTACCTAATATAATTACTTTGTGTCTAAAGACGATATCCACTGCTTATTATTAGTAAAGGTAGACGTAAGTACAATGTTATTAGAAATTATGAGCTTCTCAGACAAAAATTTTAATAAAAAAGTTACAAGGGTACAAAAAGTATTGTAAAAATTTGGTTTAGTTTTCTGTGATTTATTTGAAATTTATTTATTTAAGTTCAAAGTTGAAGCAAATTATAAACTGTTTTTTACTTATAGTTTCAAAATTTGCTCATTTTCAATTCTTTCTTCAAATGCTTTACAAACTTTCACCCTTTTCTGTTTCCTATCTGACTCATTCATGTGTGTTTTTTTTTAACTAAATGTTAAGCACACTTTCCTTTCTCATTTTCCTGTGTCTTTCATGAATATTTGACGGGTTGGCAACGCTATTTACTGACGCAGCCGTGGAAAAAATCGTATGTACAGTGAAATCTCTTATAAGCGGACACCAACGGTGACATGATTTTTGTCCGGTTAATAGAGGTGTCCTCTTAAGAGAAATAATGATTTATACATAGAAACAAACTACAAACAATTTATTAAAAATGTAGCAGCATGATTGTAAGTATTGGTACGACAAACAATACTTATAATTTATTTTTTGAAAAAAATATTTTCTTTAAAATTCACTACATTTTGTTCATCAGTACCTACTTGCAGATTCGTTAGAAATAAAAAAATTGAAAACTTCAAATGACTTAAAATTGCTATTTTCCAATGTCGTCACCAATTCTTTAGTTTTTAACTCGACAACTGACCCAAAAAGCAGAACAATATATTTTTATTAAACGTTTTTATAAACCAATTATAAGTTAATTGATTAGTATTTTCAATTCTTAAGTTTTAAAAAAATTTTGCTTTTGACAATCGTTTCCACTTTCATGCAAATTCATCTTCATTTTTATCAACAGAATTTCATATACCTGGTTTGCTTTGAATAAACCAGCTCAGAATTTGTAATTTTTTGTTAGTTTCAATGTTAACATACGCATTTAAATTGTTTTGTATTTGCTATTATAATGCTGTATAAAACAATGAAATGATGTTCTAACGAATGCATAGACACTGAAATACTTAGTACAAACAAGAACTAGTGCCACAATAATACTCGTATAAATTTAATCTCTTTTGAAGTCTGAATCTAAAATAGTTTAACACTGAAATAAAACATGTGGTCCCCCAAAGTTTTCTGCCGAATAGCCATAATAATAACTATATAATAATTTTCGCGCGTACGACTCGGTGTCCGCTTACAGGAGAGTTTGTTTCCAAGGATTCGAATTACATTGTCCGCGTCCGTTTATTGGAGAGTACGCTTAAAAGAGTAATACCATTTAAAATACATTAGTTCAAAACGGAGGCAACAAAAAAGTCCGTTTGTCAGAGAGTTTCGCTTATAGGAGGTGTCCTTTAAGAGAGATTACACTGTATATCACTGCGGAGAATCGGAAAATATATGTTTTTCCTCCCTTGGTATCCAAATAGCTATTAAAAAACTCACCTTGTATACATAAATATACAATAAATTTATAAATAAAGTGTTTCGGCAGTGGAGTTCAGTTTTCATTAAATAACGTCCACAGAAAAAATATAGTAACATTTTAAAAAGATGAGCATTTTTTATGTAAACGAATAAAATTATCAAAAAAATAGTTCTCCAGCGGTTTAAACAAAGTCGTTTGCCATCAGCACACAGCACAGAATTTTCTCAAAGCGTAAGATAAATTACATTTTGCTCTAAAAAAATCGTATTTCTCTACAGAAATGCGAGTAGGTAGAGAGGCCCCTTAAAATTCGAGCACGGGTGGGCGTTTAGGCATGTCGTTTCTTAAAGGTAAGGTGTCGAAGAATTTCCTCACGAAGAGGAAATTCCTCAAAATGAAAAAGTGTTCAAGCAACAAGAAGTCTTCCGCTGCTGAGGCTCTGGTCTCGTCGCTCGTCATGATGGAGGGCCAGTCCACCACCACGATGGAAATCGTCGAGGAGCAGGACGAGGTCCAGAGCAACGGCAAACAAGAGGAAACGACAGCTTTCACGATAACGAAGCCGCAAACATCGACCCTAGTTCAGAGCAACGCCGAGGTCCCGTTGGTCTCCAACAACGTCTCCCCCGAAAAAACCTCGTCGGCGACGACCAACAACGGCTCGGCGAGCCACCAAAGCCACATCAGCGATATTAGTAGAGTAGAAATCTTAAATAAGGAAATACCCCCGTGTCCGGCGTCCGTCGACAAGCTGATACCGTCCAGGAGGGAGAAGAAGGAGAGCCTAGAGGCGAAACGCGAGCGCAAAGCGGCAAAAACCCTGGCCATCATTACCGGAGCGTTCGTGATGTGCTGGTTGCCGTTTTTCATCCTGGCACTGCTTATGCCCCTGTGCGGGGCCGCGTGCACCATCAGCGAGTACATCTCGAGCTTCGCCCTCTGGCTGGGCTATTTCAACTCGACGCTGAACCCGGTCATTTACACGATCTTCAACCCGGAGTTCAGACAGGCCTTCAAGAGGATCCTGTGTGGAGGACACAGCAGAGGGCGCAATTTCCGCTCGGGCAAAATTAGATAAAAATATCAGTTCCTGGCAGGCTGGCGCAGGATTTTTGGTTCGCAATAAAACCGGCAACATTTAAAAACTCAAATACCGAGAAAAAGGCAAGATTTAATCAGAACAATAATACTTTTCCGATTTTCAACCGTCCTGAAATTTTGAGTTGAGGGCTGTGTCAGAATTGGATTTTTCGCGTACATATCTCGAAATATTTTCGATCATTCCAAGATATTCGCATACCAGAGATTCTGCGCTCAGTGCAAGTTTCTTTCACGTGCAGTATTCCTATCGTGTATATACATAATAATTGTTATTACCAAGGTAGAACATGCAATATTGTTCCCAATGACGCTACAATGTCTTTCTATATGATAGCCGTTGCGAGTTCGAGGTGTCTTGGCAAAGAGCATCGAAATTGAAAATAGTTAAGAGACGCCTCTAGAATATCATCAAGTAGATGTTTTATTCGACATTTCGGCTTTTATTTCCATTGCTGTGTCGCGCGCTTACTGTAAAATATGCGTCATCAACCCTCTTCGGCGAAACGGGATAAGTATTTTAATATTACTGTTATTTGTATCTATGTAAATACGTTTTTGGCATTTTTTAGGACCTAACTGTATCCATAGATGTTAGGTGGGCGCCGCAACAGCCTGTCCAGCCTGGCTCAATTTTAACCACTAGCTAATTAACGAGAGAACTCGGAAAAAATTGTGCCGGGCCTGGAAAGGGTTAGTGCCGCGTCCACAGTTTGTTTTGTATTTTTATATCGATATAAAACGACTAATAAATCGCTGTGCTGCAGGTGTAAACTTAACAATCTCCAACCATGGCCGTTACATTTATCGAGACTAATGGTTATGGTTGGCAGATGATGAATTGGGCTTCTGATACGTATACGATATATAATTGAGCCTGTATATCTGTATATTGCAGGAAGCAAACACACAAATTTAAGCGAATCGCAGGGTGCGCATTTCTATGTAAAATAACGTTCTGTAAGTCCGTATAAATCGCATTAATGTACTTACATAAGCTGTAATCGTAGAGTACTGTGTAAATATTCCACTTATGCTGATATATCAAAATACAGACCTGGGGCGTATTTTAGGAACAACTACTTAATAACATTACTGCGTGTTGTAGCAATTTAGGTATCTGTAAATTGCTTTGACTATTATCAATAATTGAACTCATATTGTGATAATATGCGTTGTTAGACTAAGTCTTAACGAGGTAATTTATTGTTTTTAGATGTTGTGTATATAAGAATTATAACTAAGCCCATGCCCATGTTAATTTATAGAAAAAGAAAGTACACCATTATTGTAAATACTGACTTATTGTTCATCAAACTGTGTTAAAATGTATAAAAATAAAGTAAACTTGTTTAAAAATCCCTCATTTTGCGATTCCTGCGATCGGCGGCAGCGGAGCGAATAAAATGTGGCGCTTTGTTCATCTCATTTAGATAACACCATAAAGCGATCATCGCATTTCGGTTTGACGTCTAAGTGTTTTTCCGTACAAACCGCCCGAATTAAATTTTACGACGCGATAATTAAGAACAATCTGAATAAAACGAGAGAGAATTAAACCAGCGTTAAACATTGGGAAACTTTAGTGGGAATATTATCAGTTTGCTGAAAGCCATTACGGTCGGAATTACCACGTTAAAGCCCTAGTTGCAGTCTTTTACGAAATCCGTTCACGGATAGTTTTATTCGCATATTTCGAATTCAACTGCACTACGGGGAGATGATGGCGGGTCGATTGGGAGCTTGTGTAAAATCAACGAGCGCGAATAAATGGCCCGGCTTTGAGAAATTGTTTAAATTTTAAAACGAGCGGCATTTCGGGGAAATTTCCCGAATATTTTCAAACCCAACAAGATGAACAAATTCCTGGTTTTCTTAAAATAACCATCATTTGATTTTTGAGTCAATAAAACAGCCGTTGAAGAAGCATTGTGTGCGAGTGGTTACAAATGAAGTTATTATCCCTGACAGAAGGCACGCTTACTTTAAAAAATGCGGAAACTTTCGGAGTTTATGGAAGTTTATTGAACACGAATGCGGATCGTATATCATCAAGTGTCTGTAATTGCCGTTCTTCCAAGGAAATGTTACAACAGTGAGCGCCCAATTATTCGTTCAATTTTTTGTTGATTTTAATTCAAGCCTGTCCGTCACGCGATTTGCAATTTAGGGAAACAAGATCTGAGCTCGCTCTACATATCAATGTATTGTTGAAATCAATATCTCAAGGAAATTGCCGTTCTCTTGCATTGGATAAAAAAGGGACGAAAAAGAAGAGAAATTGAAATTTCATATGCAAATGCAAATTCCTTAGTTATAGAGAAATTTATTGGAAGGGCCGGATGTCGGCCCCAGGACTACACAATAAAGAGATTTCCGAAAAAGTAGGTCGCATTATTTTGGGACAACTTTTAATGCAATATTTTGGTTACAACGCGAGTTTTTGTTTGCCTAAATCCGGAATTCATAGATCACGTTTAATCCCATAATGGAGTTTCGGCATCAAGCTTCACGCGCGGCAATTTTTCGGAAATACATCATATCGTATATTGAACTGAGTTATGTTTACAACTTAATGCTTACAAATTCCCGTGTTAGTGTATAACCCGCCATCGTTCTTACGGCGAGGATAAAGGAGAGTGTAGATGAGGCTCAAAAATTACCGTACGCTTTAGAAAATTATCTCGAGGTGAAAGTGAAGAGGGTGTCGGGAGTAAAGATTCGATCTTGGGAACTTTGCGTAAAATCAAACAGAAAGTTTTATGGAAATTTGAAGCCGACCTGAACATGTTGAAACAATGAAGTGGTTGGACGGAATGATTACAGGGAAAGTTTGATGACTTTATCTTAATTTACCTTTGGAGGTTTGATTGAAGAGTTCGGGGGAAAAAGCGAGTCGGGAGGTGGATATAATTGATATTCCCAGGGTTGCAGACCTAAAGTACTGCAACGTATCAGCTGTCGGCATCGCTTTAAGCGGACTGACAGAGAAAAAGCTCCCGTGGGCTTCGAGTGAGATATTAAATAATCCCGCGAAAATTTTTGTTTCTTAGCTGGAAATATCGTTATCATTAAAATAAAACTAAACGCAGCTAATAATCAGACCACGTGAGTGATAATGAAAGATTGTGTCTTGTTTCTCTTACTGGCCACAATTTCTTCAAATGTGTAAATTCAAAGATTTACAACTTATAACGAATTTAATTTACAAGAAATCAAGAAACAATTATTTGATTTGGACAAACTGAACTTAACACAAGGTCTTACGTTTATTTATGACATGCTGTACGCTCTCGTCCAATGGAACGTCAATCGAAACGTCCAAAACTTGTTAAAGTCTGACAAAAAATTTGATCTTGTGATAACTGAAGGTGTTTTGGACGAGGCTTTGTTCGGTTTAGGTTACTATTACACATCCCTCGTGGTTCTCGTCTCTGCAACTGCTTCAAATAACGTGAATAATTACATTTTTGTCAATCCAGCACCTGCCTCTTATGTCCCCGGAATGGGAGGGACTTTGAATTTTTGGCAAAATTTCTTAGCAAAAACTGTCTTCAATGCATTACTCTACTTGTACCACCTTCCGGTTTAAAGAAAACTTTTCCACAAATAAGTATCAAACGACACAGATTTAGATAATATTTTTTTTTAATCTTTAAATCTGCCAAATAATGTGAAAATTATGAAATGGGTGCCACAATAGGACGTTCTAGGTTGGTTTATTTCTGTAATCGGCACAGAAAAAATTAAATTTTAGCACACCCGAATATTCGGGTTTTTATCAGCCATGGTGGTTTCCTAAGTACCGTGGAAGCGGTCTACCATGGAGTCCCCATAGCTGGTATTCCTGTTTTCGGGGATTAGGAACATAATTTTGCAACGGCAGAAGATAATGGGTATGCTGTTAGCATTCAGTTGAATGAATTTTCAGAAGAAACCTTAACTCGAGCTTTGATGAAATACTCACAAATCCAAAGTACATTTAACTTTGTAACAGAGGCACTATTTTTTAATGTTTTTTACAGATGTAGAAACATAGTGAAACAAAGATCAAAATTAATGCAGGATCAACCTTTGTCACTATTGTTAAACAAGAAAAGGATCAGACAGGAAAAGAAGAATCAGTAACATAAATACAAAACAGAAAAATTTTTGTCTTGTAGATTTAAAGTCAAAATAAATTTTCTAAACATATTTTCTCATTTATAGATACCTCATATGACCTAAGCAAAAATATAAAACCTTTACCCTTCTATTAATAGAAAAAAAGTTATCTCAAATAATAATCAGTGAGTGTGATGACTTGATGAGCAATAAATTAAAGATAAGATCTTCTTAAAATGATGAAAAAGGAATGAAAAACTCTAGTTTTCATTTGGCAAGTGAGGTGGCAACAATGAAAACTGTAAATGAGGCCCAAAGCTCCGAAATTCTAGTTGTTGCCCTCATCCCTTCATTCAGTCATTTTTCCATACCGTTCAAACTTTCGAAAGAATTGGCAAAGCGGGGACACAAAGTGACTTGCATTAACCCATATCCTCAGAAAGCACCCATCAAAAACTACATCGATGTCTCGGTTGCCGAAAATATAGAAACCATGGAAGGTTCGTATGTAGTTCCCAAATCTAGTCACACTAGCTAGTTTTTTACAGAAATTAAAAAACAATTATTTGATATGAACAAATTTAGCGTTATCGAAAATCTGACGTTTATTTTTGATATGCTAAAAACTCTAGTCGAGAAAACCATGACGAATAAAAATGTCCAAGAGTTGCTAAAATCTGACAAAAAATTTGATGTCGTGATAATTGAAAATTTTTTGAACGAAGCTATGTTCGGGTTAGGCCACCTGTTTAAGGCTCCAGTGATTCTCATTTCTGCAACTGCCGCAAGCGACATGAACAATTATATTTTTGCAAATCCGGCCCCTACTTCGTATGTTCCCGGGTCGGGGGGGACTTTAACAAAACATATGAATTTCTGGCAAAGAATTGAAAATTTGGTCACGAGAAGCCTGTTCCATATAATATTATATATTATATATTATATATTATATATTATATATTATATATTATATATTATATATTATATATTATATATTATATATTATATATTATATATTATATATTATATATTATATATTATATATTTATATTTATATTTTTGGATTTTCGAAACTTAGTAACATATTTTTCAGTGACACGCGGAATAAACTTTGCGAGAGGTCAAAATAACAAGATTTGGTGTAAAAAATTGTATTTATTTTTTACCATTTTCGACTTTTTTTCTTGTCACTTTTCACTTTGTTGAGTTAGAAACACAATTATTATGTTGAGGAATTACGTCAAAGATAATCCAAGAATCACTAACTTGATAAAATTACATGGTATTAGCTAAGCTGGTTAAGATGAGATGAGCAAGAATTTCTTTGATTTCGAATGATTTGCAAGTTTTTCGCGTTCTTTTGCGAATTTTATCTAAAAAAATTACGAATTAGTTCAAAAATGCTAACTTTTTTGTCCATTTAAATGCTAGTGTATTTTATAATAAATGACACTCATTCGAACATACGAAAGTCGTTTTATTTAAATAAAAACAAATTAAATTAATACAAATATAAAACTACTCGATACACTAGACTCATCACAAAAATATTTCAATCAACCCTTCTTAAATTTGAGCAAGAGTATACTAATGGTTAAGAAGACAACAATCCAGATCAGTGTTGAGACAAATCCAGCGTAAACTTCGGTGGTTCCAATACCCCAACCCCTGGCAAGAATACACCGCAAGCTCTCCGTCGATTTCGTCAAAGGCAACACGTAGGAAATCCATTGGAGGATGCTATGCATAGCTTCTATAGGCCATATGATGCCACACAGCATCACAATGGGTAAAAAGCTGCCCATGGCCATATAGGTGGCGGATCTTTCGTTATCGCAACTGCACGCGACGACAAATCCTGTAAAAAAATTGTTAGAGAAAGTGATTTTTCGGTAATTTAAATGTATCTTTACCAAAACACATTCCACAAAGGCCAGTGATTACAATAAGTATAATGACGAGAAGCAGATTTCCGTTTTGGGTGATGCCAAAAATGTAAAATGAGAAAATTAAAACCATGGCAGATTGGCCAAACATGACCGCAAATTGAGTGATGACGTGGGAAGAGAGGAGTTCGATTCCACTGATTCCATTAACAAGGGATCGCTCAAGGATTCCTTCGTTTCGTTCCAGTAACATAGCGCCGGAGGTCAAAGCCACTGCCAAGAAGAATATAATCCTGGAAAGAAAATCGGACTATAAAATGTGAATAAACAAACAAGTAGCAAACATTTAAATAGGAATTAGAAAAAATCTGTTACACGATGATCTATCTATACCGACCGGTTACAATAATACACGTGTGGAAAGAAGTGACAGAAAAGCATTGTTACATTTTGCAGACTGAAAATTGTAAGAAATTTGCCATTTTTTTTGTTTTCTTAAATTATTTATAATTCGCATCGCCAGATCAAAGCGAAACTTAAAAAAAACATTTTTAGAGCAATATGGTGTCCCTTTAAAAATTCGCGGTAGTAAAAAAACAAGATGCAAGATAAAAAAAATCTTCACCAAAAAGCAATGTAGTTTGAAAAAATGTTTCGAAATTATTGCTTTAAAGTAAAAATTGTGGGCAAATAATTCGTTAGGTATTACATGCCTTTTGAAATTATGGAAGTGGGAGTGGTTAAAGAGGAATTCTTCAAACAAGTGTCAAAAAAAAATAATTGAATATTGAATTGAACTAAAATATTAAGAAAAATAATAAACAAAACGGTTTCTTTCATTTGTCTTTTGTAAAAAGTCTTTGTTTCGTTAATAAATGTATTATTATTATTATTAATATTATTATTATTATTATTATTATTATTATTATTATTATTATTATTATTATTATTATTATTATTACAATTATTATTATTATTATTATTTCTTTACCATAGGATATTACTTCTAAAATAAACCATTTCCTCCCCCACAAGGTAATTATCTCATTTTAAATAACTGTAACAGAATTTTAACTAGTTTTCATTTTTTATGAAAAACGTAGGTACCTAATATTCAATCCTCACAAAAAAAAACAGTAACATTAATTACAGATGTTCAAAAATTAAAAAAAGGAATTAAGGGATGTTGAAAAATTGGCGCATTAACTCAGTGGTACATTGTTAAGAAGCAAGTATAGATTACGGGAAAATTCTTTAAAAATTTCTGAAGTCCTATTTAAAAAAAATCGAGCTGCAAAGTCATTTTCTTAACTTTTAAGTTTTCATTTTTTATGTTTCACACTAAATAATCGTTCCCTAAGACAACGATCAATTTATTTTTTTGAATTCACTATCAACCATCAGTCCCTAGCAATTTTTGAATTAAAAAAAAATAAAATTCATCAAAAATTCAAAATTTTAAGATGTGCCAACCGTTCAAAAAAAATCCATCAAATTCTAGTTCGATCATGATTGTTAGACAACGTTGCCTCATCGTTTATTAAAATTTATTATCTATCAATAACTCGAATACATAGATTTTTTACTATTTTTAACTTTATACATCTAAGCTCTACTGTATCCCACTGAGATAATGCGTCATTTTTGAACACCCTAATGTATACATACTAAACATAGATCAAGTTAACTTTGTCTACTTGTTTTTAAGAAAAATAAATATATAAAATAATGTACATATCTGTTTTTTATCAAGTTTTTTTCATTTTAATTCACTCAAATAAAAATTAATCTGATTTCTTCGTACTATATTGTTATTACAAAATATCAATTTAGTTGGGTCTAATTATCAGTAACAAAATAATATCTGTTACATTTAAAAAGATATACATAAGAAAGAAAGAGTCTGAATAAATTTAGTACCTAAATTGTATTTTTCTCTTTAATCATTTAACATTTCAAAACTCCAAATTTTCCACAATGAGTTTTCAGAATTTCATTATTGAGACATATGTATACGAAATTGTTTGTTTAGGTCTATCCCAAGATGTTACCCATGATAAACGGAAAGTATTACAAAAGGTGCCGCTTTCAAATTACAATAGTGGGTCAAATGAATGTGTTTAGATTAATTTAGAACCTATAGACCCCAAAAAGTTTGTAACAAAACTTACGTAAGTATGACACCAGGTGCCGCAAAATCTGTGAAGTCTGGATTGCCGTAACCGTAGACTGGCGTTTCCCATCTGATTGGTATTGTTCCGACCTTCGTGTCAATGTTACAGGAACTTAGGTAATCTTTGAAGAAGTCCTCAAAAGCGAAGTACAAGTCTCTTTGAATATAACTGCCGATATTTTCATCTAAAAGAATTAAACAAATTATAGTTACCTATTATTATCTGATTACACTGGTCTGCAAAAAAAATTCCCCCCTGCTTATTATTTTTAGCGTGGTTATTATAAATCTAATGCTTCGGATACAAAAATTATTAACAAAAAAAATAATAATAGTTTTTTTATATAAATTGTTGATTTTACTTACAACCTTAACTGTGAATTATTTAAATTAACTCACTAAAAAAATCTAAATAGTTGCATACCAATAGCGTTTTCTAGGTAATTGTATCGTTTCCATCTTGTGTAATTCGGAAGTAAAATTACCGTTGGGGGCGCCACTGAGCTAGGTCGAAAACAGTAACCATAAATGGCGGGAAAATGTTTATTCGGATATTTTGAGCGTTGTGCGAATTTTGGTGCTTCACAATTATTACATTGCCTATGCGGAATGATTATTGCATCTTTGATGCAAGAAACTTATGTTGACAAATGAGAGATGACGAGGAAAACACGAATAACGAATGACTGTTTGGTTCACTTTCTTTATTGGAAAATTATTACAAAGACATTGAAAAGCCTACCTTTTGGCATAATTTACGTTTAAATATATCAGCAGTTGTTAATCTTTATTGTAGTTTTGTAGATTTACCGCAGCATTTCATGATTTTTTCAGTGTAAAATTCTAACCTAAAATTCATAACACTTCACTAATTTATAGGTTTCTTGAGCCAAACTTTGTGTTCGCTGTGATCCATTACTTATAATCTTTAATTAGACAACTGTTTGATAACACTTTGTAATCAAAATTTAAATATTTTTCACTTTTTATCCACTTTCAAGTTCCAACAATAAATACTTTATACCACGAAAAACTACAGAACCAAAGTCAACGCTAGTATTTACCACCACGTACTTTTAAAGTAATTCTTTCTATTGTAAGTAATTAACACTATACACGCAAAATTGTTGAACAATTCATTAAATGTCAGTTGAACGTGGCATTACGAAAATTTCTTTACTGTTTTCGACATAGTTCAAAAGTCATCACCAGAGGACGTCTAGTTAATTTTATTTCCGAATATTGTCTTGATGACATCTATCTTAATATGTGTATACAATGTCTTTTTAAATGATTCTCATCTAATCGTCTGTGAATTTCCCATGTAAAATCAGAAATACCGCTTTATAAAATTAATGACAGGCATTTAGACACCGAATGTTACCGTTCTTCATTTATTAACTCTCCAAGCTTCGACAATAAAAGCATTTAATTAATTAATTAATTTTACATTTATTACATTTATTAACAGTCCTTGGCAGTTTTTTTAATTAGAAAAATTAAACTTCATCAAAAAAACAAAATTTGTAGAGGTGCCAACAATGGATATTGGGCCGAATGAATAAAATTGAGTATAAGCTTTTGCTCAAAGTAAAAGTATTTTTCAGTAAGTATTTGCTTTAAAGTCGAGAGTATTCTCAAAACAAAGTGAATAAAACAAAGCAAATGATTCTATTAGTAATTAGCAAGAACAATTTTGAAGTAAATGCTCAATGAAAAAAGCATTTGCTTTATTTTTATTCACTTTATTTTGAAAAAAAAATCGATGTCAAAGTAAATACTCGTTAAAAATGATTTTACTTTTAGTAAAAGCTTATAGTATTTACATCCATTATTGTTTAATACTCTATACATTTTAGAGCACTTACTTGCAATATTTGAAGTAAAAGCATTTACTCAATTTTATTCATGCGACCCAATATTTCTTAGGAAAACGTTTCAAAAGTAATTAATTTTTATTGTTGATTAAATTTTAATGCCATCACGATTATTACACAAAGTTGCTACAAATTATTATCATTTATTTAAAATTCGTTATTTATAATTATCAATAACTTTAACACATGGATTTTTTTACTTTAACGTTCTTTGTAAGCATTTTTCTACCACATACCATTAAGTAGGTACGCTGGTTTTTCAGCACGTTTAAATCTTCATATTCATACCAATTTTATTTAAAGAAGGATTTCGTTACAAACCAGTGTTATTTAAGAAAAATAAACTTACTTGACTTGTCCTGATACACCGCAACCGACGACGTGACCAAATCCCAATCGGGCACACTTCGACCTCCATTAATCCTTGACCTCAACGAATCCGAAAAATTACTCGGAAACACTAAAGTTGCCCAAGCTTTCCCGTGCCGCACCTTCTCTTTACCTTCCTCTTCATTTTCGTAAAAACTCTACAACAAGTGATTAGTTTTATTCAAAAACACAATCACACCAAATTACAAGTTCCAAAGTCCGGTTTTTCAAAAAGTGCAAATAGTTACAACTCAGCCGTGTACTGTTACAACCCGGTGTAACTTTACACACTTCAGACTGGTCCAATTCGTAGTTAACTACAGTTAGGGGTAGTCCAGTGGGGTCGTGCCCAATGGACAGACAAAACAGAATTGTTTGGACAACAGGCAGTCCGATTATGAAGGCCATAACAGGCGCATTTCTCCACATCCAGAGGAAGTTCTTCCAAATGAGGGCCCTCATGTGGTTCAGTTTGACGATTTTGAAATAATCCGCGAACGTCATCGGGGGCTCTTCCTCTGGGGGGAGCTCCGGAGGGGCGTTTTCGGTGGGCTCGGGGGCTATGGAGACGCGCCCCCCTCGACTGGACATGGAGACGTTGTCTCCGAACTCTCCGGAAATTTCGCCGACTTCGTCGTCGATCACAGCGGCTTCGTTGATTGTTCCGCTGGGGACTTGGATCGTTTCTGTGACTCCTTGGAGGATGCTAGAGCGACGCCTTTTGCCCATGTTTTGGATGACGCTCAGTTTGAGGAAAACATCTTCGAGGCTTTCGGCCCCAAATTGGGAGATGAGGCGTTCGGGGGATTCCTCGGCCAGGAAATATCCACCGCGCATTAGGCCGATCTAGGGAATTTCGTTTGTCATCAATATAAAAAAATACTATGAAACATGAAGCACTAATTTTACTTTTGTTTGTGATTTATTAGTGCTTCGAATTGTTCATCTAAAACGTTTCGATTTTTTTCCTATAAATGTTTTCAAATGAAAGGACCACAAAGGACCCATCGGTAGGTTTTAAAGTCAGGACCCGAATAAGCACACCACATGTTAAAAATGTTTTTATTAAAAAACTACATTAGGGGCTGGTTTACAGACTCGTTAGATTTAATTTAGAGTTAAACTAATTCGAATAAAGTTACCTTTTAAATGATAAATGTCAAGTTAATCCCGAATTAAAATTTTATTGCAATTAAAATGTTCTGTAAGTCGGCTCTAAGAATCTTAGAAAAGTCAAACTTTTAGTACATTAAAGAAAAAAAGTACAAACTTTGTTGTAAGTAAATGTTTTAAATTTTTTTAACTAAGGCCGGTTTATAGAAGCGTCATTAATTTAATCTACAATTAAATGCATGATTAACTGATCACGTGACCAAATTGAATTTGGTCTATTGGCGTTTTTAACTTTTAATAGCCCAATTTAATTGAGTTTTCTATAAATCGGCTCTTAAGGAAGACTAGCAATAGCAAGACAAAAACAACCTTTAGAAAATTTTTTTTGTGAATGAGATTTTTTTAAAATTACCGCTTTAAAAATTTATTTGGAAGGAAGTGCTAGTTGGAGGCGCCAAAATAGTTTCCGGTTGAAAATTATTATCGATTTTGAATTATGTATAAAAGTAAAAAAGTGTAAAAACACATTATTTTTGATCATTTTGACAGTTCTCTTAATGTTCAAAATGTACCCAACTTAGAAAGTTTGGTCCAACTTTTTGAAAGAAGTTTATCTCCATACCCTGATGGAGACCGCTTTTGAAGCAGTTCACAGTTCTACCAAAATTCATAAGAAAATAACCAACCGCTCCAGTATCAAAATGCAAATTAAAAATTAACATGTTTTTTCAAAAATTTAATTAGTCACTTTGTTGCATTACTACAAAGTATACCTATGGACAAGAAATCGTCGACGTTAACTTATAGTTAACTAAGAAAAAGTGAAAAACCACACTTTACAAGTAAACAATTTACAAATTGGTCAAAATGTTCTTCTACATAAAATTACCTACGATTTTTTTAGAATTTCAGGTAAATTACAAAGACGTGAAAAATGCACTGTGACTCAAGTTGTCCGCCACCTTTTTGGATCTGTGGTAATTCCCGAGATTTGGCGATAGTAGTAAAATTTCCAATGATGTTTATCAAAGCGAAAAGTTTATATGCAGATCAAGGTAATCAACTACAAAACTCGACATTGACATAGGAAGAGAGGTTTAAAATTTCATTAATTATGAGGTCTGACGTATATGAGTTTTTTGTTTAATCGTTAATTTGGTTCGCAAGACCAGAATAATATTTACGGGACGTTAATAAGTTTTAAATTGTTACGTGATGAGTACGCGAAAACAAAAGATCTTAAGACAGGTGATAATTATCGGTTGTATATGACATGTTTTCATAATTATTTTTAAACAGATGCGTTTTTTCATTATTTGTCCTTTGTTTTGCAAAATTTATAAACATGTATGAAGCAACACAACCAAACGCAACCTTTCTTCTTGCAAATTTTTCTAATAATATAATTAAGAATTTGAAAAATGAGTCATCAAAATGTGCGCCTACGCAATTACACAATCTGGAACTTTGCTGGAATATGGTCAAGGAGTTCGCAATATCTGCTGTAAAATAGGTAATAATTCTATTCAGAAGACTGTAATTGCATAAATAACCGTTTTGAAAAATAGTGCTAATGGTGACAATTAATGATATCAGAAGCCTTGAGCATTTACAAGCAAGCTAAATGCAAAACATATTTTTAAACACTTTTTCTATAAATAAAACAATGCTGCATTTTTACTCACCAGATGGGCTTGCCTCGTTTCGTCGATGTAATGGGTCGTAATAATGACCGTTGTCCTTCCGTGTTTGGTAATTTCGACCAAATGGTTCCAAATGTTTTGCCGCAACAGCGGATCTACGCCCACCGTGGGCTCGTCAAGGATCAGCAGTTCGGGTTCATGAATAAGGGTCGCAGCTAAGGACACGCGTCTCTGCTGACCACCGCTCAGGTTTTTTACCAAGCGGTCGGCGTCTGGCAACATCAAAAAACTGACTAGAAATCCGAGTTTGTCTTCGACTTGCTGGGTCGTCATTCCGGAGATCCAGCCGAAGTATTTGAGCGTCTCTCGGATTGTGAATTCGCCATAAAGGGCGATTTCCTGATAAAAATATGTTTAGATAATTGAAAAGTAAACATTTTTTCAACAAAAGTCGTAGCTACTAACTAAATTATTTTCAAATATGCACTTTTTCAAAAATACGCTTCAATACAAACTTATATATTTAAATGGAACTCCTTAAATTTTACTGCATTTTTTGACTGTTGATTTTGCCGAAGAAGCCGAAGAACTTAAAAAACTTTTAAACCAAGTTTAGATCAAGTTTAGGTATAAAAAAGTATACAGGGTGTATCTAAAATACGTGTCTTTATTTTAACTGGTAACAGATTTCAACAAATAAAACATTTTTTCCATTTGTAATTTTTTAATAAATAATTCCCAAATTTACTTAAAATTTGGAAAAAGATAACATATTGAAATGTATACCCGCCTATGAGTACCAAAATATGAGCCGAACTCTTTTTGTTGTGATAGAAACGGACAATTTAAACAATTTAAAACAACAATGAAAATTGTTGCTACGAATACCAACTAATTATTAATTATAACACTGACCGGCGCGTTTGCACAAAAGAAATGGGCAAATCAGTGAAAAATATAAATAAAAATTTTGCAAAAGTAAAAAGTTTTATTCCGTGTTACAATTATCACACGTATTTTTGATACACCCTGTAGAAAATATTCTGACAATTTACATAAAAAACGAATCACATTTTACAAACTTTTTTGATAAGAAAAAGTTCAAAGAATTAGATATAAAAAACTACAGGTTTGTTTGTTTTACAGGAAACTAGGAAAACCTATAGTCTTTTAGACGACTTTTTTTCAAAATTTCGGAACATTATTTAATTGACTTTTATAATTTTATAAGTATAAAACATTCAAAAGTAAAAAAGTGTCTTGTTTATTTGTAATTATTTTTTGGAGATTACAGTGTTTGAAATTAAATTTAGTGATTGTATATTTTGCTAACAAAATGCTACCCCTGCCAGTACGTTAAATACACATTTGTATTTTATGACTCAATTCAATTAATATATATCTTTTAACACTGTTTTACCAAAAGAATATAAATTTAAAAAAAGACCTACAAAAAAATTCCTTGCATCACCTAAAATTATTTTAGGCTATGTTGCAGAAATAAGTTACAATACGAACTTATGTTTTTTTATATGAAAAATCCAAAATCTCACTGCATTTTTGGACTTAGTTTTTAATAATACTGATGATTTTGATCAAAATTTCGATTTTGTTTAATTTTTGAAAAAAATTTTTTTTTTTGACAAAAACACGCATTTTTTTTAAATTTAGTACACAAAAACTAAGGATCTTAGAAAAGTAAAACTTTCACCACTCTAAAGGGAAAAGTTCAAACTTAAACCTATATTAATTATTTAGCGCATTGCAATTAGGAACCTAAACAATTAGGAAGTTTGTTAACACTTGAGTAATTTGAAAAAGTTAAATGTGAAGTGAAGAACACCTATTTTTTGTTTTTGCTTCTGAAAAATTATTAAAATTAAATTATCTGTTTAAATACATTTAGTTTCAAATGCCTAAAGTTTAAAATGCAAGTCATTGTTTTTCAAAGTGGCTTGACTAAAATAGTGTGTTTTTGCAAGAGCTCATGAATCTCCAAAATTACTAGAAGTTTAAGAAAGAGAAAATCTTTAAAAAAGATCTTTTTGAGAAATCAAAAAACACGTAAATTGAAAATTTTGTTGTATTATTATCTTAAACTAAATACCTTTTATAATAAAAAAATTGAAAAAATATCTCATATTAAATTAGAAGGATTAAACACAACGTTAGAATGCTCAAAACATATTTAGGATATAAGTCAATTTAAGTATTTAAGAAATATAAAAATTGTGTCAAATATTTACATTTTTAACAAAACAGATTTGTTTCTAATTTCAAGAAAAGCCCTTAAATATTGCGAGTTAGGGAAGTTTCCTAAGATCCACTCTTTACTAATGATGAATTACAGCCGAAAGCGCTTGAATTTTAATAAAATTTTATACACGGAAGGGTTTGATTTTGAAATCTTCAATACAAATTCCCTTTCAAGGCTTTAGATTAAATGGACCATTTCTACGAGATTAACAAATTCTACCACGTGTTGAATACCAATTAAGCTTAAAATCAACAATGTTAAAAGCTACATCCAAAAATGCAAAAAATATAGGTGTTAAAAAACACATAAGTTTATGTACTTGAAAATATTTTCAGGAGAGTCAAAGAGTTAGTATTTATGGCTTTGGTAAAAAAAGATTAAATTTTTTACATGCAACTCGCTGGGACAGCCCGTATGTTGCCTTGGTCAGTGGCAATCAGTGTCAAAGTACTCATTACTTTTAGCATCGATGGTTGGAAAACCTTCAAAGCCAACCACCAAAAAATTGAAATGAAGCAAGTTTACGAAATTGTCCTACTCTTACTTAATTCAGGTAAAAAATGATTCAGACTTCCAAAAAAAAAAAATTGGAATGTATTTACAAGGTTGCCCCCGTACAAAAATTCTACAACAATTTTAATTAACTGGTTTTCCCAGGAGATCGACCTTTTCTTATGATTTTTACGCATTGCAGACGCAACACGTAAAACCACACAACTGGTTTGCTCATAATCTGTGCAAGTGTTGGGATTACCTACCTGTGGCATATATCCTACACGTGGTCCAGGAACACCGCTTCCTCTGGATCCTGGTGTGCCACCCAACACCCATATTTCTCCCGAATTTAATCGTTTTCTACCAACTATACAATTGAGAAGAGTTGTTTTACCACAACCACTGGCCCCTAATAATCCATATCTGGAAAGAAATTGATTTATTGTAGTTTAGTCCGAGGCTTGAAAATTAATAAGTAACATTACAAATTCAGTGGTTCGGTTTTAAATAACAACGTTTAAATTAACTTTTTTGTAATGTTTGTTGCATTTTATTTACTTTAACATAATTTATTGAGCTTAGCATTAAATGTTAAAATTTTTAAATAAATTTGTACACAATTGAGAGTTTTATTATACAAAACGATAAAGAGATTGTTTATCTTCGAGTGAAAAGTTTAAGTTCAAGAGTTTAAGTTTTTTAACGGAAGCATAAAAAACGTTACATAAAATCAAAAATAAAAAAATTGAATTGAGGCAGCTTAAAAAAATAATTCCCGATTAACTTGATATTTTCTCATTGCAAAATAAATATCAACTTAACTCGAACTACTTTAATTCTTTATTAAATTCTAAGTTTACTTTTTGTTTTTTTCAAAATTATTAATATTTTTTGGGGAGTTGCAATATAGAAGTTAGAATGTCTCTTTAATGTCAAACACCATAAAAATAAAATTTTAAATGGAACACCCTATTTTTTATTTTTGCTTCTATACTGTCATTCAAAAAATAATTAACACATAAATGTCTCTTATTGACTATTGTTGCAGTATTCGAAATGGTAAACGTTAAAATCCCCATAACAACATGCTCCCTGTATGTTAAAAAATAGTGTGATACTTTTTTGATGAAAATTCAACAGTTGCTGCTGTTTGCCCTACCATGAGAATAATATAAAGTTGTAGGAAATGTAAATAACCAACTTTAAACTTTATGTAAATATTGTATACATAAATAAAATAAGCAGAAAGTAAACTATTTTATAAAAAAAACAAACAAAAAAAAATACAGAATACACTAAAAAGATAAATAGATAGAAACTGTTATTTATATTCATTCACAATTAAATTTCTACAAATTTAACTACTTACAACACTAATATCTTACTTGACGAAAATGTTAGTTTAAAATCATAGAAATTGTTTCTTCTGATACCGTGTAATAGCGGTAATATAAAGCGATTATTTTATTTTTTGATTTTCGTAACATTAGCTCCTTTTACTTGTAAAGTGAGTAAAAAAGGTACAATGATACTTATTTGAATAATTTCAAGTTCAAAAAGGATCCAAATCGAAAAAAAATCTAAAAAAGTGCCGGGTTTTGAAACTGTGTTCACTTTCATAAAAACCATTGTGGTGGAATTGACTAACCTGTTACCATGACAACTCATATAAAAGTTAATGCCAAGAGTACCCAATTTCCACCACAATGGTTTTTATGAAAGTGAACCGAATGTAACTAACATAACGAGCCTTTTGTCTACTCCTAAACTACTGCTTCATAAAAGTAATCAAAAATGGAAAATAACCTGTCATTTTACACAACTTTTACGTAAATTAAACTATATTTCGAGTGCAAAATGGATCCAAATCCAAGTTTTGATAAAAAAAAGTAAAATTTTGTAACTACACTTTTTGAACTATTTCACCTCTACGTAATTTATTTTACCGGAATTTATATCAGTAATCCTTGAAACCCAGTTTATTTCGAATTTAGGTATAAAAAAGTTATCGAAAATAAACTGACAATTTACGTAACTGATTGACATTTTACAAACATTATTGATAATGAATTACAAAAAATTACAAGTTTTGGTTGTTTTAACAATATCATGTAGAGAAATTTCATAGACCCAAAAGCGTTCACAGGTAAAAAAGTGTTTTGTTAAGTTGCTATAATTTTTTGGTGACTGAAGTGTTTGAAATTAAATTTGTTCAAAGTGCAACTCGTGCAACTAAATGAAATTTTTATTTTAATATTCAACTCAACGAATGCAGATTAAAACTGCTTTACCAAAAGAATAACAAAGAAAAAGCGTTTTGAGAATTGAAGAACTACGAAACAAAGTGATTAGGACTTTCCAAATCTTTTTTCATATTTTTTATTGGAATACTGAAAATTACATTGTCAGCTGGTCAACTGTCTGTGTGATAAACTACACTGACTTATTTGCTTATTTTGGAGTTTGAATGGTTTGGAAGTACACAATAATATTATGTTAATTAATTACAATTTTGTTCATAGATAATAGAATAGAAGCCAACATTTTTTACAAAATAATTTGATATTAAAATTCTGCACCAAACAATGCACCAATTTTTTTTTTAAATAGACAATTTAGTGAAAAACTATGAACCAATTTTTAGTTATTTTTTAACAGAAGTCTCTAAAGTGAAGATTTGTAAAAAAAAATCTAATGTGGCCTAGTCGCCAAATTATAAATATTTCGAAAAAGTGAAGTAGTTTTTCAAAAATGGTTATCTTTTGAATATTTGATGAAAAAATGTGAAAAAAATTAATGGTGAAGCAAAAGGCTATTTAAAGTGGAATATTTTGAAAAGTACATATAATTAATATAATTTTAAAGTAAAAATAATATAACAGGCTTTTGAGGCTTTTGTATATTATTACCAGCTATTTATTCAAAGTTGGAAACAATTTAAAAACACTTAGGTTGTAAGATGAAATTGGTTATCTTAAGCATTACCTCCAAGAATTTTAACAAAAAACATTTCATTTACCTAATTGATCATCGGACAAAAGTTTTCGCTGGTCCTGGCTCGCCTTGTATTTCAAGGATAATCCAAAAGTTTCAGCGTTCAATCCGAACTTTTACAAGAAAATATCTGGCAATTTATTCACGTTGTATGTAAATACAAAAAATGATCTTATAAACAGTAAAAAAAACTCGGAATCCTGCTAGTAATTCTGTCCAAAACAAAACACAGTAAACAGGAAATAAGCAGCAAAACCTGTTCCATTTACTTTTAAAGTTGAATAATAATTATTTGAATTTTCGCTATACTTACATGGCACCTTTCGGCACGGTCATGTTCAACCCATCTAAAATAACGTAGGGGTTGCTTTTGGTGCCGTATCTTTTGTAAGCTCGTCGAACACAAACGGCCTGCTGTCGACGAGTTTGTACTGTGGACATTTGGGCTTTAAACTGCCTCCTGCGCAGTTCCAGATCGCTTGGTCCTTCCGGCATTGTGATTCTTTACTGGAAAGAAAAATCGTAACATTGTACAAAATTTTGGCTGTGGAAGAAAACGACGTGCGTCACGCTAATTGTTCATTGTTAGTCAAAGGTGAGTAAATGTGTTTTAAATGTACACTTTGGTATCAATTATGTGTTCTTCCAAAGAATTTCGACGTGTTTGCAGACGTCCTTGAACATTGACACTCAAATACAAATTGTTCGGCGATCGTGAACTTCATTCGATTATTTACAATTGCATAATACGTGTGTACATTTGTATTCAAATTACACAAAGCTATTGATAATTCACCGCTAATCGGATTATCCATTTGCATAAAACTGCTAATTGAGAATTTATTTATAGGCAATGTACATAAACTTTTAAGTAACTCATCTTCTGTACAATTTTTACGATAATTATTGCAAAAGGTGAAATGTTGCAAAATATGGATCGTGTCATACTTGTCGGTATGTAATTAATACAACATAATTCTTTAATTATGTTCTGGCATTAAATCACTTCGACATGGACATCATGATACTAATAAATAACTTACATGTCTTGCTGATGTACGTAAAGACCAATTACAGGAAAATTATTTAAAAAATATAAGCACCTATTTTCTTTGGTAATAATAATAATTGTAAAAAATACCGTTTAATTGCACGTGTGAAGAGGACAACACGGACAGGTTTGTAAATGTGGGATTATTTTTAAAATCGTCGAAAAACACGATACTGAGAACAACAATGTTTATGTATGATGTTTCACGTGCCACGTGTGGGACTTTTTAATAAATTACAAATTTGACTTAGGTAGTTTTTTTGTAAAGTGATTAAACATAGAATTTCAATTAGCATTGAGACTTATTTTAACTAACTTCCAGTATTTAGTTGTTACTTTACAACAATATATGTGGCAGGTTAATCGGTTTAGTTGGCAAAACCACAGTCTCTACTGTTATAATTTATTAATTTCTTTTGATTTTTGTGACTTGAGATGTTTCAACTACTTTGATTCTTTGTAACTTATTGGGAAAAAAAGCTAAAAGTCTTCGTAACGCATTTATTGGTACAAATATTGTGTACCTGCTTATAAAAATTCTCTAGATACAATTTGTTAAAAAAACAAAACTTATTGTCAAAAGGGTACAAAAGTATAAATGGTGGTACATGAGAGCACATTTTTTTAGTGCAGTTAAAAATAAGTATGTAGTACATTTTTTTCTAGATGTCCGGAAGTTTAATTGATTTTTCTTGGATTTAATTTAAAATTGTATTCTGCTTTATAAGTTTGTTTCTTAATTAAATATTAAAGACTCTGTCTAATTTCCATGCTCGACTCTTTTTTATTATAATAAAAATTATTATTATAAATTTATATTTTATTTTAAATTTTAGAGGAAGTGTGGTTAATGCCCCCCCCCAAAAAGAAAGGACAAAAAATTACTAAACAGCTAGATATGTAGTAATAAACAAAATATGAACGACAAAATGCTTAAAATTAATGACAAAAAATCAAATTAACGACAGCAAAAGTGATGAAATAACATTTTTTAATTTTAACATTTTACAATTTAGAAAATATATGTATATATTTTTTTGATAACAAAAACACAAAAAACAAGAAACAGTGAAATTGAAAAAATGGAACTAAATTAAAAGCTAATAGAATAAAAACATAAACAACAAATGGTCACACCGAAGTAAGAGATTGCTTTTAATAGTTTGTATTTTTCTACACATGTTAGTTTTTAAAGATTTGTTTTTGAATTATTCTTGTTATGCAAACTATGGCGTGAACATCTGTCTTGGTTGTTGTAAAATTGAATTAATACTTTAAAATCATTAAAAAGACCTATTTTGTCATGCCAGTACTAGATACAGGGTGATTTTGAAGGTAAAAAAATCTAAAAACTAATAGTTGCGCCGAATTTGGCGTTGTGTTTCTCTATGTTTATGTTTTTTAGAATTTTTCTGTTCTTTTATTTACCTTTAATTAAAATTAATTAATTAAAAATATTAACATCAATAAAATTAATCCAATTTACTCAAAAAAAAATTATTTCTAGTGTTATTCCAAAACAACGATGCTTAAATATAGTGTTTTTAAACAAAGAAATTTTATAAATATTTTTGCTAGCACCAAAAGTGTTTATTTTAATTTTTAATCTATACTTGATTAAGTATTTTTGCGGTTGGCAACATTTTTTTACGTATTTTTATCATAAAACAACATTTAAGTACAAGAAATGATATCGATTTTTGTGGCACTATTAACTACCAAATCAACTAATTAGTTTTAATTAGAGGCATTATAGGTAAGAAATCGTAGAAAAATTCTGAAAAAATTCGCAGACAGAAAAAATACAAAATAGGTATTTAATAGCTAAATTGTCTGCGACTTATTAGTTTTTATATATCTATAAAAAAATACTTTTAGTATTCTCATCCTGTACATATTATCTAAAAAATTCAAACTTGTTCAAATATTTGTGGTAGTATTTTAGTGTTTTCAACCACCTACATTAAAATTTCAGCTAACTTATGAGTTATGAGTTATGACTTTAAAGTTATGTGTCGTTTGGTATATGATGGTTGTAATGGTATAACTGCTAGAAAACACTATACATTCTCAAGCAATAAATTTGAAAATAATTTACTAAGTATTATAAAATCGGTTGCAATCAGCTAATTTTATATTAGCATATTTACATGTAAAATTTCTGATTTAGTTTCAGGTTTGTGACCGGTTGAAATCAGGAAGTTGAAAGAATATTTAAAAAAACTAATAAATTTTATTGAAACTACCTATTTAATTTTTTTACTAATAATAATTAATAAATAAGCATGTCATAGTTTTTAATACACTACGAATTCTTTTTTAATTTTTAGTTAATAGTAATAATACAGTATTACCCAGCTTTAGAAGTGTGTACAAGGTAAGTCCATTACAATTTTTACCGAAAATATAAATTTGCATATGTTGTTTGCAAATCCTCCAACAAAACTAGTTTAGCTAACCAAGGTAAGTTCACATTTTATTTGAGAAGACCTCATGTGATTTGGCTGAGAATCATTCAAAGACAACAAAATGCAAAAAATTTAATAAATCGCAATTTACACAACAATAAAGCATTTAAATGTAAATGCGTTACCTGTCGGTGTATGTTTTCTGTATTCTTTTACATTCTTAACACTATTTTCAAATTTAATGCGTATTAGCTAAGTGCTGAACACGGTCTTACTTGTTCTTCTGTTCATTAACCGATAAAATCAGAAGGTTGCACCAAAAATAAAACAATGTATTAAATATTTATAAACAGAAAATGCCAATATTTAAATTGTGCGATTCGTCACTGTCAAGTAATTCCCAGAAAACATTTTTTATGAACTTTGATTTTTAATTTTGTGTTACGAAATTAAGACAATACAACAATTAGGTGTAAAAGCAACAGCACGAAGCGAAGAAGTAGGTCATATTAGATTTATATAATAGCTATAGAATCGATTATCTTGTAACATCCTTATGCAATTAAAAATTAATTTACAAAAAAATGGAAAATTGGTACATTCTTTTGAATTATTTAATGTAGACCAGGGACGGTTATTATTAAGTCCACTATAATTAATTCAGCCACTATCTTATTGATTTCATTCAAGGTAAGGTTATTGATGAAATTTTCTTCTGTATGTCAAGTTTATGTCTGCCTGTCTGGTGGGTCGTTTCGCAGAATTTGTAACACTTAGAATGAAACTTGGAAAACATATTTTTATGCCATTGATTGTCTAATTTTCATAACAATAACTAACAATTGGATAAATTGCCCAATTTAGCCATTACTACAATTTTCAAGACGAACAATACCTGGAAAATCGTTTCAGAAAACTTAACTAAATTACTGTAATATTGTTGTTTCGTTTGCTAAAAATTTGACGACGTTTCCGTGTTTACTTTTCATTTAATACAAGCTGGACAAATGATTCCATGACATATTACATCAATAAAATGCGTAATTTGCGATTTTATGAACCTGTGACTAATGTTAAATATTTAAAAATTCATTAGTGACTTTCCAATTTGCAGCGGAATTTGATAATGCCTAGTTAAATGCTACATAAATTTAACGGCTCGTAGCATGAGGTCTTACTGCTTCCGATGAATTAAATAATTGTTGCAGTAACGCAGTTTTTCGCAACGTATCGAGGAAATTAGCACATCTATTATTTCAATTCAAAACTTAGCCGCGATTGCACACTGTTTTAATAACATGTATTTGTTGCACAAATTGTTTGGAAACCGAGTTCTTACCTGGACGAGTCCGAAAATTCCAAAATTTCTAGCACCCACTAACAAAGCGACCACTCTCTACAACAATTCGAATGTTTTGTTTTTGAATCATTTGAAGATTTAATGACGAGCGCCAAGTTCAGCAGTGGGGAAGTCCATGGTCACATGGGCAACTAATCGACGAATGCCTGCACCTGGAGGACCCCAGCAAACCAATCGCAGGAGAGAAGCAACCTCTACCTGCGTAGAAAAAATTATAAAGAATTCCAAACTACTATTTGGTTTTTTTGGCTCTTTGCGTCAGCAGAGTGAAGACCATTGTTGATTACTGTTATACGAAATTATGAAGCCCCCCATTTCGGCAAGTTCCACCATGAAAACCATGGTCACAGCATGAAAAGTCCAGAGATTACAAAATACGAGTGTCCAGCGTAGGTCAGGTTCAGTTCAATAACATTTTTGTCGCTTCTTTTAAAATTCGATGCCCAAGTATTTACATAATATGGTCGTTAAGTTTGTTGATGGTTATCTAATTTTTGATAAAGTAATTATTTCTGCATGGGTGCAAAAACAACTTTTTGTTAATGTGTAAAGTGTACTTGACTTAGGTAGATAATTATTAATTATTATCTCGTGACGTTTTTTTCATTCATGGACTGCTTGCTCACCTATACTTATGATGGTATAAATACAAATTTACGTAAACGCGAGTGATATTCAATAAGACGTTACTTTGAAACAAGCAAATTAGAACTAGAATTACGCAATTGAATATTTCCATGAACAGGTGACAATAATTGAATTGATTTTTGAGCCGCATTATTTTTAATATGAACAAGACACTGGATATGTGTTTAATGGGTATGGAGAAAACCAGTTTTGTTTCATGGTGTACCCGTGCAAAACAAAAAATAAGCTTTTTTAATACACGGAGTGAGTCTGCGAAAAGTATAATTTTACTATACTATTTCAAAAACTAATTATACCACCGAATTCAACGTTTGCTACCAAATAGTTCATAATTTACTCAATGCATGTGATTTTTTTCAAAATTGAATAATTAATATTTTTATATTTTTAATTAATTCATTTTCATTATAAGGAACCGTAGAAAAATTCTGAAAAATTTACTTGCGCAGAGAAACACAAAATTCTGTGTGATTAGTTTTTGAGATATACAGGGTGCTCAAAAACTGGCGCACCAACTTAATGGTACGTTTTTGAGAAGTATGTGTGGATTACAGGAAAAATCTTGAAAAGATTCCTAAAGTCGTATTTTAAAAAATCTATAGCTATAAACTTATTTTGTTAACTTCTTCAGTTTTTATTATTCTTTAATGTTTTTATGTTTCACACCAAGTAATCGTTCCCTAGCAAAACGATGAATAATTATTTTTAAATTTACTATCAAACTTTAACAATTTTTTTAAATTAAAAAAAAATAAAATTTATCAAAAAAATCACAATTTGTAGATGTGCCAACACTGGGCATTATTTCCTAGGAAACCATTTCAAAAATAATTTATTTCTATTCGGAAATAAAATTAACTAGACGCCCTCTGGTAATGACTTTTGAACTATGTCGAAAACAGTAAAGAAATTTTCGTAATGCCACATTTAACTGACATTTAATGAATTGTTCAACAATTTTGCGTGTATAGTGTTATTGCTTACAATAGAAAGAATTACTTTAAAAGTACGTGGTGGTAAATACTAGCGTTGACTTTGGTTCTGTAGTTTTTCGTGGTATAAAGTGTTTATTGTTGGAACTTGAAAGTGGATAAAAAGTGAAAAATATTTAAATTTTAATTACAAAGTGTTATCAAACAGTTGTCTAATTAAAGACTATAAGTAATGGATCAAAGCGAACACAAAGTTTGGCTCAAGAAACCAATAAATTAGTGAAGTGTTATGAATTTTAGGTTAGAATTTTCCATTGAAAAAATCATGAAATGCTGCGGTAAATCTACAAAACTACAATAAAGATTAACAACTGCTGATACATTTAAACGTAAATTATGCCAAAAGGTAGGCTTTTCAATGTCTTTGTAATAATTTTCCAATAAAGAAAGTGAACCAAACAGTCATTCGTTATTCGTGTTTTCCTCGTCATCTCTCATTTGTCAACATAAGTTTCTTGCTTCAAAGATGCAATAATCATTCCGCATAGGCAATGTAATAATTGTGAAGCCCCAAAATTCGTACAACGCTCAAAATATCCGAATAAACATTTTCCCGCCATTTATGGTTACTGTTTTCGACCTAGCTCAGTGGCGCCCCCAACGGTAATTTTACTTCCGAATTGTTGATCAAATTCTATTAAGATCATGACTGTTAGACAACGTTGCCACAATTCATTTATTGAAAATTCGTTATTTATCAATAATTTTATTACAAAGAATTTTTTTACTATTTTCACCTTTATATGTAAGCACCCGGTATACAGGGTGTCTGTTTTTCGAACGCTAACATGAGGGTGGCATAAGGATCTCAGTTATAAGAGATACGAGGTTGGTTAGATTAGGGTAAAGTTGCGCATTTTTATGGTGAACAATTATCTAAAAAAAAATTTGATCTGTCATTTTGAGTGTGTCAATTATTGAAAAAACAGGAAATTTGTAATTTTCGTTTTTATTTTTTCAAGTGAAAGCCAAAAGAACTAGATATTTTTAACTAAGACATTGCATTTTTTTAAAAGGAATTTATATCTGTCATTATTTTTTCCAAGGCGTTCTTGATGAAAGAGTTTTTCTCTTTCTCATATTTTCTCAAATATGGAAGCCATATTTGCTTTTTATATTTTTGAATAATTTCTTTTTCACATGATATGATCGGATCTTACATGCTGATAAAATGGAGAAAAAAAACTCTTGCTAAGAGTGCTTTGGAAAAAACGTCAACAATTTTGTTTTTAACAAACTAGATTTTGGAGGTTTAATTGAATTTGGATCTGGGTGGTTCACATTTCCGCCGAGCTTACTTACTTATTTAAAAACTATAAACGATATGATAAGCTAAAAGTTTATTCTTCGCAAAACAAAATAAGACAAAGTTATAAAAATTTTGTTTGCATATTTAATAGAACTGTCAAAATTTAGTTTGTTAAACAAAATTTTTGGCGTTTTTTTCCAAAGCAATCTTTGCAAAAACGTTTATTTCTTCATTTTAATCAGCATGTAAGGTTCGATCATATAAAAATATAATAATACATTATATTTAAAATAATAATATATCATGTTATACATCGCTGTAATCAGGAACAAAAGTATCGATATGACGTCCATAAGAAAAACCAAAGTTGAGTGTTGTAACTCTGACATTAAGAACGCATTGAAAAGGTGGTGACAGATTTAGATTTCTTGTAAAAAATTGCTTGAAAAATGTTCTACTAAAAAAGTCTAATTCTTCTGGTTTTCGCTTAAAAAAGTAAAAATAAAATTTTTTGATTTTTTTCCATAATTTAAAAACTAAAAGACATTTTTTTAATAATTGTTCAGCATAAAAATGCGCAACTTTGCCCTAAACTTACTAACCTATGTCTTATAATAACTGAGATCCCCATGGTGGAGCTCGAAAAACGACACCATGTAGTATATTTTTAATAGGGTGTTATACAATAATGACTCAGCACTATTTTTATGTGAATATGTCATGATCAGATCAGTTGAAAACCCTTCTATCATTTTTATGCTGTTTTTATATGTGTTTGTACAAAAAAATATTTACTCATCTGTTGAAAGCCACTATGGTAGTTTATTATTAGTAGTTAAAATTATTTTTTTGAAGAAAATAAAAATTCTAGCGCAGGGACGTTTTGAGAATTTTTTTAAATTGTTAATTTACTTATGCCGTTTTGTCAATAGTTTTAAAGTATTTACACGCAAATTTTTATCATTCTAGTTCAGTGGTTCTCAATATTTGGGACCAGAGGTTCAAATATTTTTTTGGGAAACCTATGCATTTTACTTGATTGCTTTGTTTTACCATTCTCTATCTTTAAATTTTTGCACAACCATTTATTAACACGCTGTATAAAATAACAAAAATGTAAATTAAACTAGGATAAAAGCATTTTGTCATATGAAGAAAATTTATGTTAATTTTTTTATTATTAAAAAAAACCTCAAATGTATTTTTTTTAATTACAAATTACCAATACCTTACACAGTAACAATTTTATATTAATTACTTTTATTTAATAATTTCTGCCGATTTCGTTTATAATTTATAAAAAAAATTCCAAGCACTTTAATATAAACCAGTTTTACACATGCCATAATAAAACTATAAAAAATTAAGTAGTATAATAATTAATAATCAAAGAGAACTTATGCTATCGCCTTTACATAACGTAATTTTCGCCCGTGAATGACCACTTCGTGGTTGAAACAAATTAATAAAATATTTGGTGTTTTATTAATAAGAATTAGGTACTTGTGTTTATTGTTTCGTTTACAACACTAAGGCCCAACTGCACCGTTGTAGCTTAAAATATTATAAGCTCTGCTTAACTGTGTCTATTAAACTGCACCGTAAATAAATGCAACTTAAGATTATCTAAAGTTTGGTTTAAACTAAACTGTACCTTTGGTGCCGCCTAAATAGCGCTCAACATGAAAAAAGTAATTCAAATGCACAATGATGAGAAATTGCGTTATTGCGTTATTTTTGATTTGTATAATGAAAAATTAGTTTAATTGCTTCAAAAACATTTTTAACGAAATAAAATTCAATTCACCTTCGGTACAATAAAAAAATTACCGTTCTTGCTGTCTCATAAAAATTGGAGATACTTTGGTAGTATAATTGGTGCAACAGTAATTTTATGTAATATTGCCAAAAATAGAGATGGAGACGGAAAATAACCTAGACTGGATGATGCCATAGGTGATGAAGATGAAATAAAGACAGAAAATGTGCAAATTTCTGCAGTACGCTTAACCATGAAGTTTTTGATCTTCGAAATAATAATTATTGTGCTAAATTTAGTGTTTTTTAATTTTTTAAATAACATTGTTAAACACAAAAGCAAAATTTATCAATTAACTCAATAAATGTCCATAGCAGCACTGATTTTTCAATTCAACACACAACTCTTTCAATTGTATATCTAATTCCAATTTTTTTAAATAATTTGAATTCGTTCAACATTAGCTCGAATTTTTTTCTCCTTTTCGAATTCTAAATATGCAATACCGCTTCTGTAACTTTGAAACTGTTGTGGAATTTGTTGGCTTATTCTCGTGGTGAAAATTCTAGAACAATGTTTTTTCGTCTTCGAAATCGAAAGTTCTTTGCTTTTTTATTAAAATAATGTTTTTTCTCTACACCCTAAATATAGACTTTTTGTTGATAGTGTTGGTACATTACAATATCTAAGCAAGAAAATTTATACATCTAGCTCTTTTTGTGGCTTCAGTCATCCCTGCAGATTTTTTTTTATTTATAAAATTGACCCAAATTTAAAAACTTAAGCAAAGTACGTACTCACTAATTCTAATTTTGTTGAACATTTTCACGTACTATTTGTAAAATATTGACAACTAATTAACACGCATTTGGCGGATTAAATTAACTATAAAATAAAATATAAATAAAATGTCACGGTGTTCTGTGCAGCTCCATTTTTGAAACTCCACTTATATCTGTAACCATAAACCGAACCGGTGCAGTAAGGCCAAAGTGACCCAGGATATAAATAAATAAAACAAGTTGTAGAAAAATAAATTGTCTTCAAAAAGACTGCAGCACTTGTATTCGTATATTTAGATCTTAATTTTCAATTTCAGCGGTTTAAATTCAATCTTGAGACACGCTACCACCGATACACGAACAGATTAGAACTTCAAATGCACAATACAATAAATAGATTTAATAAATCTTTGCAATATTTGTTTATTTTTTAAAAACAGGGCTATGAATTTGTGTGGACGAAACCACATTCACTCTATAAAGAACGTCTGAAGAGGAGCAAAAGTTGAAACTGATTTTTTAATAAAAGTAATAAACAAAATGGTTTCTTTGCAATTAAATGTTGTTTTTAAGGTTGTTTGTATTTTCACTGAACTTAAACGGGTTTTTTTGTTGGTAACATTTTAAGCCATTTTTTTAATAACTGCATCCTAGATCATAACTATAAAAACTCGATTGATTTATTTTTCTATAAAAAAACAATGAAGTTTAAATCACATGAAAAAAATATCGTAACTTTCTGAGGGTCTTTGTAGCAATATGTACCTATAAATTAAAAAAAAATGTTAGTGTCATTTAAAAATAAAATGAAAACAACATAAATTTTTACCTTTTTGTTGAATTTTCTTGGCATGGAAATTAATTAAAACAAAGTTTAAAAATCGGACACACTAAACGTTTATTTGAAACACATGAAACTTTCAGTGTATATTCTCACTTGAGGATGACCACTTTGTAGTTGAAACGCGTCGTGTTTCAAAAAACGTTTGGTGTGTCGAGTTTTTAAACTGTGTTTTAGTTATAAATTTTTAGTCATTTTATTTTTTTATTAAAATTGGTAGGTACTAAGTAAATTGAATTATTGCTTCACAAGTTAGTTTATACCTGATTTTTAATACTATTATATGTAACCGTCTTTAAACTCGATGTATTTTTTTCTATATGTAAACTTGACTAGTTTACAAATTAGCTGGTTAGTTTGTAAGTAAAACTCAATTTCAACTAAAATAGACTAGCGGCTAGCCCCTGCCGGTCTACAAATGTTCGCTCAGTCGAAATGTTGCGAGCGAGGTCGGAACAGTACGAACGGAGACCATAACGGACTTCTCATTTCAGCTGGGCATATGGAATAGTGTTTATGTTTATGAACTGTACGCCACCCTAGCTCCATAAAAAAACACTATTCCACGTTTCGAGTTCCACGTTTTCGAGTTTAATTGGTCGTGGGGTTTGTTTCCTTTTAGTTAACTGGGGCGAAGCCCCAGCCACGCGCAACATATTTCCATAAAAACCACTATTCCAATATGCCCAGCTGAAATGAGAAGTCCGTTATGGTCTCCGTTCGTACTGTTCCGACCTCGCTCGCAACATTTCGACTGAGCGAACATTTGTAGACCGGCAGGGGCTAGCCGCTAGTCTAAAATAGCGGCTAGTTTGTAAAAGATTAGCTCGTAATCGAACGACGCCAGAGAGCTGACTTGACATACACAATAGACAGCCGAATTAGGCATTTTATAACTTGAGTCCTCGCCATAACCTGGAACTTTTTGAAAAACTAAGTAACTAGAAACTGTTTGAATTAGATTAAGGCCGGGATAGCGCGCACGCAGTCCCGACTACCAAAAATTGTGCGCCCGAGTTATCCGCATTAGGGATAATCGCAGGGGTCAGCCCGACCTCAGTGCAATGGAAGGGCCTCACCCTGGGGGAACCGCCTTTTTGATCACGGTAACCCCTACGCCAGGTAAGTATGCTTTGGAAACCCTCAAGTGAAGTATTTATCTGGTGGGAAACGACTCACACTTGGAGAGAGTATAAGACAGGGCCATCTACTGGATGCTGAAGATATTACAGCACAGGGGAGGTTATTGATTATAATTGAAATGATGCTGAATGTTTTTTATTCTACCAAATTGAAGCAATTTGGTTGGTCCATTAGCGTTGTTAACTTTTAATAACGAATTAAATTTTAACAAAATTTTCTATAAACCGACAATAAAGAATTTTTTGTATACGTATGACTTCAACAATTAAGAATTTTTTGTTTAATCTCCTTGGAATTTTCAACAAACCTGAAACACGCGTTTTTTATTTTTACACGAACGCTCAAATCCCAATTTTTTGGTTATAATTTCGAAAATGACAAATTTTTGTACTCAAAACCCTCTTGGGGATGAAATTTACAAAATCCAGAAACACGTATTTTTTCATTTTTAATCGAAAGATTAAATACTATTTTTTATGCATATAGCTTCAAAATAATAACGATTTTTATGTTTAACCTTCTTTGGGGGTGGAATTTAAAAAAATAATAAAATACTTGTTTCTTTATTTTTCACCGAATGCCCAAATACTAATTTTTATAAATATAAGTTCAAAAATGACGTATTTTTATATGTAACCCTTTTAGGGGTACGAATTCCAAATGTTCCTAAACACAAGTTTTTCATCTTTAACCGAAAGCTCAAGTACCAATTGCATGGATACAAAATAAAAATTACGGATTTTATATAAATTCCAACCCCTAGTCAACCACCTTGGGGTTAGTATTTCAAACTAAAACAGTGTTTCTTTACTTTTCACTAAAAACCTAAATATCAACTTTAATTAATGTGAATTCAAAAGTTACGAATTTTTCTACAAATTTTATTACGCCATTTAACCCTTTTAGGGGATGATTTTTCGAAAATTTTAACTTTTTTAACTTAAAGCCCAATAACTAATTTTCAAGAATATAACTTTAAAAATGACGGATTTTTATTCAAATTTTAACACCCTATTTAACCCTCTTAGGGGGCGATTTTCCAAAAAACCTTTTTTAGTACATGCCTACGTTATAAAAGCTACCTATTGTAAAAATTTCAGGTTTTTATACTTAACCGTTTAGGCTGTGCGTTGATAGGTCAGTCAGTCAGGACAAGCAATTTTATATATTATATTATAATATAATTATATATATAATATATATTATAATATAATATGTTTCTTAGTTACTTATTGAATCTGTTGTCTCAATCTGTCGTCCTCATATTTTTAAAACATTTTATTTTTCTTTGTTACTTATTGGTTAAGAAATAAAGTTATTTTTTGATCTACATACATGTTTTTATTACACCCCTGTTACAAACAAAAAAACATTCAAACAATTTAATAGTTGAGCTTAAGTAAAAGATTTGTTTATTATAAACCCTACGTACAACTGAAATATAATGTAAACTAAATAAAGAAATATCATCTTTAAACATACACAAGGTTTGTTTTTTGGCGCTGATGTATTTGAATTCAACATATTCTATAATTGAACTAAGTAATCAAGTACTTGGTCTAAACACGGTGACCACGCTTGAGATTAAAAAAGGTAGTTTTGTTAGAATTTTAACGTATATTTGCAATAAAACCAATGTATATTCAATTTTAGAAAATAATAATATTAATACTAAAACTGGAATACTTAATGTAATCACATGGTAAGAATATTTCAGTAAAAGTGTATTCACTTCACTTTAAGCTTAGTGGTTATTTGCTGATGTCCGAATATAACGTATGTTTGAATTGAACTAGTTATAGTAAAATTAAATATATACTTTTTAGTGTGTAGAAGTTTTAGAAATATGCAGTTGACTAATTAATAACTTGAGATTATTTCAAATTTCAATTTTCAAATATAAGTTTGAAACGGTTTTCTTATTTTTCTTTTTGTAGAAACATTTCATATTTTTTTTATTAATACTAGTTTTGTAGAAAGAGTAATGTTTAAATACAACACCTCGATCTTAGAGCAAATAGTTGTAGAATAAAAAACAACAAAAATTGATCAAACGTTTTTGCTGACCCGTAGAACATGACTTCTGAGTGTAACGAAAGAAAATTTGATAAAGCATTTTATTTAATAAATGAAACTGTGGGTATAAAACAACAGTAGTTTTTAAATAAAAGGAAAAAAAGCAATGTTTATTCAGCTTCCTTATCTGACGTAGGGTCTTCGAATAAAGCATTGTGCCATAAGAGTCTTGCTGCAACTTTGAAAATAAAATACGTCCATAAACAATGCAGAATTTGAATAAGACACAAGCAAATAACACCTGCATAATAATAAAAATAAGTCGTCCATATGGGTTCAACACGGGGAAGGTCTACAACAGAACTAAAAATGATTTGAGTTAGTAAAGTTTTTGAATTAAATAAAGAGGTAAAAAGCATTTTGTGAAACAAATCTTGGTTTTGGAAAACAAAAAAACGTTTTCTTAATTTTATCAAATCACAAATAATCCTTAAGAATCGTAATCTTAAGGTTGTCAGAACGTAAAAATCTTAAAAACCCACCTTTTAATTATATAAAAAGGAAAAATTCCCAATCGTGTAATGCCCCACACAAGCATAAAAACAAAGAAAAATATTCGGGATAGAAATTCACGATCGAAATATTTTGCTAACTTGCAAACCTACATTGAAAATTGAAAATACAACGTTCACAGTTCAGTAATCGTCTAACCAACCTGAAGAAATATATCAGCAAAGTCATGACAAAATAAACCAATACTGCAGTAAGGGATCATACTGTCTTTCCAAGAGATCCACATTATTTCAAGAAGAACAACATGATGTGTCAATGTAAGAAAAAAATCCTTTTTCCGAAAATCTAAAGTATCAACTGTCAAGAAGGAGCAACATATGTGAGCCCAAGATATCATAAAAAACCACCAAACACCATTTGTGATCTTTTGGTTGTAGACGTCTACCCTAAAAAATTTGTGAGAAAAAATGTTTTCACTTAATGGTGATTTTCTACCAACATTCCTTAATATCCCAAAACCATGGTTTATCCCAGAAAACCGCAGTACCATACGCTATTATAGCAGTGTGATAAATAAGTCTCCATAAACTTGTAGAAATTTTGTTGGTGTAGTGACTTTGTTTATTTTTCAATTTTAACCACGTCTTGACTTCTTTAGAGGAAGTTTCTGACTGCTTAGCTAGACCTTCAATCTACGAACGTATTTATATTATGCAAACTGAAAGTAGGGCATATCCACCATTTTTCTGTCCCAAATTTGGGACTTTAAATACGCCTGTTCAAAAATCGAATTACGCACAGAAGTTCTGTTGGATTGTGAAAATTTCTTCATACGTTTCACTAATGGTGTAAACAAATGTCTTGAGAAAAAATTATTTTTGAAAAAATGTAATTAGTTGTCTCACCTTTTCAAAATACTTTGTAGGAGTAACAGAAACAAAGTCATAAAGAGCAGGTCGATTAATTCTACATTATTTCTTCTCTGTAGCTGATCTAACTCAAAAACCAAAGTAGGCCAACGAAAATTTAAATCGAATATCATATTTTATAAAGTAAGTACTGCAAACAGTTTAAACAGTTGTTTTCTACATTTTAAAGTACATTTCTATAGTTTTTTATGACACTGAATAATAATGCCATTAACGATAAGCCAACTGTTTTCGTTAAATGTTAATAGAAAAATTATTCAGTTTTGTTTTTTTTAAATTACTGTTTGTCAACTCAAATTACAAAACCTTGTTTGTATGGGAGTCAACACAAATGGCTGATAACTGTGATAACTAAGTAGAGACTATATTGCAAACAGTGTAAATAAGTGTAGGTAATATTTTAGAGGGATCATTACATTTAGCCGAGCATTTAGCGAATTTTAAATTTAATTGCTATGTAACAATGTTCAATTAGCTCAATAAACGTTGTAATAATAAACGTGGAATTTATTTCATAGATTACCTTAACGAATTTTAATAAATCTTTATAAAATTTCTCAATTTTTATTTTTTTCACCTTTTTCCCAAACAACACTTTTCTTTATTTTTGCAGGAAATCAAGCCCTTCAATAGGGCCATTGAATGCCAAAAAATCATGTTTGGACAAACACTCCTAGGGACCTTAACAAATTTTGATAAATCTTCTAAAATTTCTCGATTTTGCAAAGTTAACTTTTTTCACTCCCTTTCCAAACAGCTTTTTTTTATTTTTGAAAAAGATCATGACCTTCAATAGGGCCTTTGACTGCCACAAAATCATGTTTAGACAAACACCCCTAGGGACCTTAAAGAATTTTAATAGATCTTCTAAAATTTTTCTATTTTGTAAATTTTATTTTTTTAGCCTCTTCCCAAACAGCACTTTTCTTTATTTTTAAAGGAGATCTTGCCCTTCAATAGGGACTTTGATTGCCAAAAAAATCATGTTTAATCAAACACTCCTAGGGACCTTAAGGTATTTTTATAAATCTTCTATAATTTCTCGATTTCGTAGTTTATTTTTTTCACCTCCTTCCCAAACAACACGTTTTTTATTTTTGTAGGAGATCAGGACTTCTTATAGTGCTTTTGACTGTAAAAAAATCATGTTCGGACAAACACTCCTAAGAACCTTAACGAAATTTTATAAAATCTTCTAAAATTTCTCGATTTTGCAAAGTTAATTTTTTTCACTCCCTTCCCAAACAACATTTTTCTTAATTTTTGCAGGAGATCAAGCCCTTCAATAGGACCTTTGACTGCCAAAAAATTATGTTTGGACAAACACTCCTAGGGACCTTAACGAATCGATAAATCTTCTAAAATTTCTCGCTTTTACAAAGTTTTTTTTTACCTCCTTCCCAAACAGCAGTTTTCTTTATTTTTGAAGAAGATCATGGCCTTTAATAGGGCCTTTGACTGCCAAAAAATCATGTTTAAACAAACACTCCTAGGGACCTTAACGTATTTTGATAAATCTTCTAAAATTTCTCGATTTTGCAGTTTATTTTTTTTCACTTCCTTCCCCAACAACACTTTTTTATTTTTGTAGATCAAGACTTCTAATAGTACCATAGGGACCTTAACGAAATTTTATAAAATCTTCTAAAATTTCTCGATTGTGTAAACTTTATTTTTTTCACCTTTTTTTCAATCAGCACTTTTTACATATTATTTTTATAGGAAATCAAGCCTTCCAATAGGGCCTTCGACTGTCAAACAATCACGGTAGGACAAACACCCCTTGTGACCTTAACGAATTTTTAAATATTCTCTATTTGGCAATGCAAACTTTATTTTTTTTCAACCTCTTCTCGAACAACACTTTTCTTTATTTTTGTAGGAGATTAATTTGTGCTTTATTTCCCTCCAAAAAAATCAAAGGTGATGTTGCAAAATTCTATTAAGATTTGAAATGGGATATATGGTTCATTTATAAAACAATACTGAAATGAACCTGTATTATTTAAGCGAATAAATCATATTATAATGCGCTGCTCACTACAATTGAAATCGATGCATTAAACATTAAATTTGTACCTTTTATAAAATATCTGCTACAAGACTTTTTTTGCACCACAATGGACTTTTAAATGGAAAAACAGCTATAAGATTTTTTATTATATTCGATCGACACGAGAAAAAAAGTGTATGTAATAATATAATATTAAGACATCCGTATCCGTTGCGACACTCGCCAAAGCTCGTTTCCCAAAGTTGCTATTTACATTGCATTAACGAATGTCAAATTATTCAGTAATCACTCATCACTCGTCAGTTAATTACTTTCTAAAATTTGATTGTGCTTAAAATAAAATGTTCTGTAAATTAAGACCGGTTTATAGAAGCGTCATTAATTTAATTCACAATTATTAGCTGTTTCAAAACTATGTAAACGCCAACGTCGCATTTTCTCTAGTGCTATAAATTAATAGCTAATGAAATTTATAGTTTCAGTGAAAGATCTTTAATAACTATTTTACATTTGTATCAACCTTATTTAAAAAAATATTTGGTAAAATTTGACGTTGGCATTTACGTAGTTTTGAAACAATGATTAAGTGCTCACGTGACCAAATTGAACTAATTTGATTGGTCGACTCGCGTTAACTTTTAACAACCAATTAAATTTAATGAAGTTTTCGATAAAGCGGCCCCTCGACCGGCCCTAAATTTATTTGCCTAATTTGCTTTTTAAATTTTGGTTTTTACTTTTGTGAAAATTAGATTATAGGAAAATTTCAATACACAAATTCGTTAATTTCGTTTAACTAATTTTCTATTTCTAATTTTAATATCAATATTTTATGCGCTCTGGTTTGTTATGTAAGCGAACTAAATTTTCAAATTATACTTAATATGTTGTGCCAAATAATGTTTTTCGAATTGTTCGTTAAAAAATTTATACAGTTGATTCGTTGATCGACGACATTATTATAAACGCAATTTGCATAAATACAAAACAAAGCAGTGTTTATAAAAATTTGTTAGTAATAGTAATTACTATTACGGTAACATCTCAAAATAAAAAATAAGTAAAACGGCACTACCTAGCTATTTTTTACACTGCATAAAATAATTACAGGTAAAAATTTCAAAAAGCTATAAAACATGTAGCTAACGAACGATACCATACCAGAGAGACAGACGGCGATTTACTCATCGACTCAATTTTAATAAAATGGCAAAAGCCTTAATAATTTTTTGTTACAGTGTTGTTTCACAAGTGATGGATTGCTTCAACCTTTACATTTCCCATGAATTAGGAGCAACTCCTTGCCATAATTCTTTTGACTAAATAAGTTCATTTAATTTCTCGATACAAGGTACCGCCACGTTACGGCGACAAATTATGCTTCTCTTACCCCCACCTCGATTTGCAATAGTGCTGAAAAAATTCGTTATGAAAAGTAAAAAGTAAAGTTTCCATTGCAAAATCGAGAAATGTTAGAAAATTTTTAAAAATTCATTAAGGTCCCAAGTTTCACCATGATTTTTTGACAGTCAGAGGCCCTATAGAAGGGCTTAATCTCCTGCAAAAAAAACAAAAATGCTGTTTGGGAAGGTGGTGAAAAAAAAGTTTGCAAAATAGGGAAACTTTAGGAAAATTTTAAATATGTATTAAAGTCTCTAGGGGTGTTTGTCCGAACACGAATTTTTTACAGTCGAAGGCCCCATTGGAGGGCTTAATCTCCTGCAAAAATAAACAAAAGTGCTGTTTGGGAAGGTGGTGAAAAAAAAGTTTGCAAAATAGGGAAACTTTAGGAAAATTTAAAATATGTATTAAGGTTCCTAGGGGTGTTTGTCCGAACACGAATTTTTCACAGTCGAAGGCCCTACAGAAGGGCTTAATCTCCTGCAGAAAAACACAAAAGTGCTGTTTGGAAAAGTGGTGAAAAAAAAGTTTGTAAAACAGGGAAACTTTAGGAAAATTTAAAATATGTATTAAGGTCCCTAGGGGTGTTTGTCCGAACACGAATTTTTTACAGTCGAAGGCCCTAATGAAGGGCTTAATCTCCTGCAGAAAAACACAAAAGTGCTGTTTGGAAAGGTGGTGAAAAAAAAGTTTGTAAAATAGGGAAACTTTAGGAAAATTTAAAATATGTATTAAGGTCCCTAGGGGTGTTTGTCCGAACACGAATTTTTTACAGTCGAAGGCTCTACAGAACGGCTTAATCTCTTGCAGAAAAACACAAAAGTGCTGTTTGGAAAGGTGGTGAAATAAAAGTTTGCAAAATAGGGAAACTTTAGGAAAATTTTAAATATGTATTAAGGTCCCTAGGGGTGTTTGTCTGAACACGAATTTTTTACAGTCGAAGGCCCTATTGGAGGGCTTAATCTCCTTCAGAACAAAACAAAAGTGCTGTTTGGGAAGGTGGTGAAAAAAAAGTTTGCAAAATAGGGAAACTTTAGGAAAATTTAAAATATGTATTAAGGTTCCTAGGGGTGTTTGTCCGAACACGAATTTTTCACAGTCGAAGGCCCTACAGAAGGGCTTAATCTCCTGCAGAAAAACACAAAAGTGCTGTTTGGAAAAGTGGTGAATAAAAAGTTTGTAAAATAGGGAAACTTTAGGAAAATTTAAAATATGTATTAAGGTCCCTAAGGGTGTTTGTCCGAACACGAATTTTTTACAGTCGAAGGCCCTACAGAAGGGCTTAATCTCCTGCAGAAAAACACAAAAGTGCTGTTTGGAAAGGTGGTGAAATAAAAGTTTGAAAAATAGGGAAACTTTAGGAAAATTTAAAATATGTATTAAGGTCCCTAGGGGTGTTTGTCCGAACACGAATTTTTTACAGTCGAAGGCTCTACAGAACGGCTTAATCTCTTGCAGAAAAACACAAAAGTGCTGTTTGGAAAGGTGGTGAAATAAAAGTTTGAAAAATAGGGAAACTTTAGGAAAATTTAAAATATGTATTAAGGTCCCTAGGGGTGTTTGTCCGAACACGAATTTTTTACAGTCAAAGGCCCTATTGGAGGGCTTAATCTCGTGTAAAAATAATAAAAGTGCTGTGTGGGAAGGGGGTGAAAAAAATAAATTTTGCAAAATCGAAAAATTTTAAAAGATTCATAAAAATTTGAATTACATTTGTTTTGTAAAAGTTGGTTTACCTAAAAATATTTGCTCAATGTACGATTGAGCCACTTTAAAAAACAGCAAACACAAATAAATGGTATTTAAAAATTTAAACATGTATGCCCCATCTGTTCGCGAGCATCCAAACTGGCAAAACACCGGCCGCTCAGCCGGTATAAATCAATGATGAGGATCACGTGGAAGCGACATTTGCCGATTTGGAGAAATTTGCGGTGTGGTTAGTCGCTCACGTGTACATTGTTGTGCTTTTCACCCAAATATTTATTAAAGTTTGTGTTAAACAGTGTTGAAAACATGTAAATACCGTAGCGAGACAATCAGTGCTTCGATTTCACCAAGAATAATCAAAGTGTACTGTTAAAAACAAAAGGTGTTAACAAAAATATGTAAGCTGGTGTTCATAACCTATAATCATCTTGAACTATTAAAAGCTTATTATTACGTAAATAAGCTGAATAATTGTATGTAGTTTTGCCTGGAAGGCGAAATTGTGAGGAAAATTTCGTCTAGACCACATTGTTAGAACAGTTCCTTATTTATTAGCAGTCTTGTTGAGTGGCAGTGTTATTGACCGCAAATATGGATACGGGTCTCTTGAATTTAGAGGAGCATTTTTCCACATATTACGTGTGTGAGGTGAGTAATGCGTCGAATTTCTTTGATTACCGGAGAAATTAATCGGTTTTGTTGAATTTACCAGCCGGACGAACAATCGTGCTCAGACGACAACAACAGATCGTATTTCAATGAATGGGAGGACGAAAGAGAGTAAGTTCTAAGCACCAGTTTGTTCGCTTTTTGCAATGTTTTTGTCCAGGCTGAATGGCGATATTGGTCTGATACCAGAGCCAAGCAGTTTTTGTGGCTCCTTGAAGGGCATGTCCGATATAACGGATTCACCTCCTTCGCTACTTTTTCAAAAGATGATTGACTGGTCCACTTCCATTTATGTAAGTAATTAAATCAGAAGGATTTTGTGTGACCTACATGCGTGACTTTTTGATTTACATACAATTCTCAAAACAGAATTTGAAAATGCTAGGTTTATTGTTTATTTACCTTTCTCTTGAAAGGTACTCAGGTAGAAATAGCGGGTGGCCAAAGAGAAACGTTGTGTTTACTTTACACGGCCTTGATATTGGCCAAGGTCGTCTCTTGGACCTTCTTGCAAATTTTGAATTTTGCGAACATTGATTTTTAATTTTTTTTTACATTTGTAGTAATTTTGTATTTGAATGAATTTCTAATTAATGTGTCAAATTAGACACTTGTGTGTAAATAATTGTGTTTATTTTGGGATTAGTAAACCTTTGTGTGTTATAAAGGTTATAAACTTTGTAATGTTCAATATTTGGGATGTTATTAAAATTCAATGTAGCTCAAAAGAAACGTTTTTGTTTCTTCAGAATAGATTCAAATTGTCAATAATTACTTAATTTAAGATAATGTTAATTTGGTACTTATCTGATTTATTAAAAAATATATAATTACTATCTCCCTAGTTGTTGTTGTTTACTAAATTCGATTTAAATTTTTTGTTCGAATTTTAAGTAAATAATTAATTATTATCTGTCACATTCTGAGTTACTGAGATAAGACAGGGGTCGGTTTCTTTCAAAAATTTCAAATTTTTCGTAGAAAATTGTTGACAATTTTACAAAAATTTCTAAAAGTTTAAAAATAAGTAAATCTCCAATTTTTTACATTTTTATTCAGGGTCTGTTCCAAAAGTATTACTTTACTGTATTCCGGAAACTGATAATCACATAAAAATTAGCGTTTGCTAATAATTAAATACCTTTTCCTGAGCATGTATTTTTTTATAATTTTTTTTCAGTTCCTTGTAAGAATTATCAATTAATTATACGGTGCGTTCAAAGAGTCTTTAGATCAACTCTAGCTACTAATTAATTAACTTAATTGACATTTAAGAAATAACTAATTACTTAATTAATTTGAATTGAGTTGTCATTTACTTGATTAAGGTCAAAGGCAAATTAGAAATTCATTAATAAAATTAAATTTTTGGGGTACTAGGAATATTTTTTTATGTATTTGTTGCTTAGAATAATCTTTATGCATCGTTTCTATCAAAATATCTTTATAAATATTAAAATAATTGTTTTTAGTGACTTTATAGTTTTAACATTGTCGACTTTTTTCATTTTCCTTGCAACAGCAAGAGTGACGTATTTTAAAAAATTGCAGAGCACTTTCAACGTAAATATGATCTACACCTAAGTTGTAAGTTTTTTTGGAAAGTATAATGGAAATAAAACATCAATAATCGCTAATTACTTCAATTAAAATTTCAATTTACAAAAAATTGGGTGCCAATAATGGCGAAGTTTGGCAATTATTTTTGTTTGAGTAATCTAAAAATCTTAATTTTCATTTTATGTGCTCTCACAAATCAAATTTGGGAATGTCTTTTTTAAATTAACCACTTTTTGCAATTTTTGAAACTAATATAAACATAAGACTGTAATGTGTTTATGCTCCATCCAGTTAAAAAGAGAAGTTTTTCATTTTGGATTTTTCACTGTCCAAATTATGCAAAGTAACAATTGTTGTGTCATGAATGTGAGAAATTATATTTTTACTGTATCTGTAAAACTAATAATCACACTGCAATATGAGCGTTTCATATTAAAGATCAATTTTTTTCACTGTATGTGTTTTTTTTAAATTTCACTATTCTTTATATTTAAAATAACTAAATTATATTAAATTGTCGAATTTTTTATTAGTACTATTTCTAACGAAATCTATCAAATAAGCAAATAAATATCCACCCAATTCAAATTAATGTTAGTGGTATTTAATAATTAATTCGCAGTATTCAATTAAATTTAGTTGCTAAAACTCAAAATAATCACGAATTTTTTTAAATGTGTACTGTGTACACTGGAAAATGTGCGTTACACAATGAAAAATTTATTTTTAAAAATCTAAACTAAAAACTTATTTTTTTCATGAAATGCGTAAATTGAAGATATTTTCTGTGGAAAAAGCCCGAAGCATTATCAGGCGTAGCTCAGTGATAATAATTATGACTAATTATGAGTATTATTTTATCATACTTATGTTTCTTTTGGTTAAATTATGACTAATAGTAATAACTGCAAATAGTTTGGAACGCCTGTACAAGCCACAAAAAATTGATTGTTTTGTTGTTACAATTTTTGCTTTTTATACCAGGTGCTTCAGATTAAAATTTCGTTTTCATTATGTATATTCCTTTTTAACGGGATGAAAATGTGTATTTTTTATTGTTAGTTAGCTGTGTTTAAATGATTCTCATATATGTAGTTAACTTTAATTAATTAAATTGAATTCACAAATCGTCGGTTAATTATACATTCAAAAATTTCTTTAAAAAGCAACTAAAAAGTTTTTACACTGTGCAAGAATATACACGTTTATTATCGAAGCTCATTTTTTAATAAATAGAGAATGGCAAATGTCTGAATGCCTGTCAGTAGTTCTGTATAGCGGAATTTCTGATTTTACATGAGAAATTTACGAGCCACTATATGAAAATTATTTTAACACACCTTGTATAAAATATTACAGAATTTAGAATTTTTTCGACTAAATTTCTTGGCATAGAAATTTTGGCAAAAAAGTGAAATAAGTATCAATAAGATAATAGTTTTCATTTCACCTCATACATGTCGTAACATTCTTTTGTGTCAGTGACAGTTCTTAAATAACGTTGAACGTGATTTTGCATTTTAATAATAATTGAATTTTGAAACAGATAATTTTCTATTTATTATCTGCATTTGGAAATGAAACTATCGTTCTAATAATTCTTGGAACCTATTTTAGCTAAATAGATCCAATGCTCGTTAGTTGTGGTTTTTACTCAATAAGGCCACGACCTCCAAAACATTGGAAAATAAAAAGATGCGTTATAATTGTTTTTTCAGAATTTGTAATTCTGGAATGTTTATAACTGTCACACACTAAATTAAAAACAAATTTGAAAAGAATTTCAAAAATTTGAACTTTCTAGGTGGACGGTGTCGATGCCTTTCCTCCGGAAGAGGCGGTCTCGCATCATTTTACGGATCAAGACGTCGAACAAAAGTTACAAACAAATTTAGCTACTAGCGAATTATCTAGTTGTTTTAATGATAAAGATGTAAATAATTTTGATTTAGCGAAATACATTAACGAATCTGCATTCACCGACAGCAGAAAAGTTAAATCAGTGGGCAAAAAAATTGATAAACAAGCCCAAAAATACATAATTGAAGATAAAGACGATAATTTTGATACGAGTGATGAAGTTGATGTTGAAACTGTATTTGAAGGTGCTAGTCTTCCGGTATTAGAGGCGAACGATGCTTTCAGTCTTCTAGAACAATTCGAAGCATCCGAAAAGCCTCCTCTAGCCAATGCTAAACACAACGAGAATCTGAGTAGTGATTTTGGATTTAGTAGTAGTTTAGTCAATAACCTAGAAATGGATGTTAATCACATTTCAAGTAGCTCGATTGAGATATTCGATAAAATTCCAAAAGCTCCCATCGATATCTTTGATGAGGATGTTAATTTATTTGAGGATGATTCGCAAACTGTTAAAGAGTCTCCTCAAACAGAAATTTTGGATAAGCCTAAAGAACAAGAAAAAAGTAAGGATGAAGAAGTTAAAACCAAGCAAGAAGCCAAAACTACGAAACCACAACCTTCGGAATCAAACACTTCGCATAATTACACTAAAAATAAACAGATATTAGACGCACTACCTCAAGAGTTGATTGCGCGAATCAACGAATCAGGGAAACGCAAAACCATAACTGTTATTCCCCCGATTCCTGCTAAAAAACGGGGCGCTTCGCGATCTACTGAATCAGTATCAATTCACCGTAACAAGATTGTAAAAGTGGCCGTTAACGAACAAGTACATTTTGACCATGATTATTGTGCCACGCCATCTCCCTACCCCAAGGAACCCCAAAAAGACTCAGGTTTTCAGTCATCGGAAGAGGATGACCGTTCTGTAATAAGAAACCAACCGACTGTTAAAACAGCCGATGGTAAACTCATGGTGTCGCTTCTCAAAGTGAACACAATACGTAGCAATAATCACAATCAGAAGAAAAAATTGAATCTGGAAGAGTACAAAAAGAGGCGTTTGATTAATTCCAATGCAACGTCTCAGAGTAACTCTCCTGCTAGTAGTACATGCAGTTCCCCCTTGCCTGAAGACGAGAATTTGAAACGTCTGAAACACCAAGAGAAGTTGATGAAAATGGCCGCTGATTTGTTAAATACTCCGGCAAAATCAACAAAAACCGACGTTGCTCTTCCTGCTCTTAAACCAGTAGTTCAGAATCCTCCACCTCAGAGAATTGTCGTTCCGCAGAAAATAACACCTCCTCCAGACCTAGAAGTGAAGACGTATGTCAGTATTGGCACCAATACGGATATTTCCAGTATCAACTGTAATAAAACGATTCTCGCGTCCACACAACAATTGGAAGAGATCAAGCCGTTGTTGCAGAAAGTTAGCAATAAAATTAATAGCAATTCGTTTATTACATCGCTTATAGAAAATATCCCGAAAGTTAAGACAAAAACTACAGCGTTTGTTAAGTCGGAAAATCAGGAGGTGGTTCGAGAAGATAAGATCATTCATTATTTGAAGAAAGACAGAGAGCCGGTTAAAACGGTCAGTGTAGGGTCGCAAACCGATTTTGATGAAGGGGTAGGGGATGATATGGAATCGAGGTACAGGCGAAGGATAGATAGGAGCCCGAGTGTTTCGTCCAGTGGGAGTTCACGGACTCGACATCGCAGGTATTTAATTTTTTCTTTAATTGCTTTAAATTGAATTAGTGCTTGACATTCTTCCAACTTTTTCTGTGTTTGTTATGCACGACTGAAAGTAATACTTTCAGTTTTTGTTGTGATAATTTAATTTTTTTTTACCTATTAGCTGTTTCAAAACTATAAAATCACCAACGTTTTTCTCTCAAAATTAGCTGTTATAAATTAGTCATGCATTCATGCAAAAAATATAACAGGTAATGTAGTTTATTCTTTCAATAAGAGATCTATAAGCATTGAAAACTATTTTACAATTTTATAAATCTTATTTAAAAAAATAATTTTGTAAAATGCGACTTTGGCGTTTTTATAGTTTTGAAACAGCTAATACTTGGTTATAAGAAAGTGAATCATTGAGAGAAATGGGAAATACTTTAAGCGTCTCAAATTCTTAAATTAGGAGTATACTACACCTTCTCCAATTGTATTTTATATTAGCCAAATGTATTTCAGAAAATCTTTTGAAAATATAACTTATTTTTTCTGAAATTAATCTGATACATACGTTCAGAACTACAATTAGAAAAAGGTGTACAGACAGTTACGATTTTTTAATAGCTGCAATAAATGCAGTAAAATTACTTATTTAGGGTTTATTTCATTAAAGTGTGCCACAACTTTCTTACATGATAAATAAAAAAAAATGTGAAGTAGTAGTTTCAAAAGTAATTAATAGAGTTTTGATAGACCAGAAATTATTTACAATAAAAATGCAAAATGTAAACAGGATTTTAAGGAAGCTATAAGACTTACGGTAGACAGTGGAAGGTTTTTTTGTGCTATACCTCGAGCTTTATGATATAATCTACTATTTTTTTTTATGTTTGCTAATATCTAAAGGTTAAACTCTATTGAGAAGTTTTAACGGCTAAAAAACTAGATTTTGTTTATGAAAACGAGCCTCAAATTATGTTCGAGCAAAAATTCCTATAAAACTTTTTGTTGATTTGAATTTTTCATTTTTTATTATTTTTTGGGACTAGCAACATGTTTTTTCCACAAAACAACATTTAAGCATCGCTTGTTCTTAGTTGAGATATAACATGTTTTTTGCAGCTATTCAATCGTAACTAATTAATTCATTAATAATCAATTAATTTTAGTTATAACTGTTATAAGAAATTGTGGCTCTGGAAAAATTCGCAAGCATAGAGAAAAATAGAAAATATTTAATATCAAATGCTGAACCTTGTACAAAATGTACATAACAAGGTAAATGTACATACAGGGTGAGTCATATTTATACACATGGACTTAGTGAATGATAGTTCTTGCCAAGTAATCACGAATAGAAAATGTTAAATAGTTATGATGAATAATGAATAAAATGCAAACTAAATGAAATGAAACTTTTTTTTGTTCATGGTTACATAATCCGATCAAAAAACATCAAAAAAAAGAAAAAGAAATGAAAAAGAAGCTTTCTAGGAACTGTTCAATGTTATTTACACAATTTTTATACGTTTCTGTTCGTATTTAAATAACTTTAAGTAAATATTTTGAAGTTTTTGTTTTTTTTTCTTCAATAATATTGTTTTTTTTATTTTATTGGAATATTTCTGTAAGAAAAAATTGTTTAATTTTTTATTTTGCATTTATCTCATTATTGATCATAACCGAGATAACATTATTAGTTTTTATAATTTAATTAAAATATTAGTCTTGTAAACTAAACATAAGAAGCACTGTTTTAAAAACATCAAGAAAAAGTAAATCATTCAAGTTAGGACTCGCCGATTGACTATTTTATACCACAAAGTATCATTTATTTTTTTTTCTTTAATTAGTTCCTTAATTTAGTGCTGATCGAGATTTTAAGGGAAAAATCTTTTATTCGGCCAGTTTTTTGCGAAGTTAGAAGTGTTTCAAAAAGCGCAATTTTTAGAAAAATTTTTTAATAAATAAAAAATCGGTTTGCTAAAGTGAAAAATAACAATTGGGAGCGAATTTTGTTTACTGAGATGTAATTAAAAGAAAAAAAGTTAAAAATAGGAGATGCAAAAACTAAAAACTGAATGGATCTGGAATGTCACAAAACATTCATAGGTGTTCATGTTTCAGTATTTTTTTATACAGCTTATGACTTTTAATAAAACATCGTGTAAACTGGTGTTCACTTTTTGTTTTTTACACTATTATGCTCTATCTCGAGAATGCGACTACTGTTATTTGATAGCTTTGCACTTTTCTGAACAGCAACCTTCAATAGTTTTTTCTCTTGTAGAAGACGCAGTAGTTCGAGTTCTTCACGTAGTTCACATAGTTCATATTCCTCATCATCATCATCCACTTCTTCTAGGTAAGTATCGGAAAAAAAAATCAGCGAGAATGGGTTAAATAAGTGTTCGCATAGATCGTCTCGTTCACGATCGAGATCCATTTCTCCGAAACGTCAACGGCAATACAGCGCCGAACGTTTAAGAGAAGTTGAAGAACGTAGAGTTATTTATGTGGGCCGTATCACGAAAGGTACCACAAAAGAGGATTTACGGAGGCGATTCATTACGTTCGGACCCATTACGAACGTTAGTCTCCATTTCCGAGACTATGGGTTGGTTTTCTGTGTTTTGTCATGTTTGTTGTTTTATTGTTATTATTATTTAAGGGATAATTACGGATTTGTGACTTTTGCGAACAAGGAAGACGCCTATGAAGCTGTAGAGCATGGCAATGACGGCCATGTTTACCCCAAGTATGATTTGAGTTTTGGTGGTCGAAGGATATTTTGCAAAACTTCCTATTCTGATTTAGGTGGGTGAGAGTGTTTGAACTGAATTTAATTTAAAATTTGTTGTTTTTTTTTTAGATAATATGCGGGAAGACGATTATAATTATTACACTTCTCGCGCTCCTGAAAATTCGTTCGATGCTTTGTTGAGGGCAGCACAAGAGAAAATACGTAAACGGAAGCCTTGACAAAGTTTGTGGTTTAGTGCTAAATTTCATAAGCTCATAATTCATCGCATTTTTTTATTGATTTGATTGTATTTTATTCTGTATTTTTTAGTTTTGATTGTTATAGCATGATGGTAACATGACAACCTCTTATTATAAAATTAATATGTTCGGCTTCTACAAGTGGTCGGTTTTAATCATGAAAACACAACAAAAAAGGACTGATTTTTAAAGTGAATTTGTGATTGTATTTTTATTCGATTTAAGTTTAATTTGGGTTAGAAATTAGTAAATTTGAAATAAATGATCCACTGTTTATTTGCCAATGGTTGAAACCGACTGTTCCGTTGTTGGATATGTTTCCCACATTGGGCTGTGTATTTTGTATTTACAAATATTTTGTTACAGTTTAATAAACGTTAACAAAGCTCATACTGTATTGATTCTTATTCAAACATCGCCTTTTGTCTTTTAATATCGTTTTTTAAGTTAATGAAAATTTTAATTTTTACGCAGAACCGTAGGTTTTTTAAAAAATTATCAAAATCACAGTTAAAATTAAATATCGGAGAAGAATAATTAATCTAAATCTTATAATATAAATAACCGAAAATCTATTTTAGGGTATCTATTTGAGATTGGTATTTCTGTTCCTAAATTACAAGCACTACCATTATATTTTTTTAAATTGAGTCTTTTATGAACTTATTTTTCGGTTTAGTGCCTCAAAAAAATTATAATTGCTGGAAAGTTGTTTAACTTTTTAATATACCGGTTTCCTTAATTTAATCAAAAATCAAAAGTTTAGTGTAGCCTCCGGTTTTTTTAAATTAAATTTTTTACCTAAGTTTTTCGTTTAGTAATTTAGAAAAATTGTACCTTATAAATCCCATAATATAACTTAATATTTCAGAAAAATCATACGTTTTGGTTTCCTGTTGAAATACATAACACAAAATTTATTTTTGCTTTGGTAGTTGTGCATCAATTTTAGGTTGGTACCAGTGTTTAAACATTGAACATATTGCAGCTGTTCAGAGTTTAGTTTTATTTTTTTTCTTGTGGTAATCAAAATTTAAACTATTCTTTGATTGTTTTGAAAAGTTCATAAACAATAAGCAATTTCAACTTAACGATTTTGCAATGGATTTTTGTATGTAACTTATTTCTTGATTTAGTGATCGTGAGAAATTATAAAAATTGGAGAAAAAGTCAAAGTTTTTGGTTTGCTATTGAAATAACCCAAAATTTATTTAGGGTTGGTAGCTTTAAATGTGCGCCATAATGTTATATTGGTGTCAGTGTTTAAAAATTGGTGAAGGAGCTTTTTTATGTCACTGATTTTATGAGTTAGTGATTTACTGTCAGTTTTTGTTTTTTTGTTGAAATATCTCAAAATGTGTTTTTGGATTGGTATCTCTAAAAGCTCGCTTAAGTTGGTGCTTTAAAAAAAATTGGTGACATTTTAGCTAACCAGGGTTTACTTTTATGCCTTTTAATTTTTCTTTCTCATAAGTTGTCAAAATTTTAATTATTCTTTGACTATTTTTGGATTAAAATATTAATTTCATAAGCTACAAGCGCTTTACCAACCTCGTTTTTAAACCAGTTTTTTGTCATATTTTTGGGTTTAGTGTTTTGGAAAAAAAACAAAAACTAAAGAAAACGTGATGTTCTCTCGGTTAGAATAGTTCAAAATTCGTCTGGTATTTTTACCGCCCGCCATAACTTCACGTTGGCGACATTGTTTAAAAATTGGCGCTGTCAGAGCTGTCAAACGATCAGCTGTCAATTGCACTTAATTGTTTCGTTATTGTTAAAAAGTTGCGTTCCTTAATGAAAATTTGTTAATTGTTGTACCGTAAGTGAAAGTTTACTAACTTAGTGACGTTTTAATTAGTAGTGTGGCGTAAAGTGTAGTGTTACTTTTGGGTAATTAAGAATTTCAGGTTTGGACTAATTTTTTATTATTTCGATTTGACCTTTCTTTCTAATGCTAAGGCATTGTTTTACTTTAAAATATAAATTAAGAGCGATTTTGCGAACATATTTTCACATGTGTAAATATTTGTTTATTTGTTATACGCATAAAACTGTTTGTATGGTTGAAAGTGAGGTTATAGACTGTAACAGGTAGCTGACCTTATTTGGAAATTGTAAATAAAGCTACTGTTTATTGTTAAACCATGCATTGATCCACAAATATTAACAAAAGTGAGTGGTTTAGAACCTTTTGTAAGCATTTAGTTGAAAACATTAAAAGACAGGATTTGTGGTTAGTGAGCTAAGATTTGCATCACATGATTCATAATTTAAAATTAATGTTAACATAAGGACTTTCATTCGTAAAAGTGTTCAATTTTCAACCAATGATTGCTCTTATGCACTAAAAAAAGCACTAAAACAGGTGAAGCGACCTCTTAGTTTTTATTCCATTCGATTGGTACAATTTGGTTTTTAATGAAATTTTGCCTGGATGTGGGCCAAGTGTATTTGGTGTTCTATATTAATAAACTGCGCGTTTTTAAAGTGATAGGTCATCGAAAATCGTGAGTAAATGTCACTCCTGTGTTTAGTTTATTGTCCTCTAAGCTTTAACTTCTATTGAATGATTAAAAAAGGTTTATTATTTTTGGAAAATTCTGAAACGTGTGATTTATTTTTATAACAGAATGGGCGATTTTTCATGTAAACAAGGTTTCGTTTGATTGTGCCAAATTTTGGCCTTTGCTTTATATTATTAAACACGAAGAACGGTTTATTTTTTTTAGTAAAAAACAATACTTATTAAATTACTTTGAATCATTCAGTTGAAATGTTTTCTGTGTATGTAGTTATCTAATTACTGTTGACGCAGTAATTTTTTCCATTAGATAAACGATTGGATTATGCATCTAGAAATGAATCACATAGTAATTTATTAACATTTTTGAATCCTTAATGATAGTAGTGCATACGTATTACTCGACTGTATTATTGGTGGCCTATCACAGACATAAAGCTTAAAGTTTTAAAAGATATGTAAAATTATGCATAAAATGTTTGTGAGAACTTGACAGGATTTATGTTTGGCTTGAAGCAATTTCTATATGGTCATCTGAATTATTACGCTTTAATTTCTTGTGAAGAAAATGTCAGCAATAATAATACTTTTCCTTGTGAACTAAAAGACTAAAAGAGTGAGAGTGCTTATAAATATGTAATTAATATATGGTTCTTTTGACTTTTATAATGCTACCATTTAATGTGTAAATTACGTCTGTAATTTAGTGTTTTAATTATTACGTTTGCCATAATTAGTAAACTTTAAAGCATGTCTTGAATAACTTTTAGCCGATTAATTATTGAGTGCACAATATTGCAGTTTAAGCACATTAAGAGTAGAATAATTGTTGCAATTAACTGAATGAGTATGTCAATCAGTCTCGCTTAAATTTCCATATATGTCAGTTATTATTATGGATGAGAATTTTCATGATTCACTGTCTAGATCAAAATAAAGTAAATTTTTGTAACATTATGTATTCGTTTTGCTTTTGCTTACTTCGGTAATTTTTAATAAATTTTGTATTCCGAGAATAGCAATGAAATACAAACAAACAAATTTCCATAATATTTTCAAATCGGTATAAATTTTATAAGATGCGACCTTTCCCAAAGGCAATTTGTTCTTTATTCATTTTACAGATTTTGTGATTTATATCAGAAATAAAATAAAAGTGTCTTAATATGGAGCAAGAGACAAAAAATTGTTTCATACTTTCGATTGTCTTCCATAAGAAGAAAGCGGTGTTATGCAACTTTTCCAAATTTGTAAAGAATACATTTAAAATGCAAGATGCAATGCATTACTCACTTAATTAGTTCACTAAAGATCTGCATTATCAGATTTTCACAAGTCGCAAAGAAAAATTAATTGTCATGAAAAGTATTATATATTTACAATTAAAAATCTAAATAGAAAATTGGTTAAAGTACTGCCTCCCAAAATGAAAATGACGTCTTTATCATCCTTTGAAAATATATTGAGGATTTTTATTGATACGGATTGGTTAGGACAAATGATAAGTAGAACACTTTTTAATTGGTCGCGACTTTTCAATTTTATGGGAGCTCAAAAAAATAAATTTCTGTTTTTTTTGCAAAATGAATTAATTATGAACAAAATTGGTTAATCAACTTCTTCGATGACTTTTTGGCTTATCAGCCAAAGCGTTCAATCACGTTTCTGTATCAAAAAATGCGCGAATAAAATCCAAAACTGAAAAATGATGTTTTGATTTTTGAACCAATTACGTAATTTTTCAGTTTGGTTTATTTATTTATTTTTAGCTTACTCTTGGCAAAATTTCGCTCAAAAAGAATGACACCCCTACCAACCCGGCCGGATAGTAAAAGTCCGGCTAAAATTATAAATTTATTTTAGGTCATAAATTGCAACAAATAGTTTGGTTAACAAACTGTCTAGTTAGTTTACACAATATCTAGTTGGTTTATAAACTAGCCAAACGTACGCATTAACCTTATTCTTATCATATCGAAAAGATTTGTGGCTGCGGTTTTAGGGGTGTCATTCGTTTTGATTGTGATTGTACGTTAGTACCCCAAAAAATGTATAGGTTGCACTTAGTGGTACCGTGGGCTCGTGATAGTAATATCAGTTTTTTTAATTTTGGGGCATGTTTTGACTAGATCTTACAAGATAAATAAGTCTGGGGTTCATAAAGGAAATGAATTTTTTTGAGAAAGGGCTTAGTTTTTGGCATGATTAAACTTCAATAAAATTTTATTTCTCAGTTAGTTGCTAAGGTAGCGCGTATCTAATTGGGGTTGCTATGTTTTAACTGAAGTTTATCCTTAAGCCCGGCATTTCACTTGTTGGTTAAACCAAAAATATTCTGGTTACCAATCTATTTCCTGGTTTGGCGTATTTCAGTGCTTGGTTGTGATTTACCTGAGGTTATTAAAATCTTAACCGAAGATAATGTGTCGGGTTACCAGTACTTATGCGGAGTGTTTTTGTTTTCGTAACCTAATTTTTTTCCGAGAAATCATGCAGTTTTGCCCCTTTCTGCAACTCGTTCTTGGCTGTGTTTTGGTGCCATTGTAATTATTTAATACAAAACGTGCTGCGGATGTCTATTGCATTTCCATTTCAATTTCCATTAAAGCACTGAAATACAAATTCAATGTTAAAATCTGGGGTGAGATTTACTGATGGTTAATTACCATAGATTTTAACCAAGCATTGAAATACCGGGCGTTAGTATGTTAACCACAGTTCATTTCGGCCTTAGTTAGTTGATTCTTCTGTTTGGTTTAAACAACGTTGAAAACGTGCTAAACACTCAAACAAGGCAAGTTGAATCATGAAATGTTAGACTTATTTGGTGGTTTTTTGGTTTGTTTCAGCGACATTTTTAAACTTAAAATCTTAACTTATAAAAAGAACATGATTTTCGACCAATTTTGTTGAGATTTTTCTGACTATTTTGAAGAAATTTTTCTCAAAAACGAGTTAAATCAAGAGATACTGTCATCAGTTTTAATTTAGTTTGTGATTTTTGGTGTCAATTTCTTGCAAAAAATAGTCTAACCAAAAAAATAATAATAAAATAAAAACTTTTTATCCAACTTCGAAAAAAACTTAGTTGTTACATTTTAGCATAATTGACTGATTTTTTGATTTGTGTTCACCGAAATTTTGTGAAAAAATACCTTTCTGGCTGAAGAACTTGCTCAAAAAAGCAAAAAATGTTGTTTTGAAATTTTTTTTAATAAATAAGCATATGATTCAAAAATGAATAAACCGAGACAGGCTGAATTTTTAAAATCAACTTCCATCAACTTAGTGAATTGAAGCAAACAAATATACTTTTTTGATATTTTTTTAAAGAATCGAAACGTGGCGACGAACTTTAACACGGTCTTGTCACTTGTTCTATCAACCTTTTCCAATAAAAAATTTTCGAAGAATTCTAAAAAATAATAATAATAAACGAAATGTTGAACTTTTTCTCAAAACTAGTTTACAATCTCTGATGAGTCATTTTCATTTTGGGTGACTGTACATTTAGTGATATCTTATGTAATTACTGAACGCATTATCACATTGATTTTTAAGCTGCAAAATTAGGCTTTAGGTTTTAAAACTGAGGGCTTATCCAATATTTTATTGATTAAAGAGAATTGCGAGGGAACTTGGTGAATATTTTACATTTGGGCCAATACTGCTGTCTCAGCTAAAACTTCATTAGTTAATGCTGCTGTTAAGGAACAAGTTGCACACTTTGATTGATTAATAAAAGTATTGAGAACTGTTGGCTGAGGCACTCTGTGTGTTGATTTCAAAATCGAGGAAAAAATAGTTAAACACCTGAAAGTTGTTGACATTTGTGCTCCCCTGAACTTGAACTTTGAAGATCCTATAGATTTTCTAATATCGTTGGTTCCGTCGTGTTTGAAGTGATTTTAACCGTGAACTATGAGTGAAGCCAATTTGACCGAAAAAATCGATAACAACAACGTTACACCGAGTGATAGTTCAAATAATAATGTGGAAAATAAAAGTGCTGATGTGCCTAAAGACGACATGTCGGACGTTTCCCCTTCAAGTGGGGTAAGCAGTGCCTCATCCAAATCAACAGTGTCAAAACAATCAGGGATTAGACCACCGTCACGAATAGGAAGACCTTGTGGAGGAATTCAAAAACCTGCTGTTCCGTCGACACCTACGAAAAGTGAGTAATTTTATTATTATTTTGATGTTGCTGCGTATTTGTTGTTCGTTGCGTCATCGAAGACGAAAACGCATAATTCGGTTTAGAAGAAATTAAATTGGCGGTAGATAATAATTTTAATTGTCAATTGAACACGCCTTTGTGTACGCATTTGTTAGCAAGTGATGCTGTTGAGGTAGGTATGTAACCTGATTCGCATTTCGTACTTGAATTACCTTTTAAGTGACGAAATTATATTCTTTCTCGGACAATTGTTCAATCGAACAAAGAGTGTAGTTATTTCGATCCAGTAATTAGTTGTTACATCGGTTGACTAACCTATTTAGAATCCTTGTAATAGATGTTTCACAGTTGATTATAGCGACAACTATCATCGATGACCATAAATCAGGAGAGATATTTATTCTAATTATTGTTTTCAACTTAATTAATATTCATGTTGGTATTGAGGTAAACCGAGTGATTTATTACTTGGTGGTTATAGGGATTTTTGCCTGATTTTTGCAAAATCTGTTGTGGGAGTTTGGTAATGGCAAATTTAATTCAGATTGCACCACACTTTTAATTTTAGCTCATATTATTAAATAATAGTTTTACTAATGAGAAAAATAAATCTTGTCTCAGTCGTCTGGACAGGTTTTTTTATTGTCATGAGGATGCTAAGTGGTAACAAGTAGTTAATTTTTATTTGGTATTAATATGCATTTTACTGCTTAAAAAATTTCGACAACATGCATCTGAATACAAATTGGTTATTTATGGTGCGAATATCCAGATTTTTTAATTAGATGATTTTTATTAATCGTAGAAACATCACCAACTTTGAGAACTTGTTCATTGAAATGTGTGGAAAGTTTTACCTAGAATTTGTAGTGTTTGACTTTTTTATATCCTTCACACACTACTTTTATATTTCGAAATAAATTGTTGATGTTACTGAATATTTCTAATTAGATTACTCAGATCGTCATTTTCACTAAATGATTCTCATATTTGATAATTACATAAGAATTTTATATACTAAGCGAGTATTAAACAATTAAGTTGATTGATTAATTTCTGGTTAATAATACCTTTGCAACAAATAATAATACCTACCCACAGAAGGTAATAGAATTTTTTAGAGAAATAAATTTAATGCGTTTTAAATTATGTAATTGTTACTGAAACGTTTTTATAAATATTAATTTTTTTAAATTTATTACTATTTTTTGATATAGTATTTTCTATCCCGATAACGTTTTTTCGGGGGATATTTGGGTGATGGAAAACGAAATTTTTTGATGACGTTATCGAAAATACAAAATTATCGCATCATACATATGAGAAAATTAATTTTTTACTGCTTAAATTAACGAAAAATTAATTAATTATCTACTTATTATCAAAAAAGCAAAAAAGTGAATTTCATTTGGATCAATTTGTTTGGCTTGAAAAAGGTCTACTGAGGCAAGTTTGGCATTCGGAGGCAATCGTTAAGCTCTGGTAATATCTCCTCGAGCCTGGATAACTGCCTCCCTTCTACGTGGCCTGCTGTGATTTTGATAATTTGACATTTAATTAGCTAGCCATGAATCTACACCAATTGTCTTTAAAAAACTCATAGCCGTCGAAGGTAATCGAGAATGCTACTATCTATATCATCAACTTCAGTACTATTTCAGAACACTTTTAAGCCACAAAATCTAGTTTTAATTTTGCCGGTGAGTGTAGTACATTATTATATGACGAGTGTGAAAAGTGAGTGATATTGTGCTAGTGAGAATCTTGACTTACGAGGCGCGAGCCGAGTCCGGAAAGCTCACGAGCAAACACTAGACACTTTCCAGCGAATTTTGTACACTATTTTTCCTACAACACTCAAGAAAGACCATTTATTGAAAATAGATTTCGATGAATTTGCGACAACAGTAGATTTCCATTCATCGTGGCTCTTAAATGTTTTTCACAGTGTCCCTGTGAATTAAAGTTTTGGATTTTTAAGGTTTAAATAATTGGTCGTTTGTTTACGGAAGCTGCAAAGTTCACACCTACCAGTTGTCTTACTTCTGACCTGTCTTTGCAGATAAACAGAATAGCAACATACTTGATAAAAGCAAACAATTGCGTTAGAACGGTGCGGCATAATAACGCATGGGTTTTTGACAGATGAATGAAATTGTCAACTTTCGGGCCTTCTAAATTGTGTGAAATTGACATCTTTTGATTAGTGTCATAGTAAAAAGTCTTCTACTTCTACAATAAATTGTTTAGATTTGAACTTGTTGATAAAGCTCAATGGTTTTTAAAACAACTGCCAGTTTTATTATGTTGATTTTTTTCTGTTTAAAGCTGTGTACGTTTACTAGCATTATTCTGTGTCATTATATCTTTATTTGTTGCCTTTCGGCATGGAGTTTGTATGTACAATAAAAAGATACAGTAGAACCTCTACTATCTAACATATGTATTTGTTGCAACAGATTCTCCTGATTAGCGCTTTTTCGAAGTATAGATTTATTTCATTGAAACGGATAAGTAATTGAAATGTGTGTACTCGTATGTTTGCATTTATTGAAAAAAGTTTGTACTTATTAAAATATTGTTACAACTTTGAATTTGTACACCACAAAATTTTACAGTAGATAATTTATAATAATACTCTCACAAGGGCGGTCTAAATATATTTACCATATGGGTCGGTCCATCTGAAAGTTTAGAGCCTGTTTGCAATAAATCACAAAATACAACGTGCCAGAGTGATTAGATTTGCTTGAAGGGTCTTTGGTTTGGCGTAATCATAATAAAATTTGTTGGTGTACAAAATAAACCTAACAATACACAATTTTACCTAACTTTATGTTGTAAATACAAAGATTGGGATTTTTTAGTTCTAAATTAAGAGTATTTTTTTAAACAATGAATTTTTAAAACTGTATTGCGAAAAATATTTAACAACATGTTAAGATTAACTAAAAAAATGAGCCAAAAAACTGATTTAGTTTGTTGGTGCAGTAGGAGACAAATACCTACTGCATAACATGGTCATCCAGTCTTATAATAACATTACATAGCTTTAATGATCACTGTTCGGATTGTTGACTAGAGGCATATCGGATTGTAAGACGAAGTTCGGATTAAAGAGGTTGCTCTGTACTTGACTTAGACTTTGTGATTCAAAAGTACAGAACAGTCACTTGCATGGTTTTAAAAATTACTAAGTTACATTTAAAAATGGAAACGGAAAATTAAAAAAAATCCTCTGGTAGATACATCTAGGTGCTGTTTTGTTAATTTATTATTATTTTCTATTAATCTAAGATAATTTTGTGTTCTTCATGACGTTTTTCAATGAAAGACGTTAAAAATAACTAAATCTTGTAAGAGGTAATACAATCATTAATCAACTTTAGTTGGTTGAAAATTTAAATGGAAATGTAGACTTTAATTTTTTTTTGCTTTGGTAAAAAGCACATGATTTATATTTTCATAAAAATCTTTTCCAAATTATTTCAGCCTCCGGTTATGATTTTAATAAAGGAGTTTCTTTTACGCCTGTTACGTATAAAATGAAAACAGGGGAATTACTTTTTTAATAAAAATTTATTCTACAACCCTTAATTATCCCCCGTAAGATCTTTTCATACGCTCCAGTGGTGTTCCCGTTTTGCTTTATAGGGAGTTCTTTCATAAACCAGCATTTTATTTTAAACTTAATAATAATTATCTAGTACTTACGCGAACATTTACCATTAGTATGCAGTGTTTCAACCGCAATATGATACAGTATGTGCATAATTATTGCTCTATTGACTTAAATGCAAGATGTGAATGTAAAACCTTCTATTATTCCATTACAATTATTTCATTCATGCAGAAATCACAAATATTTTTGTGCATGCTTGTGTAGTTCTATAATTAGAATTAGAAAGGTGATGTCCTTTTGTTGTCAAATGAGAATTTATTAAATAAAGATGTGACTTTCAGCGGACAAGGAAAAGTTTTGTAAATTAATTGGACAAGATTGAACTAGTTGTGGGAAATAACGTATTTTGTAGTATCCTGTAATTCGGCGTGTTTTGGAAGCAATTTATCTCCATTATCCTAAATTGGCGCCTCATTAGAACCGCTTTTATTTTTATAATTACATTTGTGTATTTCTATGATGTATTCTTCCTGCAAGCTAATGTATTCTAGTTTTTTTCAACAACTCGGCAGTTTTGATTATGATTATTATAAATAGTTTGACTAATTAATTGAATTTATAATGGTTATTGCAGTTTTTATCTGCCGATTAACATAATAACTTGCGAATTATTGAATATCTATTGTTTCCAAAATATTTGTAACATTAATTTTTTGCACTGTGGCCTCGATTGTGTCTTAATAAAGCAGCATAATTATTACTTTCCGTAAATCTTGTACGACACATGATTTAAAAACTAATTTAAAAAAGCAGCGATATTTCCAATTTTCATGGTTTATGGAGAAGGAAAAGAGCGGACAATTTTAATGAAAAATTAAATTGTAAACACGAAATTTTTTCCAACTGTACCGTCACACTCGTTCGTTTATTACATTTTGCCTTAAAAATATTTCGATTGATTGTTTGTGGGTGCTTTTAATAAATTTTATCACCAAAAGTCGTTATTAATCTTTATGTGCGGCATTTTTGCATATTTTTGTATAATGTTGCCGCTTTTTGGCATGTTTCCTACTCACTATTAAAATTGAATTGTGGGTGACTGGTACTACGGGCACTTTTATATTGTGAAAAAATCTAATTACAGTTTTCTTAATTTGTTAGTTATCCTCCCACTGCAGGAGTTGGGCCGTTTTACAACGACAAAGATACGTTTGGTTTTGAAAAAATATCCGTTTTCCTACGCTTGTGCCTACACGTCCAGTCTTCTTCATCATTTTGTGATTAAATTAAAACCTAATTAATTCAAATCACACTTGGGAGATTTATTGAATTCTTTGTAACGTGATGTCAACTCATTGTTTGCTTCTTTTCACAAACGCAGATGACAAAATTGCAATATACATTCGTTATTAGTATTAATGAGCTGTCATTTTTTTAACCGACTCCTACAACAGATGACTTATTAAAACCTACAATGATTTTTTCGTTTTTTGAAATTTACTGCGCAGTTTATGAATAATGGTAAGTGCCATCTAAAGAAGTGTTTATCTTCCAGTAGTAAAACGCTAAGTAAACACTAGATTTTTATTAGGGTAATGTGTACTAGACCGAAATATAATAATTTTGAATAAGGTCAGACGTTTCCTTTTCACCGATTTTTATGAAAAACAGTTTTTTCGGGCTGTTGCTCCACTTCAACATTGCATTTAAGGAGCAGAGCGGTCTTCCTCTGTGGGTTTCGCGTGTTTTTACAAGTTGTCGAATCGAGAACTTGACGGAAAGTTCGGTCCCCCCATTTGTCCCATTCGCAATAATAAGACAACTATCTTTCAGTCCGCTTTCAGTCACCCGACTTGCAGGTGTTGTTGTTCATTGTCTGTTGCAAAAACAGTGGGCTAAATGCCATCCATTGCGTTCACAGAGCCGGATATGAATTACCACGGTGAGAAAAACTGATTTTTCGGAGGTAGCGTTTTTGAATTTTTCAATTTGCTTTATCACTCAATGCCGGTCATAAAGGGGATTGCTTTGTTGGAAAGAGTAATAAAGTGTAAAATAATTTTCCCAATTGCATAAGGAGAATATTAATTTTCTTTTTAATTGGCATGAAATAAAAAACGGCACAAGTTGATTGCTAGCAACGAATTAAGGTCATGCAAATTTTCATTTTACTTTTCCACTGCAACCCATAATTGGTTGGGACAATAATTTTATAAAAAAATTAGATACGTAATTCGCACTTTAGTGCCCGGTTCCAAATTACAAAAGTCAACAAGTCGTGGTACCGCCTGTGTTAATTCAATTTTCTTTCATGTTTCTTGCAACAATAGTGAAATATATTCATTATAGAAAATGTTCAAGGTGACTTTTATTGTAATGCCGCGTTGTTCTCATAAGTTTTATTATTATAAAACGAAGCTTTCTGTTGCGTAATTTATCAGTAATTTAATTGTTTACTAAAAATAAGTCAAAGTCATTCCTTGTAATTTATTTCTTTGTATGCGCTCCGCCTTAACTAACTAAAAAATTGATCTTATTATACAATATGAGATAATTAGTAATATCCTGGCGCTTCTACTAAACGAGCCCTTGTTCAGTTTTGACGCCCACCGAGACATTATTATTAAAATATTATATCTCAGTCAATGTGGAGTGTTATCCTTAAACAGTGTCAGAGATCGTGTAGGCTTGTTTACTGTAATAAGTAGGTAAAACGGAATTGTCTCATTCAATTCTCGAGCAAATCTAATTTTTACGTTTATTACCCTTTGACACCTCAATCCACAGAGGGATGATTGTGCAAACTTAACTAAACTAGCGTTTTACTTTGATACGTGACACATTCTCTCCAAGATTGACCCTTCCAGTCTTGTAATTAACATTAGAGGCACGTTTCCGTAAATAAAATGTTAGTGAATGTGGGCGTTTTAAGACAATGTTTTCATTAAAAACTGCATTTTTGAGCAAAGTTCGTGTCAATGCTATTTTTCGTCCCTAATGAATTATTCAAGTTTGTTGCTTGGACTAGCGTCGGAATCTCCGCTTTTGCTTCCTTGACACTATCCACCTTCTATGCTAAGGCTAACCTACATGTGACCGAGAAAAATGCCGGATTAGCGTAGGCGTGTAGTGCTTTAAACACTGTTAATCATTAATTTTAGAATCACAAGTAAATATTTTCAACAATCACAAACCTGTCGTGTCAATTTTAATCACAATGGAAAGAAGAGTATGATTTGGCTTCTGAATTTTCCTCAAGGATAGAAAATTGCCATTAATTAAATAATAAACTTGGACATATTCAAATGTTTGCTTAATGAAGTCATTTCGCACACGGGAGTGTTGGGTATTCCTAAAGCCATGCGTCACTTTTATTTATTAACAGTGTTTGGAAGGATGTTCCAGATTTGATTTTTTCGCGTCATAAATCAATACCGTCGATATTTACATGATCACGTCACTATCAGTTCGATTTAATAACATGTAATATAAATAAAGTGGGTTGTTGGTGGGTTGATTTGGATTTTTAATTTGCTACAAGTTACGAAATACTGAGTCAAGGTTCTGTCGGTTAGTTTAGATTACAGGGATGAAAAACTACACTCTTTGTTGATTCCAAAACGCTACCTGTGAAAGTTCTCAAAATTTTGTTTTCTGCTTGGTTTTGCTACATTTTTGTGTTTTGTGGCTTCGTAGATAGTTCAGATGATTCAATAAGAAGACTAACTGATGATTTTGGAAGACATAGATTGACAGGTATGTAATTTGCATTGTACTTAAATGGAACGTGTTTGTATTGTCACTATTGTGTTGTCACTACTCTTTCTTTTTTACGAATTGAAAATATATTACAGCACTATGATTACTGTAGTTAGTAAAGGTAAACATGTCGATATATCTTTCTCATATTATTGTTATTTTGATGTGTGTCACTTTTTGTCGTTAAAACTTTTATTGGAAATATAAAAAGTACTTCTAGTTTTATTTTAAAGGCGTATTAATTTTATCATAATTTGCATGGAATACCCCGTTAATGGTTTCGAGCAATATATTTGATATACAGAAGGTGAGTTTAAAGTAATGCGTGAAATCGAAGTAGTAGACTTTGGTAAAATTAATAAAAAAACATAAATGCTACGTTTCGACACCATAACAACATGTATGACGTTATTGGTTTTTGAGTAATAATGTCATTTTAAATTCTTTAAAAGGCAATCAACAATTTTCGATAGTAGTACATACAGTTCTATATATTTCTGATAGTAATCAGAAAAATTAATTAAACTTTTTTCGATAATTACGTACACAAACACAAAAGGGTTTATCTTTTTGTTATTCCTTTATTTTATGAGGTGTAAAAACTGCTGACGTCATAAATTTTGAAATAATGTCAAAATGAGAATTTATTTGAATAATAAGCCATAATAAAGGTATCAATTTTATGCCTTACTTATTTTAAACTGTATAATTCAACTCCTTTTTGGTTGTTATCATAAGACTAAAACATTTTAGGTATGCATTTTTACGTATTAAACACTGGATTCTTATAACTATAAATATTTCTATAGAATGAAATGTGAGCTTCATTAAGTTTTGTTTTTAATTTAAGTGAGGTCGTGTTTAACCGAGTTCTTTCGGTACATTATCTATAAGTGCTGTCTTTTTTCTTTGGAATAATTATAGTTAATTTTCATGTCAGTACTGTCAATAAATAATAAATATACTTCTTAATTGTAGGAAAATACTCGAACGTGTTTAGTATTTTTACACAATTTTTTTTACAATAACAGTTAATTTTACTTGTATGACTAAATAAGGTATATTTCCGTTCAGAATTTTTACTTCTTTATTTTATAACTATTTAATTTTTTTCTAATTCTCAAAGCGGTGTTAAAATTTCAGGTCTGGTATAGTACTAAAAAAAACAGAAATATAGTTTCATTAGAAAACATATTTCTACTTTTTTACCGTATGTTTTTTCTTTTTGTACAATATTTGAAATTTAGAATTTTTGTCTGTTTACACACATGACGAAAAAGGTATAAAACAAGTGTTAATTTGTAAAATCAACAAAGTAAATGCTAATAATACTGAAGTTTTACGAAGTATGCTCATAATTATTTTGCACTTTTATTTTTTGTACAATCAGCATAATGATAATACAAGGTGATCATAAATGATCCTGCATCAAGTTAGTTTTTTGTCAGTTGGCAAAGGCAACTTGATGGATGATTGATTATAATCTCCCTTTATTAAAAACTTGAAAACTGAAAACATTTTATTTACTTATTTTGCCTACGTTACCTATTTGAAAATTTCGTTTATGTCGGTTGATTTTTTTTTCAAAATTTCACTGGATGAAAAATATAAGTGCTTCTAAAATCAGAAGTCGCTTTGTGACATTACAGAACCTTCCCATTCCTATCACTGAAATCTTTCAATAATTAAAATGGGCTCTTTTTTTCCTCAAAATTTTGTCTTTTAATTTGATTTCCCAAGAAACAAAAGTTAAAAATAGGTAAAACAAATTTTGTATCTTCGGCAAAACAGTAATAAGTACAGTGTGTGTTTGAAAGTTGTGTAAAGATCTTAAGTAGAGATTAGTCGAAGTCAGAATAACTCAATTTGTCTAATCCGAATGTTTATTCTTTCTAAGATATAGAGGCAAAATTGAAAATTCATTAAAAAAAGATATAAAGAAGTTTTATTTTCTTATGTGTGGACTTGTTTTCCTGTAACTTGAATTCAAATGTAACATTATTATTGTGTTCATAGATACCTGTGTGAAAAATGGGACATTGGATTTGTTTATTTACAATGTGGATTCGTCTTTGGTGCATGACGGCAACATTTATTAAAAAAATATCTTATTATAATTATTCTTAAGGGAATGGGGAACTTAGTTTACCCCTTTTAATGGAAATCGAAAATAACATGTTAATTTTGTTTCAACGTTTCTTTTTTAAATTTTGGAAATGACAAATAACCGACGTATTTACAGACTGATCCAGAAATACTGAGTCTGTTGGCAACACATTTGAAAGTATTTGCTCTCGTAGTTTGCGACATTGCAACCGAATTCGATTTTTCTTGACAATTATTTGACGTACAACCCCATGAGAATGTTAAATTGTTGTTAACTGGAAGCGTACTCCATTGGTATTCTTAAAAAGGTAAGTCCAGTGTTGCCAACAGACTCAGTATTTCTGGATGAGTCTGTACTTTGTGACTTATCACAAAACCTCTCATCAAAATTGACTTCTTTCTGTTTAAAATTTTACCTTGAACTTTACATAAATATCTGAGAAAATTTATTAAGTTTTGGTACACTTTCATTATATAATTCAAATCTATCTGATCTTAAATTTGTAACAAATACTGGCGCGGTAATGAAGTTATAATCCCAACTTTAAACCGAACTGAGTTAGAGGCCAGCTATAAACATTTTACTGTTGAAAAGTTGAAATACACGTCTTTAGCGCTATCATTTAAGACAAAGTTGTATTTTAAACTGCCAATGCCTTTAACCTCAGATAACTGGAAATAAATTTTTGTCACTTTATTTTAAGTTCAAACCGCTTCAAACGTAATCGTACGTGTTAGAACTTCAGTTCATTTATTTCCTAGATTGTAATCAATGGAATATGAATAATTTGTGTCGACATGTCCGAGAGACAAAATCTTGAATATGTGCTGTAGTATGTTTTCCTGTTTCTGTGCATGTCATCGTTATCTTGATTGCATATTTGGTGGTGTTGTTAGACCTTATGGAGATGGATGAAAGCGAGGAAGACGGTTTGGATTATTTAAAAAGCGCACCACGTCGTTATAGATACTCTTCTAGTAAGTCTTTCATTTCATCATTTTCCATGTTTTGTGTATTGTAATGTCACAATTTCGTTTGCACTTGCATGTAATGTGTTGCTTTGTGTGTTGCTTGCATAGTTGGTAGTACTGCTTCATCTATGGAGGGTCTTTGGGATTTGCATCCAAGACGCTTGAGCGAAGCTGGACTCAGCCGTCATTCAGGTACTTAACTTTTGTCTCCAGTTCTCCTCAAATTTCCTTTCTCTGAATGTACATTTTTGGATAGATTCGAGCGCTGTCTTAACTGAAGACACTGATAGTTTTATGATTGGTCAAAGAGTATGGGTTGGAGGCACGAAACCTGGTACTATAGCGTACATCGGGGAGACTCAGTTTGCGCCAGGAGAATGGGCAGGGATTGCTTTAGACGAACCTATCGGTAGATTTCTCTCACTTCTGGCTTGGGATAAAGTGTAGGGTTTTAGGCAAAAACGATGGTTCCGTCGCCGGTGTCAGATATTTCCAGTGTGAGAATAAAAAAGGTGTTTTCTCGCGACTCACTCGTCTGACGAGAGAACCGTTAGAACAACCCGGAATGGGTTCGAATGAAACATTCACTTCACCGACTAATGGTATCAGGAGAAGTCCAATTTCACCAACTGGGAGTACCAGAAGCTTACTCAGAACTCCTGCGTCTCTAAGTACTGCTGCAACACTCATAATTTTTCTCTTCTAAAATGGTTATTTGAAGGCAATTCTAACACAAGCCTGACCTCAAGTGCCACACATGTCGATTTCAAAATCGGCGATCGAGTTATCATTAAAAGCACCCAAGGTTCCAAAGTTGGTACCGTGCGTTATATGGGCCTTACTGATTTTGCTCCTGGCGAGTGGGTCGGGGTTGAACTTGATGACCCACGAGGAAAAAACGATGGTTCAGTTGAAGGAAAAAGGTTCTTTCATTGTCAAACATCGACAAAATTTGAACCACCGTTTGTAGGTACTTTGAATGCCGTCCACATTTTGGCCTTTTTGCTCCCATTTCTAAAGTGAGCAAATCACCATCGAAGCACAAGCCTGGAGCTTGTGTGGTTCATTCAGGTGGTCCGGGACTTCCCCCGACGGGGATTAGAAGAGCCAACTCAAAGGAATCAATGACGTCTTTGGCCTCCCGCACCAGCACTGCATCGAGGGTAAGGCTTGGGGTCACGTCTCTAACTCCGAAGGTAGGTTGAGTGTTGTTTCTGAACACACGAATTCTTGGGAAGGAGAAAGAGTTAAGAGTATTCACTAGCCACTTTGAAAGTGAGCGAATAAATGCACTCCGATTGATTACATAATGAATATTACTTTGGGTTTACAGAATTCTAAAACAAATACAAATTAGATGAACATCTATACTATATTAAATTGCCTACATCCCCGAAAAAAAAGATTATACAGGAATGTATTTTTAAATAACTTATCTCAAATTCCCAAGGTCTTTTTTATTAAAAAGAAAACAAAAATTAAAGCTATATCAAAAACTATTGTATTTAGAGCCAAAGGATCAGGCAGTTGTGGAGATTAAATTTTCGTTAAGAGGGTGTTTACAGATTTGTTGAACTTTAGCTTTAACTTTCTGAACATTCAGAGTTCTAAAAACAATATTTTACCTGAGAAATACGCCACAGTGAGACTTTATTTAACAAAATAGATTGTTTATAGACTACTGGTGGCAACAAACGGCAATTATATTGAAAAACACACAATTTTAAAAAATTGCTCTTCATTATTATTAGTTTTTGAAAAATAGCAAAAATAGTAGATTATTACAATTGCGTTTATTAAAAAAAATGTAGTTACAAGACTTATTTTGCATACTATTATGTTCTAGCAAAGTTTTCTTTGTACACCATAAAATTTTACAACAGATAATGGTGTTTAAGTTAAGCAACCCTTACAATAAGATGTTTTGACAAGGATGACCCGAAAAAATTTACGATATTGATCGGTTCGTCTGAAAGACTACAGACTTTCTGCAATAAATCAGTAAATCACACAATACGCTTGCCTGAGTGATTATCTTGAAGGGTCCTTGCGGTTAAAAATTTAATGGTATACAAACAAAACGTTGTTACAATAAAGATCAGACATTTTTATTTTAACTTATTTTATTTTTATTAAGTTCCTCAGTTTTTATTATGTATATTTATATTTTCTAATACAATAAAAAATTATTATTTTTGAATTTACTATCAGTTCCTCTCAGTTTTTTAACTTAAAAAAATTTAAAATTCATCAAAAAATTAATAAAAAATACAAACAGTACTTCTTTTGTAATATAATTAGATACTAAGTACGTATTAAATAAGGTTTAACAGACTTATTAATCAAGTTTGATTGATCTGAATTAGTACAGCAGTTTACTATCAAACTTAAGCTTTCTTTTTTTTTAATGGGAACCTCTGTCTATTTTTATGTCATTCGATGCGATATTAAAAAATTAACAATTTTTCTTATATAAACCGATCGCAAATTTTAACACATATCTAGTTATTTGCCAAAAACTCGGTTTGTCAACTATTTTCGTGAGAAATTTAGAGAACAAAAGTGTAACATGGTTTCCACCTCTGTTTATTTTTATATCATTCGTTGCGGTATTGAAAAGTGAATATTTTTTGTTGATACAACCATACCATAAATCCTAGCAAATTCGGAGCTATTTGTCAAAAACTTGTTTAAATTAAAAGCAAAAATCATAAAACCTTCGACTGAATTCTGTTATTTTTTGCTCTATTTTTGACGGAATTTTGTAAAATAATTTCATTTCTGCGTAAAAGACTTTTTATAACTTTCAAAAAAGGCAAACGTTGTTTTATTTTCAGTGTAGGTTAGTGATCTTTCGGCATTTAATTTTGAAAAAACTTTGTGAAATAATTGAAATTTGTATTTCGAAAATTTTAAAAACGCATCAAAAATAATGAACCGTGTAAAAATGAAAAATATAAGTAAAACCTAAATTGAACTACCTACTGAAAAATAGAGCAGAACAAAATTGTGAAAAATGAAAAACTGAATAAATCTCTGAAAATAATGTCTACTTAAAAGTTGATCTGAAAAAAACAGGAGAAAAAAACGAAAAGCAAAAAAATTAATAAAAACTGAATAACTGAGAAATAAAATTTTCTAAAAACAAAAGTATGAAATTTTTAACCTAAAATTAGAATGAAAAGTTTTTAAATTAAATCTGGACAATCTGCTCGAGCAAAATTAGGCAACAAACCGTAAATTCTTTTTTTTTCTACTATTTGGTACTAATGAGAATGAGATAGTACTTACTGTAAGAATTTTTTTGCAACAGGTAATGCTAGCTACAAATAAATTATCAAAATTAAATAGAAAGTATTAATGTTAATTTAGAAGTACTTGTTCCCCTCATTTTTAATACACAGAAAAAAAATATATTGGCCCTTTGTTACTATCAAAAGTCTTTAGACAACTGTTTTTGCGAAATAAAGTGTTATATTGCACTGGGCTGGTAAAATATAAAATAAAATAAAAAATCTGTGAACACTATCTTAAAGATTTAATTCTCTATAACCGTCTGGCTGACAATTTTATCTAAAAACAGCAGTTTATGATCTTATCTTTAATTATCCTATCTTTAATTCAGAAGAACGATGCACAAGTCGTAACTCGGAATTTTATTTAAGTCATTTTAAAATACCTCGCGTTAGAACATCAGTAATATTTTTGTTCTGGCTTGTAGGCAGTTTAATTTACTAGATGATCTGTCTAATTTGTATATGTTTTAGAATTTTTTAAACCTAAGATATTCATTATTTAGCAATCGGACCGCCTTACTCGCACACTTCATTTCCGAGTGGTTGGTGAATACTCCTAACTTATCTCTCTCCGTGGACAACACCAACCAACCACAGATAAGTCCAGTGTGGTAACAATAACATGCATGCGATTCCGATTTTGATTTCTAACATGTAGGTTTCAATTGCGTAGCTGTGGTATTTGTAACACGAATTTATTAATTTTTTGTTGGTTTGTGTTGGCTTCTTTGACGTTCTAAAACGCCTGGTGTGACTTTTGTTTGTTTGTCAGAAGGTTGCGCCCAAAACTTCGACGCCCATTCCCACGAGGACCGCTCTTCAGGTAACTTACTAAACCTGCCGTTCAACACGACACAGTAAAACCGTTGGCTTTTGCTTCTGTTATGCATTTTTTTAATTATTAACTACGATCAGAATGCTGTAGGCGTAGATGTTGATGGTTCATAGTTTATTGTTTTGGTAATTATTGTAACAGTGTTGTTAGTTTTGTAGAGTTATAGTTGTAAGTTCTTATGTTTTAATAAAATTTTTACTGACCCACAAGCCACTGTTCCTTCCTTTTCCAGTTTTCTCGATTGTAGGCGTGTTGAGAATTTGAGTGGGATTTTTCCAGTTGTGAAAAATAAAGAAATAAGCAACAGCAACGGTCTCTCCTTGTTTTGTGCTAGATGAATGCTTAATTAAATTATACTGTTGTTATCTGAAACAATAAATGTTATACTAGTGAGGGCATAATTCTTAAATTAATATTTAATATACCTTTATGTCTGCGTCGTGGGACGAAATCAATTATCAATTTTCATGTCTTATTTTGTATCAATTAAAACAAACATTCAATTTGTCTTTTAATTTTTAGTGGACATCCGAGCGAAATCTATAATTACAATTAAACACAAATTCATTCCGGACCCGAAACCTAACAGAAACAGTTAAAAACTCTAATATGAATCCATTTTTTAAAACAGTAAAAATCAGTAAAGTTTAGCTCGTAATAATCGTCCATATTTTTGTTTTCTCAGAGTAATAATAATAATTTTTCTTTTTGTGCGAAATATTATAAATAATTGCGTGTTTAATGCAAGAATTCTGTAAGGTGGGAATTTTCAGCAATTCAACAAATACTTTTCTAAATTAATTTTCGAAGTTTTTGGATGTAAAGATAAAATTGATAGTGGAAAATTAGTTGAATGCAAATGTGAGAAAAGTTTCTTACATTGTGTTGATAAACCTTGCCTAAAATGTGAAAAAGGACATAAACATTCAGGTCATAATTCTAAAAGCCGTTCAGCTATGGTTTGCAGAGGAGTTTAGGTGATAAGATGATTTAAAGTAGTCAAAAGCTGGTCTTTCATTCGAAGTATTAATTGGTGTTTTGAATTAACACTTGTGAAAAATTATCAATTAAAGTCTCTAAATTGGAAGACTTTTATTGCTCTAACTTGTAAAGCTGTTTACAACCGATATATAAGGTGCGGTCGTAAAGATTAGACACCCAAATCATCATCAAGTATGGAACCGTCCCAAGTCTTCTTCACTCACGAAAAGTTATAGTTTTATAATTCACTAGTAATAAAAGTAGAAGACTGTGAAAAAAATTTAAAAAGAAGTACTTATTAGGTTTTTAAATAACTTTTGTGCGCTGAATTATTGTCTGATTTCTTCAGGGTTTTGTTGATACTTTATTATTGTTTTATCAATTTTAAATTTCTCTTTTGAAACCATTCGGTCAAAAATAATCACCCAAAAATGTTTCCTGTTGAGCAGAACCTAAGAGATTATTTTCAGGTGACTATCATTAGAATTACCAATACTTCTAATGTGGGGTATAGAAGGAACATCCTGTATTTTAAACAACTATACCTATGATCGATTTTGTGAATAAAACCTTAAATTTTGAAACCGAACCATTATGATGGTGCTTCTTAATGGATTTGGTTTATTATTCTAACATAGTCTTCTCTTCTAACTTAACGTCTCGTCTGTCCAATGGAAAAGTTGATTGATGTGAAATAAAATTTCAGTATGTTAATTATTTGTATAGTTTTTTTATTTTATTTTATTTATTTCTTAGTTATTACCTACACTTAAAAACCCTTGAACTTCATATTGTACGAGTAATATGCTTTTTTTATAATTAAAGAATTTTCTTTCTTTAATACTTCAATTTGTAAGAAGAGCTTGAAGTCACAGAACTATTTTTTTAAACAGAACTGCTGTTTCTTGTTCAGACCTAAGTTAGATATCGAAAGAAACGGACTTTTAAGAGTTATTTTTAGTACAAAGTATTTCTGATGGAATTAGCTGGAGATATTCTTTCAGATTTTTGTCCAGTGCTAAGAATATATTTCTGGGTAGGTATTTTAAAACTTCTTATAGCTTCACAGGAACCTTTAATCACGTTTCAATTTTTGTACCTTCTGATATGTCGATGTTAAGACAAAATGTATTGGACTTGTGAAAAGGTCACATGGAAATGGCGACTAATGTGAACTAAATACAGTATTCTGTGTTATTTGTTTCCATTTTTTATTATTTAATTTATTTACATATTATATTCAAAAACCCTTATTAAAGTTGGTATGTTAAGATGCTTTCCAAAGAGTTTTCGAAACTTTTTCAAGAATTAACTAGTTTTCTTCCATCAAGATTTTGAGTTGTAAGAAGAGCTTGAAGTCATACTTTTTTTCAACAATACAAAATTAAGATATATTTTTAGTACAAATTGTTTCTGATGAAATTGGGTGAAGATCATCTTCAATAAAACTCTGACTAGTGTTGTAGTCTCTCTAAAACTTTTCACGAGATTGTAGGAAGGTGAAAATATTTAGTCAAAATTTTTGCAGTTTTATTCAATTTAGAACAAAATTTAATTTTAGGAAATATGTAATGTGAAAATAAGTTGCTGTCACACATGGAAATGGTGACTGATGTGAAATAAAATACAGTAGGTATATTATTTATTTTTTTACTGTTTAATTTCATTATTCAAAATCCCTTAAAAATCATTTTGTAGCATCACTTTTATTTTAAGACAGGATAGTTATTTATTCGTATTTTTTTTACTATCTCATTTATTTTATTTTGTTCAAAACCCCTTAAAATTCATATTTTAAGATGCTTTCTAAAAAATTTTTGAAGCTAAATCATGTTTAAATAATTCTCTTTTCTGGAGCCCTTGTAAAGAGCTTGAAGTCATAGAACTACTACAATTTGTTTAACATGTGTCCTACTTCTTTGGTTGTATTAAAAAAAATAAAGGTACGGTCACGATCAAAAAGAATGACACTCTCTCGTAAACTAACCTGTTTGTTGAAATTTATGACCTAAATTATTTTAGCCGAACTTTCGCTGTCCCGCCAGGTTGGTAGGGGTGTCACTCTTTTTGATGTGACTGTACTTTTCGTAATTGGTTGAAGATAATCTTCAAAGCTCTAGTCATTATTAACAAAATGTTGCTGAGATCTTGAAAGCCTTTTCAGGCCATCACAGAAAACTTGAATCAAATTAAAAATTGTGTCCATTTACGTTATGAATGAACTTATTTATAACAGGGTCGCACTGGTGTAAAAAATCATTTATCACGAATTTTGGTTTAAGGTGAAACTGATGAACGAGTTTAAACCATGAAGGAAGTGCCAACAATTTCTTGGTCCTGATAAAAAAAAACGTCACCACATTATCATTATTCCTTGTTATAGTGCCTGACGGTTTTCCGTTTGTGCGTATCTTGAACACAATACGTTACAGTAATTGAAATCTAGTGATTTATAACTTGCAATTGAAGTTGAAATTGAAATATATTGACCGCTGCAATATAGTATTAGCAAATTTTAAAAGTTATTCGTTGCGCTCGATTAGCTTTCAAAGTCGAAAGAACCATTTAAGTATTGTATAACATGCGTCAAATTAAATTCTACGATGTAGAAAAACTAATCATTTAGTCAGTTCTAGTTTTACTTGAATTCATTACAGGAACTAAAAATAAGCAACTGTTTCGACCATGCGGAAACCCACACATCAAAACCAATTTCAAACTCCAAAACTTTGATAACGGCGTCCCACGACGAAAATGGAAATGTTACAATAACTTACCCTAACATCACGATTCAGTTTCAAGCTGGCATTTGTCGGTAGCTGGTGTCCTGGACCTCGTTGCTGTTGCTTGTTGTCCTGTTGTAGTACTTTGTTTGTACGTAAACTATTTCTACGTTTACGGGGTAATGCCGCAGACTTTACCAACGGTTTTACTGTGAAATGAGGACTTCTGGCGAATTAGTGTTTAGAGTATGTATGATTTTGTTGGGACAGGATGTGCTACGGGAAAAACAACAACACATAGAACAGCTTTTGAAAGAAAGGGATTTAGAACGGGCCGAAATTACCAGGGCAGCGAGCCAAGCAGATGAGGCCGAACAGAAGTTCTACACACTTAAGCATGAATTTGAGCAGGTATTGTAATAGATTTAATAAAAATTACATTTAGGATTACGTGTATACGGCTTTCCTAATTTTGGATTTTATAATCGAATGATCTATTTTTTACTGAATACTTAATACTGAAATGAAATTAGACGCAGGGTAGCAAATATTGTATACCGAGAAAATAAAAACAAACTGAAAATTTTGCATTGCCTCATTATTTTTATTTTTGAACGCTGTTAATACGGTTTAAGGTACTACGAATAATTGTAGGGAACAAAAACGTAGAGAATTGTTTGTTTTTAGAATCCACGATAGTATTCTTCCTCAATGGTTAGATTTAAATTTGGTATTTCATTTTTAAAGTAGCTATTTCAGTAGGTACAGGATTAAACCAAAAAACATTGACAACAAGCCCTCTTTAATGAAAATATTTTTAACATGGTAATATTTTCGTTTAGGTATTCCGGAAATCACTGTCAATTTTTCTTACTGGGGGTTTGCTGACTTTTTTTTTGAAATTTGAAAACTGAAACTTTTGAAAAATGAGTCAAACACGATTTCAAATTTTTTAGAAATGATAGTGGTATCGATTTTTTAAGTGAAAGGTGCAAACCTAAAAATTTTCTAAAACTAAAAATTTAGATATGGGGAAACCTGATAAAGTTAATAGCGATTTCCGATTAACCTAAACTGCTGTCATGTTGAAAATATTTTCATTGAACAGGACCTAACGGATTTTAGTTGCGTACAAATTTTCAGATGTCTTTATTAGAACTCTCAATACTTCTAATGTGAGGTTTAGGCGGAAGACCTATATATTGCTGATGTCTGTGTTATTTTTTGAATAACAAATTTTTTAAGAAACATTTAAAACCCTAACGGTCGGTTTTACCAGAAAATTTGAAAATTTGACCTAATTTCTAGTAAACCAATTTCCAGTACCGAAATACGTACTTGAGGTTAAAATTTAACCGGAATCCGAAAGCCTGGATTTTAACCTGAAATACCGGCCGTTAAAGGCACTACCATTGTTTCAAATGAGACGTTTAGGTCACTAGAGCATTTTTGATTGCTTTCAGGACATTAACCAATGCAGAGAGAGATATACAGGGTGTATCAGAAGTACGTGTGTTAATTTTAACACCTAATAAAATTCATCAAATACAACAACTTTTCTATATTTTTAATATAACATTTTGCAAAATTGTTATTTATAATTTTCAGTGTTTTCCTCCTTTCTTTTGTACACGCAAGCCGGTCAGTGTTTAATAATTAGTTTGTTTTCATAGCAACAATTTTCATTGTTGTTTTAAATTGTTTAAATTGTCCGTTTTCATGACAAGGAAAATAGTTCAGCTCTTTTATTTTATACCCTTATAGGCCGGGTACACGTTTCAGTATGTTATCTTTTTCCAAATTTTAAGTAAATCTGCGATTTTTTTATTGAAGAATTACAAATAGTAAAGATGTTTTATTTGTTGAGCTCTGTTACCTGTTAAATTTAAGACACGTATTTTTGATACACTCTGTATGGTTTCGCAGATGTTTTAAAGGAAATTTAGTTATTTTGTGTAACTGTGGAATTGTTGGTAGTATTTTGGGCAATTGTTTACTAATTAGTTTTTAAATTTTTGATATATTTTTCTTTTTATTTAGCTCTTTTGCGACTACTTAGCTACCTTATCTGGGGTCATTGAAATATCTATTTTTGGCGTCGATAACTGAAATTGACATTTTTACAATTTTTGACTGCTACGGTATCGATTTTTTACACGGCATTATTTGTTCAGTTGTATGCAAACAGTGCGGTAATAGTTATAAATAATACGAGTGTGAAAATATAAGCTTAAAGTTCAAGGGCTGTCATTATGCAACGAGCGTATGCGAGTTGCATATCTAGACACCCGAGAACATTAAGTGTTTTTGCATAAGTGTTATTCAAAATATTTTTTGTTGGTACATTTTAATTTAAAACATCGGAAGCGTGTTTTAAAATAGTGAAAACATTAATTTAAAACACGTTACTATGGGGAGCGTGTTTTAAAATAGTGAAAACACGTTGTTATTGAAAACATGTTTTAAAATAGTGTTTATAATCTAGCATTTAGATATTCAAAAGAAGGCTAAAATGTTACCACCAAAAAAAATACATACATGAAAATTTTATCAAATTATCAAAAAAAACGTACGTTTTTTGTTTTATAGCTTGGTAAATTTCTTTTCTAGTGCCTCCTTATACATCTGGGTATTTAAGCTAAAAGAAAATAGATAAATGATCAACATTTTTCTTGCAATTTTTTATTGTTGATTTTAAATTAAATTGCTTGCCAATAAGTACATTTAGGTCTTTAACAATCTTCATACATTTGATGAAAAGGAAAAAGAACTTGTTTGAAATAATTGTTGGTTTGTGAAACTGAAAGATATTACGAATTACGATTTTTTATAGACTTTTTATTTTCTAAATTTTTATAATAAAACTAGTTACATCCACTTTGTTTTTAAACATAAACTAGTAATTTGAGCTAGTGAGTGACTTCGTAATTCGAATGTCTGAAGGGGGCTTTGCCCCACTTGCAAAGACAACTAACATGCGAAAAATTAGGAAACACATCACGATCAGATGTGTAGTGAATTCAATTTCACCCTGTATATCCTCGTTATTTGGATATGAATTTTGTCTTATAATCAATTATTACATTGTTCTCTTTTAATTACTTTTTTTCAATTATCATTAACTATGCTTTTCATAATACAGATTCAATTGTGCAGTTTGTTGTACAAAACACTGACTGTAGACTTTATAAAATTATTACTCTTTATAATTTTTTTATTTGGAATAGTTTGGGAGTTACGCAAAAACATTCAAACTGCTAGTACAGATCTCTCAGTAATAAATGAGACATTATTCATACGAATAATTGTACAATAAGTGACATTTCTAATGTAGCATTTTTAAGTGTTTGATTGTTTTCAGCCCAAGTATTACACCCAAATGTAAATAAAGAAATATCATTTGACCGTGAATTTTTAAATCAGAAACGTTACTTATACGACAAAAATAGGCCTTTTTCCTGACGGAAAATCACATACAACATAGTCTAAATTCACAATTACGACAACTACAAATCCCATTCGCTCCAGAGTTTGAGCGATAAAAATAATTAATCGAACGACAAATAAAAGGACTCAGAACGACAGAAAAGGAAAATGTACAACTGTAAAAATTTCAAAGTTAAAAAAACAATAATAACACAAGAAATGTATAATATCCTAATTTGCAGTCGCGGTTGTGTTGTATGCCTCCGGACTTCCTACGTAACGAGTGGGAAATTTCATTTTTTCCATTTTTGGGGAATTTAATACTTAAAATACTTAAATGTCAATGGTAAAAAAAGTGATTTTATTATGATGTTAATTTTTAATAAACGATGTCATCAGCATGTTAGTTAATTTGTTATTTTTCTAATGGTTAATTTATTAGTTTCTGTCGTTTTTCCTTTTTTTCGGGCTCATAAAATATTGTAAACATATCTTACTTTTAGTATATTATAGTGTTTTAGTGTGAGGACCGTCGTATGCAGTTACTTACATTGGATTAATCACAATTATTAATTATATATTATACTTTGTGAAAAAAATGTCTGAAATGCTTGTGCTTAAGTACACAGAAGAAGAAAAATTTTGAAATGTTTTTTTAATCCTTTGACTCCTTGGAGTATGACCTTCCTTTTGATACCTCTAATGAATTTATTAAATTCTAGCATTCAAATTCTCTAAAAATCTGGAAATTGACTACAAACTTAATAACATCAAACGATTATTTGTAAAGTTATCAAATATACACTTTTTTATACCATCTATGAATGTAGAATCGTAGTAGGTATTAAAAGTTTGCCGCTTCATTTAATAAAAAACGAACAATGTTTAGGTTTTACCGTTTGCCTGAGTTTATAAAAATTGGTACTTTTCAGAAATTCCGGAACTATCGGAAAAAATAAACAGTCCGTATAACAATTATTGAAAAAATTTTTGATGATAATTTTTAGATAGTTTCTAGAGATACCCAATTTTTTCAAAAGTGCTTGATTGAAGTTTTGACGTGCTTTTCTCTTTAAGACATCACCAGAAAAATTGGATAATTTAAGGCAAAAAATTATTAGTGAGGGGGAAGAATTTCTGTAGGTCAGAACTTGAAAATCGCTTTTACTTTCTGGAGCTTCCCAGTGAAAATACATTTCATTTGTGGTGGCACTTTGTTATTTACCATAGATTTTTTGAAAATAGTTCTAGTTTCCACACAGTAATTCCTGGTTAAATTTTTGTTAAATTTCTTTAAAACTTGGATTATTACAAACGATAAATCACAAATAAAGTAAATCGGTAACAAGCCGTTTCAATGTATTTTTCCGCATAAATAAGAACTGATTGATTTTTTTAATGAATAAATGGATGTTTTTGTAAAAATTATTGATGATAAAAAACGTGGAAATTGTAAAATGATATCACAAATATAATTATGAATACGAATAAAATACGAATGTTTTTTGTTAAATGGTTTAAAAGCATTTATAGGTCAGCAACGTCATATTTACAGCATTACAGCATTTCTTAATAATGTTCATCTAAAAAGAAGGATTTTAGTCAATTTGTGTATGTCTGTCTGAAGGCGGCCCTATTTTCCATCCGTTATGTAAATGACTTGTTTATGTAACAAAAGTAAACATTAATTATTCGTATGATTAATTTCCATAATAATTTATTGACACAATAAAATTAAAAACAAAGAGTCATTGAGACATTTTGTTGCGAATCAATGAATTAATTGTGTTATGGACTCAGTGTTTTCATTTGATTGTTTGCTACCTCATTTCTACCATTATTATGCAGTTCAAACATGTAATTAAAATTTACCATTGATTTAAACAAAATACGGGCATATGATTTATTTGAATCTAGCAGTGCATGAAAACCACTTCTCTCATAATGGAAATTGTAATTTTGTTTTCATTCCAACTTTGATTATTCTTTGTTGATTCAATAATAATTGATTAATCAAAAAAATAATCAACTTTATGTTTCTCTCTTAATAGTATCGCTCACAGTGCGAGCAGAAGGTTCGGGAAAGTGACGACATTTTATCCAAACTAAAAGTAGACCGTGATGAACTCTTGAGCCAATTGGAAGATGAAAAACGGAAAAATGAAGATCTCCAATTCCGATTCGAGGAAGCTTCGATTACTAAAAGTGATATCGAGGTAAAAATAGCAAACATTTTGTCCTTGTATTTATTGTTTCATCCACTTGTTATAGGAGAGTATTCTTGTTCAAAGTGTAAGTTGAAGCATGCTCGCATGTATCAGCTTTTTAGTTGTTGTTTTTTTGTGTTCTTCATAAAACTTTACCTCTAGGCTACCAGCGAGGGTTATGTTAAACGAATCAAAGAACTTGAAGCAAAGCTTGAAGAAGACCGTCACAAAGCCGAACAATTGGAAGCAACCTCCAACAAACTCTTCGAAGCTGAAGAAGGCTTGATCAAGGCTCGTGAAGAAATCGAAGCTCTGCGAAAAGATCTGGAACAAACGCGCACAAAGAGAGAAACTCTCGAAGAGGATAAAACCGCAACCACACAACTTGTTGAAAGTTTACAAAAGCAAGTCGATCGTGCCAAAGCCGAAAACGAGGAAAAACTCAAGACCATAAGCCAATTGACCGAAGAGGTGTCGAAAATCAAGGCCGAAAATTGTGAAAAGGAGAATGAACAAGTTGAAAAATTCAAACACGAACTGGACCACCAGAGGAAATTGCTTGAGAAGTTTGGGCAAACGCACGCCGATCTGGCCAAAGAGAACGAAAAACTTAAGATGGACCTCAGTGCTAGAGCCCACGATTTGGAGGTTGCAACTGATGAGCTGGCGGCCAAAGACAAAGAAATCAAGTCGTTGCGTGATGAGTTGGAAACTGTGCGGAAGGAGTTGGGGCACAAGACTGATGATTTGGAACGCCAAAGAGTTAATCTTCACGAAGTTGAGGCAAATCTGGAACAAGCTCGAGGTGAGCTTAAGGAGAAAATTACCGAAGTTGAGAACACCAAGAAAGAATGTAACCTCCAGGTTAGTCAAAAGGACCAACAAATTTCAGACGCGAACAAGACGATTGCCGAACGTAGCGAAGAAATTAAGAAACTGGCTAAGGAACTTGAAGACGTTAAACACACTTTCGAGGATAGTAAAAATGAGATTCATAGCAGACACGCTCGGCAAGTGGCTTCTCAAGACTCGCAACTGATGGCATTGTCGGCAGAAATCCAACAAAAGAATGAGGAAATCACCAAATCGTCAATCGTGATCAGCAAACTGGAGGAAGATCTGTGTGCCAAAAACGGAATAATTGAAAAATTGCGTCTGGAACTTGAGAACTTTGAAAGTCAAAAATCAAGCCATACGGAAGCTTCGTCTTTATTGAATGTGAAATTGAACGAACTGTCTTTGACCAATGGAGATCTTCAGCGACAACTTGCTTCAGCCAATGAGCGCATTAATGGCTTACTTGAGCTGAAACAACGTCTCGAGACTGAAATTCAAGGTTTAACAGCTCGGTGCGAAAACGGAGCTCAATTGGAACAACTCAGAGCGGAAATACAACAAAGGGAGAGTATGCTAGAAAGAGCCAAAGCCGAGTTCGAGCAGAAATTGCAAAATTCCGAAAGGTTGCGACACGAAATCGAGCTGCAGAGACAACAAGACCAGAATAACTTTGCGCAGATGAAAGCTGATTTGGAGGCAAAATTACGCATTGCCTTACAATCCGAAGAATCGCTTAAGCAGAGATGTGACACTTCTGTTGGCGATTTGGCGAAAATGCGCGACGAGTATCGAATGAAAATTGACGAGTTGCAACACGCCGTTCAAGAGAAAGACTTAACTGTGGCCAATCTCCAGAACAAATGTTCCGAGGCCGTGAAACAATACGAAGACCAGCTCCGAGTAGTTAACGATGAACTGAACCGAAGACTGCAAGAATGTCAACAGAAGATTTCGTCCTTCAATGACGAAACCGCCAATTTGAAGCAAGAACTGGCCAAGAAATCTGAACAGCTGATCGAGGCACGTGCCGAATCCAGCCATATCTTAGCCCAGAGACAACAGCTCGAAAACGAGCTCAAACAGAAATACAGCCAGGACACCAAGCAGTTAGAATTTGAACTGAACGGGAAGAACATGGAGCTAGAAAAAGCTCTAACCGAGGTGCAACTTCTGCGAAACGACTGCCAAAACACCAATAGTAACTTAACCGCCAAAGACGACCAAATAAGCGAACTGGCCGCGCAAGTTAAAAACGCGCAAAACGTGATAAACCAGTTGCAAGAAGAACTGACTACGACCCGATTGAAGCAACAACAATCGTTCAATGAGCACGAAAACGTACAAAACCAATGCAAAGGGTTACTGGACCAGGTGGCATCGCTCACTGAGCAAGTGAAGAATGGCGAAGCTGTTTTCAAAAATTTGGAAATTGAGCACAAAAACGCGATGCAACTTGTCAACAGGTTGCGGATTACGGAGCAACAGAAACAGCAGTGTTTGCAACAGTTGCAACAAGAGGCTTCTTCGGGTGGTGATAACAAGAACTGCGATCATGTGATGCAGCTTTTGAATCAAGTGAAGGTCGATAATACGACTGGGAATACCGAGAAGATTTTGAATCTTCAAAAAGATCTCGATTTGTTACGGAACCAACTTGCCGAACGTAACCACCAGTTCGATGTGCAGCAAAATGAGTTGTTAAGGTTGCAGCAGGAACTAGTTAAGGTAAGTTTTCGATTTAGGTGCGTTATGTTGGCCCAACCAAGAGTGCTACGTTGGTTTTAGTTTTTTTATTTGGGTTATGTTAATAGTGGTCCAACCATTTCATGTGCTGAAAAAATGCTCGCAAATGCTGTACTTTTCTACTACTTATAGGTAGAAACACATCATGCTTTGAAATAATTCAAGATTTTATGTTAGAAGTTGGTGGTTAGGATAAATGACAAAAAAATACAAATTTGTTGTAACGTTTCGACACGTTCAGGGAAGGTCAAAAAACAAATTAGTTACTTGCAAGTTAATTATTCGGTTGATGCAAAATAAATTTTAACGTGCGATTAAAATTTGGTGTATAACAAACACAGCAACTTCTTATTCCAATTTGTACCATTTCGAATTAATGTATAAAATTGAAAGTTAATTACATTCTTCGACGAGTGACAAGACTCAAAGATAAAAAATGTTTATTTTGAGTTTTGACCCAATCAGGTGAATTTTCAGCTACGTTAGTTAATTCAAGTAAGAATAGGAAAACCCCATTTAGAAGCTTGAAAAAAGTAGAACTTACTCTTTTTTTAGACAAAATTTTGGCATTTTTCTACACGAAATTTCGCTCATAAACAAACGACATCTAGTAAAATAGGCAAAGTAATATCAGTTTCATTTCACTTTTGTGATTTTGAGTTACAAGACCTTACAAAATAAATGCATTTCAGGTCCAAAAACAATCTAAATTGACTGAAATAAGGTAAAATTAATATAATTTTCGATCAAATTTTGTTGTTTTCTAATCAGTGTTTGCGAAATTTTCCAGAGAACAATTTTATTGTAAAAATGTAAAAAGGCTTTTCGGCTTATTTTGACGAAATTTTGCTAAAAAACTAGCAAAATCGGGAAACTAACATCAAATTACATTTATTTTGAGATTTTTAGCTGTGTTTTGACAATGTTTTTACCTCAACAAGAGTATAATTGCGTGACTTTTCGGGTTTGTAGCTGAAAAACTGTTGTGGCTCAAAAAATGCTGAATGAAATAAAAAATAATTTTTGTTTTAAATTCGTTATTTTTTCCTCTTCTAGCATTTTGACCAGAATTGATTGTTGTAAAATGTTTTTTACGAGAATAAATGAGTTTTGGATTGAAAGTTGGTTAAAATAACCTAATCTTTACCTACTTTTAGCGAAATTTTACTAAAAAACTCCGTTTTATCTCAAAAACCTGTTAAAAGTTCGAAAATGCAGAATTCACACAGTTTTTGGTCTAAATTGAAAGTCGGTTAATTTTTTTCAAAATTTTGAGAGTTAATTCCTTCACTGTGGATTGTATAAATCGTATCAAAACATTCGAAAAAGTAAAAAAAATAGACTAAATTTAGTAATTTGCTTGAAAAATATAAAAATAAAATTTTTTGACCAAACTTTATAGTTTTTCGACTTGTGTTCGAAGAAATTTGCTCAAAAACTAGTAAAATTGTGATAAATAAACCAAATAAAGCTTTGGCTTGATCTTCCAAGATAAAGTTCAAACCCACTACATTGCGAAAATCACCTAAGTTAACATCAATTGGGATTAAATTTCGTGATTTTCCAGCCAGTGTTAGCGAAATTAATCGAAAAAGTTTTTTGTTTTGACTTCAAAAAATGCGTTTAGAAACTCAAAAAACACAAAGATAATACAATTTTCGGTCAGTTTTAGCGAATTTCTGCCAAACACCTTTTAAGACTAAGGGGGTGGTGACATCTAAAATAAATAAAATCCAAAATATCTTAAAATAAATCTAAAATAAAAGGGGTGGTTTGTATACAAGGGGGGTTAGTGTTCCAACTTTTAAAAGTACTCTTAAAGGCTTCCCCCTGTAAATAAAAATTGACATATTTTGGGATTTTCTGAGATACCTAGCTAAGGTATCCAGGGTGGCCTGTTTAAAAAAAATTACCCTGTATGTTCCCTCTATTATAAACTGATTAACATTAAAGAAAACAATATTTAAAAAAATCAAAAAAAAATTAAGTTGTGTACTGAATACGTTTATGTGTTCACATCATAGAGCGATTTTTCATATTTTCATATTCTTTACATATATTCCATTTCAGTTCATAGTAGAAATTTGAACAGCGCATTTCAATTTTTTTATTGATATTTTGAAAATTGTTAATATTATTAATATTGAAATATTATTTGCGCTAATGTTATTACTTAAAAGTAACAAACCCACCCCTTCAAAAAATTTAAATAGCAAACACTATTTTTTTTCAATTTTAAACGATTGCTGTGTTTAAAAATCTAGATTGCTGTGAGACGTAATAAAAGTAGTTATGAAAAAACAATTCATTTTAACAAATGTATTACTCAAAATGTCCACCCCCAATTTTCAAAAAATGGCACAATCGATCTTCAAAAACAGTAGTGCAGATAAGATAGCATTTCTGAGTCAATCCATACCAAAAAAATTCTTAAAAATTTGAGTGAGACCATTTTAGACTGACAATTTTGAAAATTTCAGTGAGACTTGAACAATTCAAAATTCTCAACAACAAATCGTTCAAAATTAAAAAAATTCATGGTTGCATAGACAAAGAAAGCAGCTTTAAAATTATCACTCGACCCCTCTTGTCATTCAAAGTTTTTTAAAGGGTAGCTCTTGATTCAAGAGGGATGCCCAAATAACTTTGAAACCAAGATAAAATTTGGTCCCCTTTAAAATTAACGTTGTCCTCTTACAGTATTTTTTCCAAACTTGGACGAGATTTGAGATTTCAGGGGGTGCAAATTTTAGTTGGGACACCCTGTAATTACTCAGGGTATAAAGTGATTGCGCCACCGTTAAGTTAACCTAAATAAAAAAATAAAAAAATGCCAAAACTAACGTAGCATTTTTTTATAAGCAGCAGAAATATTTTCAGCACTGTAAATAATGTATGTGTATTTTATTAATTCAGAAGCGGTTGGGCCAACTGAACGCACGTCAATTTTGTATCTGTTGAGTATTGTTTGACTGGTGTTTAGGCCCAACAAGTCGTTCCGTGTGTTGGAGGATCCCAGGAGCCGAACTCAGTAAGCTTAAACGACACACACAACACAAAACAACACAACACTTTGCATGCGCCCCAACCCTCAAACCTTGTAGAACTGCAGGTACAACTAAGTATGCTTAAAAATTCGTACGGCCAGTTGGCGACACGATTTGACGCATTGAGGAAAGAAAACGCTTATCTCTTAGCCCGGTTGCAAAATGCGGTTAATAATGGCAATCCAAACGTGGTTAATAATGTGCTACGAAAATTGGCACAAGCGAATCAACAGTACAACGCCTTCCGAAGCGCGATGCAAGGCGATAATTTCAATTTGCAAAAAACGCTCCAAAACTCAATGTTGCAGTTGCAAGACAGAGACCGCGCCCTAAACCACCAAAACATTCAAATCAAAAATCTCCAACAAGTTATTCGTTCACTTCCGACGCAGTGCAGAAAATTCGCTGTGCCGGGAGAAAACTTGGAGACTAACGACTGTTCTAATTTATCCGTCGATAATAAAAAACTGACAGATTTGATCAAAACGAAAGACGGGGAAGTTCAAAATTTGCGGAAACAAATCAGTTCACTTCTTATCGAATATAGCAATCTCAAGTCTCAAAATAATGTTTGTATTCAAAAACCGTGTTTGTGTGCGGGTGCACAAGTAAAAGAAGTACCAGTGGTCACACCATCACCTCCGAAAATAGTGCGCGTGATGGTACCAGTGGTTCAACCTAAAGTTGTAGTCAAGGAAGTGAAGGTACCACAAGTTGGTGCCCAGCGTTGTCCACCACCAAGAATCGAACGAATCGAAGTACCCAAAGTTATTATTCAAAAGGTACCACTTCAGGTGCCGGTACCATCAAAATGTACCCTTCCAGATCTGTCGAATTTGTACCATTGTGATTCGTTGCAAGCGACAATTGACCAGCTCTCGTTACCTAATTATAGTCCTACCGAGGTTTTCAAATTTAAACAAACTCTCTTGTCTTTAATCACACGACAAAAGAATTGCATGGCTTCGTCTATAAAAGCTCAGACTTGTACTAACCTACCAAAAATAAATGTACCACAGGCGTGTGTTGCACCGTCTTCCATTGTTGATAGTTTGGTTTTGAATGGTTTTAGCACTTCTGCCGTCACGTCTTATAAAGAAAATCTATTGCATCTGTTGCAAAACGTGCAAAATTGTGCCCTTAATAATAATAATAATCAACCAAATTGTCCAAAATTGCCTACGTTAAAATTACCAGAAACTTGCTTTAAACCGCTTGATGTTGTCAATAGTGTTGATTTAAGAGGCTACAGTCCCTCAGACTCCGATAATTACAAACAGTCACTTTTGCAATTGTTGAACAAGTTGCAGAAGTGTTCGTCGAACCAACACCCAATTTCAGGTTTTAGTAGCACAACGCCTGTGTTTTCAAATAATTTGCAAAATAATTGTTCACTTTTGCGACTACCTCTTTTGGAACTGCCACAAAATTGTTTATCACCGTCGCAATACGCACAAAATTTGGTAATTACAGGTTTTAATCCCGTCGATGTTGCACTATTTAAAGAATCGTTGAAGGGTCTTATTGAAAAATTACAAAACTGTAACAATTACAAGCCTGTATCAAGTGGACAACCTCAACAAGCGACTTGTGGAAACCTTCCAAAACTGCCAACTGTCGGAAATTGTCTTGCACCTCCTCAAATCATAAACCAAGTAAATTTGGATTCGTTCTCCAAATTGGAAGCGGACATATTTAAACAAACCTTATTGGAATTGTTACATTTACAACAAAAGTGCTGTTCCAAACAGGCTCCTCAAGTTGTCCAAAAACCGGTTTATGTGCGTGTCCCTGTACCACAACCGCCCAAAGTCGTGGTGAAACAAGTACCGAGAATTATCGTTAAACAGGTTCCAGTACCGGTTCCGCAACCTCCTCGAATCATCACTAAACAAGTTTACGTCCCAGCGGGTACCAAATGTAAACCGATTATTCAACAAGTACCAGTCAAGTTTGCGGTACCAGTGAAAATTAAAGTACCAGTTCGTGTTCCGGTCACAAAAACTTGCCAGTTGCCTAACATTGATATTTTCGACTGTTCTTCTCCAAATCAGATGGTCGGTTCTTTAGATTTGGTCGGTTACAACCCTGCGGATGTCTCCAGATTTAAGGAAAGTCTTCTATCGTTGATTCAGAAGCAAAGGGTGTGTGTTTCACAGGGACCAACCCAAGTTCCTTCAAACAATCTACCAAATGGGTTGTTGGGGGCGTCTCAATGTGATTTACCCGATTTGTCTCAATTGCAGGGTTGTCTAACCCCACAAATGATACAATCGTTGAGAGTTTCACCTAAATGTAGTCAACTTGAGGTACTTACGTTTAAGCAAACTCTTTTGGGTGTGGTCGCAGCTCAAAGAAACTGTGTACGAGATGCTAATCCACTTCCTTCTGAAGATAACTCTCAAGGAGTGTCTCCTCATAATTCAGGCCCTAAAGTTATTGTGAAAGAAGTTAGAGTACCAGTGCGTGTGGTGCAGCCTCCGAGAATTTTAATAAAACAAGTTCCAGTTCCGGTACCACAACCACCGAAAATCATAATAAAGCAAGTACCAGTTCTGGCCAATAAAACTAGCTCAAAACCGTTGATTGTCTACAAAGAAAAGCCAGTAATGGTTCAATTACCACCACGTGTTTTGGTTAAACAAGTCCCGGTTAAAGTGTTCGTTCCAGTTCAAACTAAATCAACTCAATGTCAATTGCCTTCGATAAGTATCAATAGTTGTTCCGATTTACAAAACGATATAAGCTCGTTGGCTTTTGGTGGTTTTAATTTAGAGGAAGTGAATAGCTTTAAACAAAATCTTTATTCAGTGCTTATGCAACAGAGACGTTGTAGTCAGTGTCATTTGCCTGATGTGAATATTCAAGGCTGTGAGGCATTAGATCAACAAATCGGATCGATGAAGATTCCAGGTTACAATAATTGGGATGTGGACATTTTCAAACAAAAACTTCTTTCGATACTTAACCAACAAAGACAATGTTCAAGTTCGGGCAACAGTGGGGGACCAAAAGTACCACAACCTCCTAGAGTTATCGTGAAACATGTTCCAGTTCCACAGCCTCCGAAAGTAATATTCAAACACATTCCCGTCTTTACAAATTGTGACAAGAAGCCGGTACCCTCAGGTTTGCAACCCTCAGGTGCAGTAAGAGGCGCAGATGATGGTACTGATACTCAACAGAAGGGTGGTACCACGAATGCAGTACAATGCCATTTGCCCAATATAAACATCCAGGGATGTGCAGATTTGCAAAAACAAATCGATTCGGCAGATATATCGCGTTATGACTCACTTGAAGTTATGAATTTTAAGCAAAACCTACTAACTATGCTCCTGGATCAAAGAAAATGTTCACCAACGTCTGGCTCCACTGGTCAACAACCAATTTATATAAAGGTACCAGTCAAAGTACCAGTTCCTGTAGAAGTACCAAAAGAGGTAATCAAAGAAGTGAGAGTGCCGGTTCCGGTACCACAACCTCCTAAAATCATAATCAAACAAGTGCCAGTCCAAGTACCACAACCTCCTCGAGTCATAATTAAGCAAGTACCTGTTATGACCAAATGTGATCATAAGCCGAACGTTGTGGTGCAGGAAAAACCGGTTCAAATTGCGTCACCACCACGTATTGTTGTCAAGCAAGTACCGGTTAGAGTTCCAGCTTCTACAAACTTGCGTTGTCACTTACCAAGATTACAGATTAACAATTGCGAAGATGTGCAGAATGTTGTTGGTTCATTATTATTGCCTGATTATGATGGAGTCGAAGTCAACCAGTTTAAACAAGATGTGCTATCATTGCTTAATCTGCAAAGAAATTGCATTAAATGTAAATTACCCGATCTGCAGGTTATTGCAGGCTGTCATGCACTACAAAATCAAGTTCAGAACTTAGCTTTACCAAACTATAATTCCTGGGAGGTACAATCTTTCAAACAGAATCTTTTGTCACTTCTCGAAGATCAGAGAAAGTGTGTTCAACAATCTGGCAATCTCGTTAGGGACAATACTTTACCTCCTGGAGGAGATCACGGTGGAGCCATCAATCCAGGTGGTGTTCCACGTTGCGTTCCACAAATAGTGGAAGTACCAAAAGAAGTAATAAAAGAGGTTCGGGTCCCAGCGAAACCAAAAGAAATTAAAGTTTATGTACCACAACCTCCCAAGGTTTTGATCAAACAAGTGGAAGTACCGGTACCTCAACCACCTAAGGTAATTATTAAAGAAGTTCCAGTCAGGAATGAAAATTGTAACCAAGAACCAAGGGTTGTAGTGAAGGAAAAGCCGGTTCATATCCCGGTACCTGGACGTACCATTACTAAAGAAATACCGGTTAGGGTTAACGTACCTGTGAGGGTTCCTGTTAAGTCGGAGTGCCACTTGCCAATTCTAGATATTCATAGTTGTGACACTATACGAGTACAAAGTGAAATTGATTCCCTGGGTCTGAATGACTACAGTTCGGCAGAAGCAGTTAACTTCAAACAAAACCTCCTCAGTGCGTTTAGGCAGCAAAGAAATTGCGTACAGTGCAGATTGCCACAGATGAATGTAGCGGGTTGCGAAGATCTACAGAAGCAAGTTGATTCGATTATTTTACCGAATTACAACTCGTTGGATGTGGAAAATTTCAAACGAAATCTGATTACTATGCTTCTCAGCCAACGAAACTGCATGCAAAAGCAATTGCAAGGTCCTAATTCGCCTAACCAAGGGTTTAATCCTCTTCCAAACTCTGAAAGTGATGAGCCTAGAAGTCGAGAACAATGTGTACCTAAAGAAATAATCAAGGAGGTCAAGGTTCCTGTACCACAACCTCCGAAAATTGTAACGAAAGAAGTACCAGTTCCGCAACCTCCTAAAATTATAATCAAGGAAGTACCTGTATTTAAATGTGACCGTGATCAGGTTGGAAATGGAGGAGTACCCGATAGAACACCAAGCGCTCCGAGTGATATGCAGTCGGGAAATCCAGGACAGTGTGTACCTAAAATAATAACTAAAGAGGTCAAGGTTCCTGTAAAAGTGTTAGTACCACAACCTCCTCGAATGATAATCAAGGAAGTACCAGTATTTAAATGTAATCGTAATCAGATACCAAACGGAGAAGGGGTACCTGATGGAAGACCAAGTGTTCCAAGTAATGCACAGTCTGGACCACAATGTGCCCCTAAGGTAATAATTAAAGAAGTTCCTGTCCCACAACCTCCTCGAGTAATAATTAAGGAAGTACCAGTGTTTAAATGTGACCGTAATCAGGTTGGAAACGGAGTAGGTGTACCTGATGGAAGACCAGGCGCTCCAACTGATGCACAATCTGGAATACCGCAATGTGCACCTAGAATAATAACTAAAGAGGTTAAAGTTCCTGTCCCACAACCTCCTCGAGTGATAATTAAGGAAGTACCAGTGTTTAAATGTGACCGCAATCAGCTAAGCAACGGAGTAGGTGTACCTGATGGAAGACCAGGCGCTCCAACTGATGCACAATCTGGAATACCGCAATGTGCACCTAAAATAATAACTAAAGAGATCAAAGTTCCTGTTCCACAACCTCCTCGAGTGATAATTAAGGAAGTACCAGTGTTTAAATGCGACCGTAATCAGGCTGGAAACGTAGAAGGGGTACCTGATAAATTACAAAGCGGTCCAGGTGGTGCACAATCTGGAATACCGCAATGTGCACCTAAGATAATAATAAAGGAGGTTCCTGTCCCACAACCTCCTCGAGTGATAATTAAGGAAGTACCAGTGTTTAAATGTGACCGTAATCAGGTTGGAAACGGAGAAGGGGTACCTGATAGAAGACCAAACGCTCCAAATGACATGCAATTGGGAATTACACAATGTGCACCTAAGGTAATAGTTAAGGAGGTTCCGGTACCACAACCTCCTCGGGTAATAATTAAGGAAGTACCAATATTTAAATGTGATCATAATCATATAGGAAGCGAAGGAGAGGTTCCTGATCAAAGAACAAGCGCACCAAATGACATGCAATCCGCAAATTGTAGACAATGCGCACCTAAAATAATAGTTAAGGAGGTCAAAGTTCCTACATCACAACCTCCTAGAGTGATAATTAAGGAAGTACCAGTTTTGAAATGTGACCGTAATCGTATTGGAAATGGAAAAGAGGAACTTAATCAAAACACTGGACGCGGTGATACCAATGAAGATGCATCATTTTTACCGGCCCATCTACCACAATCTAATTACAATTCGGTGTTTTCGGGAAAGAATGTTTGCGACGACTTACAAAATGAAATTAATTCGTTGGTTCTACCGCTTCCAAATTCGCCACAAGTACCCGATTTTAAGCAAAAACTCCTATCATTTGTTTTACAACAAAGAAAGTGCGTACAGTGCACGTTACCTAGCTTGGGTATTGGCGGATGCCAGGATTTACAAAACCAAGTTGCGGCGTTAAGTATACCCAACTATATTTCCTCAGAGGTTCAAACGTTCAAAACCAATTTATTAAACTTGCTTTTGCAACAACGAAATTGCGTGAAACAACCCAATTGTGAAGCCAAAGTAATTAAAGTTCCAGTTGATAGACCTATTTATCATCGGGTTCCTGTCAAAATACCAGTGAAACAAATTGTTGAAGTACCTAAAAAAGTTATGGTTCCGGTGCCATTCATTAAGCAAGTTCCTGTCCGAGTACCCGTTAAACAAATCGTTGAAGTACCAAAAGAAGTTGTTAAAGAGGTGCGAGTCCCTGTGGAAGTACCAAGAGAAGTTATTAAACAAGTACCAGTTACGGTGCGACAACCGCCGAAGATTGTGATTAAACAAGTACCTGTAGCCGTACCTCAACCACCTAAAGTGATTATTAAACAAGTTCCAGTAACAACTAACTGTGATAAACCGAATATTATTGTGAGGGAAAAACCAGTACCGGTACCGGTACCTTCACCTCCTATTGTAAAACAAGTACCAGTTAAGGTAATGGTTAAATCGGAGTGTCATTTGCCACAAATAGACTTCAATAACTTGAATACCTGTGGAGACATTCACAGTGTGATTGCATCTTTAGCTATGCCGGGCTATAACTTGCAAGAAGTTGACAGTTTTAAATCAAAACTTTTGGCCGCGTTTGCACAACAAAGGAATTGCGCTCATTGTAGATTACCGGATATAGATATCAACAAGTGTGAAGGGTTGCAACAACAAGTCGATTCGTTAAATATACAGAATTCTAACCTTTGGGAGGTGCAAACTTTCAAGCACAAGCTTTTAACGGTACTTCTGAATCAACGAAATTGTGCGGCACAACGCGAATGTCGACCACAAGTAGTTAAGGTTCCTGTTGATAGACCAGTTTATAAAGAAGTCCCAGTTAAGGTTCCCGTCAAACAAATCGTCGAAGTACCAAAAGAGGTGATTCGTGAAGTTAAAATACCGGTTTATAAGCAGGTTCCTGTGAGAATACCAGTGAAACAAATAGTCAAAGTACCTCAACCTCCAAAAATTTTGATAAAGGAAGTTACAGTTCCGGTGCCACAACCACCCAAAATCATCGTCAAACAGGTCCCTATTGTCATTTCGAAATGTACTCAGAAGCCTCGAATTGTGGTAAAAGAGAAACCGGTCCCGATCCAGTTGCCTCCACGTACCATAATTAAGGAGGTACCGGTGCGAGTTAAGGTCCCAGTACCTGTCACGGGAGGAAATGATTGTCATTTGCCTACAATAAACCTGAATAGTTGCGGAGATGTACAAAACCAAATTGCTTCCTTGGCTATTTCGGGTTACAATGTACAAGAAGTGCAGCACTTTAAACAGAATTTGTTGTCGCTACTTAACGGACAAAGAAATTGTGTTCAATGTCATCTACCCGACTTTGGTGTTAGTGGCTGTACAGGTCTGGAAAGTCAGGTGGCAGCAATCAATTTGCCCAATTTCAGTGCACTCGAAACTCAGAGATTCAAGCAAAATCTTTTTACAATGTTAGTCAATCAGCGACAATGTGGACCACTACGTGGTCCTATCCCTAAACTTCCTCCACCGGAAGCCGCTTCATTACACAAAGACCAAAACCCGAGAGATTATAGTAATAACCCTAATGTAGGGAAAGAGGCTTGTCGGCCAAGAGTTTTGATCAAGGAAGTACCGGTTCCGGTACCACAACCTCCGAAAGTAATCGTTAAACAGGTACCGGTCATGACAAAATGTGACCAAAAACCACAAATTATCATTAAAGAAAAACCAGTTCCAGTACCATCAAAGCCTCAAATCGTCGTTAAAGAAGTACCAGTTAGCTCGAAATGCCATCTACCTCACCTAAATGTGGCCACATGTGACAATGTACAATCGCAAATTGAGAATCTTAAAATTGCGGATTATAGTTCTGAGGAGGTCACTCAGTTCAAACGGAATCTTTTGTCCATACTCACTAATCAAAGGAATTGCGGTTCTAATCACTGTCCGAATAAAGAGTGTCATCTGCCGAATATAAATATCAAAGGATGTGCTTATTTAGAAAACCAAGTTGCCGCAGTTACGGTTCCTGGTGTCAATCCGGGAGAAGTACAAGCATTCAAGCAAAATTTGTTGTCACTGCTTTTGCAGCAGCAACATTGCCAAAAGGCCGGGTCCGGAGATCAAGGAATACCTTCAAAAGATGCCCAAGTTTTGCAATCTCCTAGGACCACTCCTCAAGGTGGTGTACCAGTTACCCCACAAGGTGTGGTTCCAATTACTCCACAAGGTGGTGTTCCAATTAGTCCACAAGGTGGTGTTCCAATTACTCCACAAGGTGGTGTTCCAATTACTCCACAAGGTGGTGTTCCAATTACTCCACAAGGAGGTGTTCCAATTACTGCACCACAAGGTGGTGTACCAATAAGTGGAGGTGGAATACCCACGAATGCAATGAAAGGAGCGCCAAGGTCCCCCACTAAATCTCCATTTAGCTCAGATCGCTGCGTCTTGCCAGAATTAAATTTACTTGATTGTGAGAATTTACAACACCAAGTCTTAAAATTACGCCTTCCAGGCTGTAATCCTACTGAGTTTGAGAAGTTCCAAGAGAGCCTATATCAGTTACAACGCAAATATTGCACGAAAATGCACGTAGATCCCGTACCTCGTCCTGGAGACCTTGGCAGTTTAACTAATTCTCCAAGCCGTATATCAAACCATCAGTCTAGTTGCCACTTGCCCCGAATTGGTCTTCACGGATGTACTAATCTGCAAAACCAAATCGAATCATTGAATCTAAATCACTACGAATTGGGTTCGGTTAACGAGTTCAAACAAAATTTGCTTTCGCTACTTTTGGAACAAAGACGGTGCAAGGAAGGTGGCTCAGAACCCGAAAATTGTCGACCAAAAATTGTTAAAGTACCACAGCCTCCGAGGATTATTGTTAAACACGTACCGGTTTATATAAAACCTGAAGGAGTGAACCATAAACCAGGTGATGCATCATCTAATAACGCTGGACTGGTTCCAGTTGGTGCTAAACCTGTTACTTTATGCCCTAAACCACAAATTGTAGTTAAGGAAGTACCAATTGTTCGAAAAGTTTTCGTTCTACAACCTTGTAATACTGAATCTGGCGATAATAAATTTTTGGGACCACAATCAGGTAAACCTACCATGAAACAATCGCCAGGTCCGAACGTTTTGGTCAAGCAGGTACCAGTGTATATTAAAGTACCCAAAATCGTGGAGAAACAAGTACCGGTTCGTGTATTAGTACCACCAAAGGTGATAATTAAGGAAGTTAAGGTACCAATGGTCAATGGTAAGTCGTGTCCGCCTCCAAAAGTTGTGATTGAGAAAGTACCAGTGCCTCAACCTCCACAAATTATCACAAAACCGGTACTCGTTTCAGTACCTTGCAATAAGACGGGTCAAATTATTTTACCAACTTTGCCGCTTCCTCGAAATTGCGAACGACCTGAAAATGTAGTAAGCGCAGTAATTTTGGGCGGTTTTGGGTCAAATAACCTCGAATTGTTCAAACGAAATTTGCTGCAATTGCTCAAACACCAACAGAATTGTGATTTCGGTCCTAAATCTGCGCAGTTAGATCGTGCGAGATTCCCGTCAAAGGGGCCACTGTGTCAGGCCAGATTACTAAAACGGGTGCACACTTACGCCTCTCAGTTGTGTCGATACAAGAAATTAATCAAACAGTTGCAACTCCAATTGAACGGTTTGTCGAATTTGCGACAAGAGCAGTTACCTGCAGTTCCTCTCCCGATGTTGCATGTCATGAAGTCTGTCTCTCCTTCCGTTCCTTTGCGTCCCTTCCAGCATGTTTCGTCGGTGTCCGCGTCTCGAGCAACATTTGTCAGAAACCTGAACCAAGTTTACAGACACACACAAGCAGCATTGCAACATTGCATGGACGCTATTTTGGCTCAGTCATTAACTCACTCGCAGATTAACGCCAAATGTAACAATTGTCACCAGCTTATTCAGGACAAGGAGATGGCAGAGAACCAGATCAAGTTCCTCAATTCGATTATCGTGGATATGCAGAAGAAGACGGAAGAGCAAAGGGCGAGGATCGAGATCTTGGAGTCGGGATATAGTCCGGCAATGGCTGACGAATTGAAATTGTAAAGGGATTTGTTAGTGGAGATTGCTTTGTGATGGGGTTTTTGTAGGATGGGTTCGCCGCAGCGTCAAGTGCCTCCGAGGGTCTATTGCGATATTTGCGAAGAGTTTGATTTGCACGAAACGGAAGACTGTCCCAAACAAAATACTGACTTAGCGCCGGCTAATGGAGGACAGAGGGGGGAGCATAAACATGTGCCGGAAAGGCCTTATTGCGAAATATGCGAAGGTAAGAATTTTTACTTTCTAACATTTGGTTTAATTACTGTTTCAGCCTTTGGTCATGCCACAGAAGATTGCCAGGAGGATCAGACATTTTAGAACATATTCTGTTATTAATAATTTATTTAGCAAATTAATAAATATCTTGTAAAAATTTCTAGTTAATATTTATTTGACACAAATTAGTTGTTTTGTAAGTTATCCGTTGATGAGGTTAATTGTAAATAAAGGATTGTGAATTAAATAAAAATATATTTTTCTGTTAATAACAGTTACATGCTCGTTTCTTTCTTCAACCACTATAATTATAATTAAGTCAGAAAAAATTTCTGGAAAGGTAAACAAAAATGAAATTGTTCTTAAATACCTAAATGACATAACGGTGCAGTCAGAATTATTTTCAAAATTTAGCCAAAAATCATCCAAGTTTTAAAGTATTTTTGAGGTTTTTTTTTTAATTGAAAACTCACTTTCGATATACAGGCTAATTTTTAAATAGACCGATAAAATTTTATTACTCATGGTGGAGCTCGCAAAACGGACAGCCTGTGTACACGGATCACTGAGGTTTTACTGTATTTACGTAAGTGCTTTAAAGCACAGACTTTGCCACCTTTTAATAAATCTTAAATAGCTTATTTTGAATAAAAATTGAAAACGAATTATTAACCATCATAAATAAACAAGTCATTTTAAACTTTTGACGCTGGGACGCAAGACATATTTTTGGGTACATAACAAAGACTGATTTATCGAAGCATAAACTTTATTATTAGTGAATAAATTCAAATACTTAATCTAAACCTTCTTTCTTTTCCTTGATCGCTTCCTTAAAACGTTCTTCAAACAAAGACAACTCTGAAATCAAATCTGTGATAGAATTCATCAAAGCTTCTTGAGGCGAATAATCAGATGTTGTTTGAATTCTCAACACAAATTTATGCTCAAGTGGATGAGGCACCTTGTATCCAGCAAACAAAACGTTCGGATCTTTTAACAATTGGCTAAAAAATCAAAAATAATTCAACCTAAACCTTAATGTTTTGTTACACACTTTCTGATCATGTTTCCCAACGTGTGGTCTTCTTTGTTTATGGTAAAAATAGCCGCGTTTGGCACTTTTGTGTCTTGTTCCCTTATTATCCTAAAAACACAATTTGTAAAAATAAATTTTTGGTCCAGAGAATTTGCCCACTCACTTTTTCTCTCCATCATAGAGCAAAAATGACTCGAAGGTTGGTGGCGCATTCATCCTGAATGGAAATACTGTTCACTGAGCTTTTTAAACCGCTTATTAATTTTTAACAACTTTTTATTAGTGCGTCACTTTTTTGTGGGTTATGTCACCTGTCCTGTCATCTGTCAAAAACCAAATATCGGAATTTTTTATTTTTCTGTTTAAAAACTTATCGAACGTCTAATAGGGTATTACAAATGCCGCCAAAATGAAAATTGTAGCCCTATTGTGGGTTCGATAATGGAAAATAAAATTAGGGTGCTTCCCGACTAGTGTTCAGTTGGTCCACCAGGGGGCGCGTTATTTGGCTATCTTTTCTGGGAATAAATTCGTTTTAAAAACCAAAAAAGCCTCAAATTTGGAAAAATCCACGTGAAAACGTTACTAACGAGTCTACAATTAGTTGGAGTTTGAAAAAATTGGTAATAAGTGTGAATAATAACGATCTGATATCAGCTGATAAATATTAGGGATCGGCTCCTCTCTGCTTCAGTCTGTGGCTTCAGTGTGCGTGAGTTTGTCATCGAGGAAGGTAGTTTAGGAGGTTTCGCTAAAAATGGCGGAAGCCACAGGTGTATCAAGTGTAAATCCGAATGCAGAAGTTGTAAGGGGTCAGGTATTTGAGGTGGGCCCCCGTTACACGAACTTATCATACATTGGAGAAGGCGCATACGGAATGGTCGTGTGAGTAAATTTTCCTTATCATTAGTCGCTGTGGTTTTCTAACTTACACGCCCTAAAATTGCGGATATTGTTCCAGTTTCAGTAACTCGATCATTTTTTAGTTTTACCGGTTTTGTACAAAAAGAAAAATGTTCATAAAGTTGGCGGTGGCTTGTCAAATGGTTTTTTCATTAGAGGTTGAGGTTATGTATACATAACTTCCTGTCATTAGTTTGGAAGAAATCGATGTTTTAGGACGGTAGCCTGGAGACAAGTGATTTATTTAAAGTTTTTGGCTGATTTCGGGCTTTTCCGAAATTGATTCATTGGCTCCGAGTTTCATACATGAAACAATTTGCTATTTTTAACTAACAAAACATTTAAAAACGTCAAATTATTTTATTTTTAGAAGACAACACCGACTACTTTTCGGTAATTTTAGCCTAATTGTTAGAATAAATTGGTATGATTATTATTTTGTGACTTTTTTCTTATTTTCTGTTTTTTAGTTTTATTGTTTTTGCATATTATGCTAAAATGAAATAATTTATTCATTAATTGTTGACAGTAGCACTTATTTGGTATATCAACTAACTTTTTTTATTAATAATTAATATTGTATTATTACTACTATATATTATACTTATTATAGATCCTACATTTAAAAAACATTGAAGTTATCTACGCTTACAAATTTTTAAAAAAATTGTTGGGTACCTTATTAAATACAGTGTGTATCACACAATTTTAAGAGACCTGTTTTTAAAGTGCTCATCCAAATACCATGCGATTTACTAAACTTTTGATCTAGTTATTCATGACAGTTAACGTTATTACGTTAACCCGATGTCCATTACGGAAGAAGGTTCCAACCTGGATTCCAACATAATTTTTTTGTTCTTTGCTGAACATTTTGGACATAGTGACAGATAAAGCAATGCTGAAGATATTTACGCAATTCGTTTCTGCTGGCGAAACTCATGGTAACTAGATCAAAATTTAAAAAAATCGTATTGTACAAGGTGTATACAAATAGTAATCTCACGGAAATCAGCGTTTGGTATTAAATACTTTATTTTTTCTCTATGTATGTGAATTTTTTCAGAATTTTTCTATAATTTCGTATACAATAAATAAATATTTATTAAAAATATTAATACATGTATGCCATGTCGGTTCATAGTAGAATTTAGCAACAACGCATTTGCATTTTTTGCAGTGAAATAAAGTACAAATTGAGATTGAGGTTGCGACTCGGAGGTGACAAGTGATATGAATTTAAAAAAATCAGAAGTTCAGTCTCTCAACTACTTCAAATCGCTTTTTATTTTTGGTAGATGCACTGTATAGTTTCAGAAATAATTATACAATCAATTTTTTTCGAAAAAGTTAGGCTATTTCACTTTATAAAGCTGGGGATAGCGACTAGGAGGCACACAAATTTTTTTACATTATTTACTTTGGGTTTATTCCTATTTATTTATGTTAGGGTATCTAACATAAAATCTAAATTTGAAATTTAGTGAGTTTCTGTGAGTTTTTTCTCCTTGGGCTTTTTGACGGTTGGGCTTTTAATTATGTGTTTTTTTTGGGTGGACTTTTCTTTTCTAGGTGGGCTTTCTTTGTGGGGTGGTTTCAACTTGAGGTTTTTTCTATGTGGATTTTTTCCTTGTGATTTTTTTCGATGTGATCTTTTTTCGTGTGGGCATTTTTCTTGTGTGTATTTTTTATGTGAGCTTATTTCAGCGATTTTTTTTGTGTCTCGTCTGTTATCAGTTTGTATTTTTTTTCTTGAAGGTATTTCAAACTTTATAAATGTGGCTCTAGTTGTAGTTTGCAAACAATTTGATTGGGACTAAGTTCGTATAAAGAAAAATTTACTTCTACTGATATTGTTCGTAAAAACTGAAATTAACAGTGCAAAGTGTCCCGTCCGTTAAAATGGAATGGCTGTTATCAAATTTTCAAGATCTAGAGTTTCGATTTATCGAGGTTCCGCTGTATTTATTATTAGATACCTCGAGCAGTAGAAATTCGATAAGTCGATCTCTAAACCGCAATTTGTCTTTTTCGTCCACCATTTACACTTTGAGTCCAGCGACAATTTTTTTTGCGCAAAGCAACATTTTAGCATTGTTCGTCTTTGAATGTCGTATGAAATTATGAAATCTTAAGTTGTTTTTTTTTCAATTCGAATATATAAGTAATTGTAAAAAGAATGTTAAAAAAATTATATATATAGAGTGTCTCAAAATTGGCAAATTTCGAGTTTGGAGCATTGTAGAAAATCACTTCAGTAATCCAAATATAGAAAAAAAAGATTGTGGGCTTCTTTACAAAGATGCACTAGTTTGAAGATAACTTTTGAATTGCGTTTTCTTCAAATGCAAGCTAAAAGTTCCAGTTTTTATTGCGATATATGGTGTACATGATTGTGGAGAATAATTATGTAAAATAATTTTCTTAAAAATTAGCGTTATATTAGAGAAAGGAATCTTAAATTTTGATAATTTTCGAGAAATTATTTTGCATTATTATTTTACACAATTATCTTCACCATAAATAACAATAAACACTAAAATTTTTTGCCTGTATTTGAAGAAAACGCACCTGAAGTGCACCGTCAAACTAGTGTATCTTTGTGGGGAAGCTCCAAATCTTTATTTTGTTTCTACATTTGGACTAGTGAAGTCATTCTCTACAACGCTCTGAACTGGGAATTCAACAATTTTGAAACACGATTAATCGGATGTATAGAGAATGAATTTTGAATTTGAATTTTGATTGGTTGTTATTTTTGAGATACTGTAAAAATATATCTTTAGCAGCCCCTCCTAGTTGGAAAATAAAAAAAAAGAGGATTATTGGGGCTGTGGCTACGGCAACGTCGCCCCCTTAGTAAATATGCTATGGGGACGCATGCCTCATTTGTACTAAATACATATTATCTTCTTTTGAAAATGGTAATATACTTACCTACATATTTTTATTTATTTCATATCATTATCCGGTAGATTCAGGTTCCCGGTTTCATTTTGAGTACGGGAAGTGAGCTATTATGGTGAACAGTGTAACCAAGCAACACCGGATCCTTATTTTTCACACAATAACGTCAACTCATAAATATATTTAAGTATTTGAAGATTTTTTAAATAGTACAAAAGATTTACTACCACGTATACGATTTTATTTACTCATTATTTTTTTTTCTTTTGCAAAATACATTAATAAAATGCAAATTATTATAATTATTATTTTTTATTATTATTATTTTTAATGGAAAATTAGAAAAAAATGAATTGTTGTTTTCTGTTTGTTTGAGAATATACGATTTTTTTTTGGCTGAATCTCGGAGTGCATAAATATTATGCTGTCATTTAGTTGTCAAGCATTCCTAAAAGAAAAACCAAGGACAAGAATATACAAATTAGTTTAAATTTGTCGTTTTGACAACTGATAGAAACGTCACTTTCTAATCAATATAATATGCAAAAGGAACTGTCACTTTCGATCCGAGGAAAAATCTTTACAAGGGCGAAATGATTCTCATCTAACTTTGAAGTTGGTTTACATGTGAAAAAAAATGTGCTCCTCTGTTCAATTAAATTCTCTGTCAATAAATATCAAAACTGTCAGTTGTGAAATTCACAAATTTTCAATTAATTAATTTTATAAATTTCGTTAAAATGCAACTAAATTGTTACACTGTGCCAGAAAACACTTTTATTGTCGAAGCTTATTTCCGAATTGGAGACTTAATAAATAGAGAATGGTAATATTTGGTGTCTAAATGCCTGTCATAAATTCTATAAAGTGGCACTTCTGATTTCTGATCAGATGAAACACATTGTACTACGAGTACAATTATGAATGCAAATAAAATATTCTACTACTCTTTGTTATTACAGTTTGGTTATTGTGACACCTGAATTGAAAAACTACTACCCAATCACTTAATTAGATTCACCATTTTTCACATTGGCATTCCTGCATAGCACCGACCAAGAGATGTTATGACGTGTCTTCCAATGTTTAAAAGTTTAGGAATCTGTGTTTAGTGTTAGAGAATGAAATACATGACAAGTTACATCCAACAAGATTTTTATTACTAGTGAAACATTGTTTAGGGGATTGATAAATGATAATAAACCTCGTGATAGTGTTTTGTTGAGTCAGCTGATCGATTGTACGAGCTCTTGGGATCCTTATTTTGGCCGCTCTTTAGTTACTACAGCTCTCATTTCGATATTGAAGGCTAGGCTAGTCTTTAGGTATTCGTCGCCTGTTCAGAACTGCTGCTATTGTAAAAGATTTAACATACAAAACATAACGTAAATTTATTTCAGTTTTGTGTTCATTGCAACACAAAAAAATAACATAAGTATTATTTATTATTTTTATTCATGATACGATAAATGCGTTTTTTCATTACTTTCGAAGTAGAAGTATTTTACAAGTAAAAATCATCGTTGCATTATGTGAAAAAGGGTACGAATGTGTGCAAAATAACTGTAAATTTGAATGTGTGCTGAATTTGTTTTAATAAGCATTTGTTCTGATTTGTTGGATCGTAAAGAGAGGGGTACTTTGTTTCTTTCATATCTTTTTATTATCTCAAGGATAAAGGGAGCAGTTATGCTTTACCTCGGAACTTTTCTATTGCTACACTGGCGAATTGATGGTTTTCTTGAGGTGAAATAGGATACAAAATTGGATTTCTGGTTAAAACAAATTTAAAGTCAAGCGTCGACTAGTATTTTAGTAGAGAAAAAAATGGATAAGTCTCGAGCTGTAGTTTTGATTTTTTCGTTGCCTCTGAAGTGATATTTTATTCAAGCTAAGCGTTACTGCTTAATACCCTGAAAATTAACTTTACCAATAAATTTATTCTCGTCGGCTAGGGGCTTATTTTGTCGATGTGGTTTTATCTATTTATTTAAGGCTTAGGAGAGTTTTTAAAGTGAGAAGGTGGATTTCGTCTCCAAAATTTTTAGGCGAGATTTTACGCTAGTATGAATTTTAAATTTCAAAATGATTTAAGAGTTTTATCTTTCTTGTTACAGATTTATGACTGTTTACAGTTATCTAATCAAAACACTTACAGCGAAACTTTTGTAACTTGAATCTCGCAGAGACAGAAAGTCTAATACTCCGTATTTAAACTTATTTTTTACTTTTACTTCACCAAAAACTGGTTGGTTTTTTAGAAGTTGAGCCTTAATTTTACACAATTTGCTTATTATTACTCTACTTCTGCTTCAAGATTTTAACATGCAGGGTAAGGTGTACAATTTTGTGGTACATTCCTGGCAGTAATGCAATTATAAACTGTGTTAATTAGTTTATGAGAGTGAAAAGTTGGAGAAAAATTACATTTTGTCGTGTGTTGAGTTTCTCGGCAGCTGGCAAGCACCAGCTTTGCGGAACAGAAGATACCATTTTGCAGGTGATGCCATAAAAATGAGCTTTGTAACACGAGACAGTACTTAGAGTACATTAATAAATAGGCTAGTTTTGAGTTAGGTTTATGAGGCCAAAATTGCGTTATTTATTAATGCAACACAAACATTATAAATGCAATGCGGAACTCGTAAATTTAATTAAGCATTGCCTCTAATTATTACGATATTGTAATAACCTTTTAATGTATTGGTAAACCATAAATGCTTTCAAAATTATAATCCATTCGTACTTAATATTTGTTGTTTGTATATTTAAATTTGGTATAAATGGTAGTTTTAAATATTAATTATTATCCTACAAACGTTTTTTACATAAATCAAACCGATTCTGACTATCTTCTACATAAAATAAGGTTTAAAGTTGATTGAGTTCACTGGAAAAGTTTAGTACTTGTTTAGAACATCGAAGAAGATACTGTTAAATGAATAATAAAGGAGCTAATAAAATAGTCATTTGATTCGTCTCAATAACGAAATTTTTGTAATGAAATGTTATGGAAAATATGTTTTTATCACATGAATAGAGTACATATTGTAAAACAGGGATTTTGTTGCTTTAGTAACCATAAATTTAAATTTTGCATACAGCCACTTTGTTGATAACTTACCGCTGGGTGTAGTATATTCTTATCAAAAAGCAAATAACCGAGGCAACGTCAGAGTGGAAATTAAATAGAGTAAATATTTTGTTTAAATGTGAATAATAAGTTGGGATTTTCTGATGGATTTTACATACAGGGTGTATCAGAAATACGTGTCTTAATTTCAACAGGTAACACAGCTTAACAAATAAAACATCTTTTTTATTTGTAATGTTTCAATAAAAAATTTGCAAATTTTCTCAAAATTTGGAAAAACATAACGTGTACCCGCCTATGAGTACAAAAATAAGAGAGCCGAACTATTTTCGTTGTGATAGAAACGGACAATTTAAACAATTTAAAACAACAATGAAAATTGTTGCTACGAATACCAACTAATTATTATTATAACACTGACCGACTCGTTTGTACAAAAGAAAGGAGGGAAACAGTGAAAATTATAAAGAAGAATTTTGTAAAATGTTATATAGAAAAGTTGTTGTATTTGATGAGTTTTATTACGTGCTAAAATTAAGGCACGTGTTTCTGATACACCCTGTATAAATATGGATTTTTTTATAGTAGGTGTGAGACTAAGATATGTTTTACTACTATTAAAGTATGTGATTACTAAAGTTTATGTGAGTTTAAGTTCAGTTTTAGGTGAATAATTTTTATAATAGGACATTGGATGATACATCTAAATGGAAATCGACACGTTTAACTGTTTGCTTTTAATATCGTGTAAGCGATTGTTATTAGATTTATTTAGCTACCCAATAATGTCTATTTACATTATATTATAAGAGCAAATAATTTTGATTAAAACTCATTCAAGGGAATTAGTTTCATAGTATTCTACAAATTGAATAGAGATTATAAAAAGGTTTTACTTTGGTGTTAAAGTGTAATCCATAATTATTAATCATAAAACAAACTATAACTCTGCTTTTTGGAACAGCGTGTGTTTATTACGCCACTGCTGCTAAAGGTAAAATGACGCAAATGTTCGTTTCCTAGGATTAAGCATTCTGTAATCATTTTAACGAGGGAATCAATAATTTCAAATTGGAATTCTCGTCACGTTTTTTTTTAAATAAACCCAATAAAAATCTGATTTATTTATCACTTAGCAATTTTTAATTACCTAATTTATTCAATACGAATTCAATATTCGTTGGATATTTTGTTATTTATTTGTCACACATAGGTAAGTTTGACATTTGAATGGCCGATAAAACTTTTTAATATTGAGTTATTTTCGCTCCACAACTGTGCAACAAGTTTTGAATTGTCGAAGGAAGGAAGTTGCGGTGAATTTCGTTTATTTGGATTAAAACCAGTTACAATACGAACTCTTGGGTTTTTTGTGGCTACGAACTTAATTTGCTGCAGTAGATTTTATGTAAATAAAAGTTCTAATTTACCGAGGTGAACTTTAAAGTTTTCAGATTTAAAAAATTAAGTTACGGTTTGAAACTTTTAATTAAAAGTGTTGAAAAATTTAAAGCATTCAGATACTCGTAATAAACCGTGATAAAATATTTTAGGCGTTTCACAAAGTTTTATGAATGAAAAAATAATGAAATTTCAGTAAAAGTACGATCCCAGGACATGAAATAAATGCAAAGTGTATGCAAAATGAGCATAAACTTTGTTTCTTTTGCGAAGTGGAGTGCACTAAAGTTTAACTTTTAAGCGAAGAGATGCTACGCAGTAATATTATAAAAGGCTGACAAATTGATGAAGCGATTTTAGAATAAACTATGCTTGTCTGTAATTAAACAACAGAAGTAATCCTGGAATTGTGTCTTTTAACGGTATGATTATAAAAAATCATCTTTAGAAGTCAATTGTATTTAACCGACTTGACCCGAATTAAATAAATACTAGAGCTTTTCCTGTAAACTGCGTCGTACTAAATGGATTTGGTGAAAATACATTTTCGCGAGAAAAAGTGCACGTAATGTGGCAATAAACTGCTCAAGTGAGCGAAATAAAAGCTCAAGTGAAGGAATCCTCAATAGATACAATAATTCATTTTTCAGACAGGTATTAAGTTGAAAAAGTTAGCGTAGCTCAAACGGTGATAAAAATTCAATTCAGTGAGCAAAATGAATAGACGGATAATGAAAGACCTGACAGCTTCAAAGAGTTTTTGTGGCAAGACAGTGACGTACCGTTTTTATCAACGATTAAAGTTATCTCCCAACACTCACACCATAATTAGATGATGGATTGGCTCAAGTTATGTTATTAAGCGTTAAATAATTTAATTTGTAATCGGATTGCCACCATTATGATGCATTATATTGCCGGCTTAGGTCCCTTGTGTGCAAATAGTGTTATAGTAACTGCATAAAACTTTCAACTGACCGAAAAATGAGCTCGGATTGGCACAAAACGCACAATACACAAGAGACTGTTGTTAATGTGAGCATTTGTCGTTTCCAAATTTAATAACAAAATGTAATTAATTTTAATGACAATAAAACAAAACATCGCCGCCAGTTATGAAATCGTAGGGGAGATGTGGCCAATTGCAAATTCTGGAACGCTTTCTTTTAAAGCTATTTAGCAGATTGTTTCAAGCGCTTAATTAACTTTTTTATTTGTTGGGGAATATCTTTTATTTTCCGTTGCGAATTTTTCATAGGATTCTCATTCAAACTAATTTTGACGTAATTTTTTCTTGTAAAGATACGGATTTTTGAGATGAATTTTAATGGAGTTGGAATTACTTCCGTTGAGAGGGGAATACTTCAAAACTGCCACGTTAATTTCAAATTCTTGGTAGTTTGTTATAGATAATTGCTGGGTGTTAAAATGATGTGAATTTCTCGAATAATAATTCCTCCGCATTGCTCAAGACGCAAAATGGGAATAATTGTTGCGAGGAAGGGTTAGAAGTTCGTCTTTAAATTTGATTAAGTTTTTAAGTGCCTATAGCCAGAGATTTATCTCCCATTACACAAGGGAAATAGTAATTTATATCTCTGTGTAACGATGGGCGAGTGTTACTAATACCGCTTGAAATATCGCTTTGCAAGACAAGGATTTGATGAAATTTTGCGCATAAACCGTTTTTCATTTGCCAACAGCGAATCATCGATTTTTATTTACAACGTAATAACGTCGCGATAATTTACAACAACGACGTCTTTCACGAAACACCCTTTCCAACGGCAATAATTTTCAGGACATATTGAGATACGTGAGCCTCTAAGGTAATTCGTTTCAACATTTTGTCGGATATCTCACGCTTTTAGCAAAATTGCACCAGGTGGACCAAGATCACGAGAAGTGAAACCGGAAATAACAAACCTCTGCTCGTCCACCCGGCGCATCCACCAATTTTGCTCACAGAAAAAATCTCATTAGATTTAAACGGTGTTTAGACGCTGTTTGAAATGCCATTAGTGCTGTAAAGTTTTCGTATTACAAGTACACGCGCTTGTGCAATTTTGAATTAAATTTTAGTTTGCTAATTAAACTTAACGTAATCGCGATTACAGATTGTTCCACAAATTTCTCGAAAGATTAGATGCCTGCTTATATACAAAACGGTGGTTTAGTGTTTTCGAAGTTAGGTTTTGTCTTCGTTTGCAAAAAAACGAGTTAATTAACTGGATTTATGTAATTAACGGCTTAATTCCACTACAAAGGAGTTTTTTTGTGGAAATGAATTCCAGAATTTATTAATGAAACTGTAATACAATTTTTTTGCCTCAGAGATTTTTTAGCAAAACTTGTAGTTTGCATTATAGTTAGGAATTTTTTTTGCGAATGTGTTTTGAAACAGTTAATGTACAGGGTGATTTTTTTGAACACTAGTCACCCTGAATAGATCCGAAATTTTTTAATTTTTATTTAAATGGGTACACCTTTTAGTGTACTTTTAATAGTTGTAGCACCAACTCTTTTTGTAATACAAACAACTCCTTCAAAATTTTAAATGGCATCACCTACTTTGTCAAACCTCAAATGAAAGGTACTTTGACCAGAAATTCGGCTCTGTGATATTTTTTTGAGTTTTGAGTATTTTACATAAAAGTTTAACTCTTATTATTATTAAGCTTAACTCTTATTTATTATTTTTAATTGTCCATACTTATGCTAAAATTATTAAGAATTCAAAACTTTCATAACATATTAGTACGGGCTACGCCTGATAACCTCTATCTGAATGAATTTAATCACAAATTGACGTTTGACATTATACCTCTTAAGGCGGGTAATTTAAAATTTGATATCTAAAAGATCAGTAATAACAATGAAAACCTATAAAAAAATAAAATTAATAACAGCCATGAAAACCTATACGTACACTCATACATAATAAACTTAAATAAATAAATAAATAACTGACACTTTTCAATTTTTAAATAAATCACAGTCAGCAATCACAGTGAATTGACAAGATAAACGTAATAAATAAGTTTTTTCACAATGTATCCTGTTGAGAGGACTGCCTTTTCACATACCTCAAATAATTTGGTTACCTCAAAGTTACTTTGTTGATTAAAGGTGAGTTTCACCAACGACAAATAAATCGTCAGTTAGTTATTTGACCAATAATTTTTATTTATTAGCTAAATAAAAAATTGTTTCACCAAACTTCTGTTCGATATTATCCAGTTAGTTATCTGAATACCATGTTTTTAGTAGTGACAGTATAAAAAGTGTCAAATTTAGGATTTGTGTGCGTTAATTTGTTAAGAACAACAATTTAATTGAGCTATAACAGCAAAAGAGAAAGTCCAAGAAGAGTCGACCTTTTTTTGGAAGAAGTAATAGTATATTATTATACGAGTTTTATAAGACGTTCTATTGTGGTACGAATTGTTTGGAGCACGACGAAGGAGAATGAGTGTCACAACTAAGCTTTATAAAACAAGTGTAATATATTTCTTCTTAAATTTGTTAATTATTCGGGCTCAATAAACGATTTGACGCTGTTGACAGATCACACACTTGATTACAGATACACTCCTAAAAATTTGCTAAAAGGAGGAGAATAAAATTTAACTGCCCAATTTCGTCCAGTTAAGTTTATCTGATAAATAAGTTCTAACTGAATTCGATGAAACAGTAAGTGCCACATTTATTTAACAGTTAGCGCTATTGGATAGTTATCTTATTTAACTAAGCTAGGTGAAACCCATCCTAAAAGTGATTTTATTTTTATCTTTACTAAATTTCTAATGCTTCTAACTTGAGTATTTTTTTGTTGTTGTGTTGATGTAAAATTTTGAAATTGTTGGCAATATTAAGTTATGTTTATGTGCTTTCAAGTGATTAGCAAAAATGTGAAGTCGTGTTATTTACATGTTTACGTACTTACATATCTTCTTTAATTCTTATTCTAAAGTTTCTGTATGTTTCACTTATGTATTTCCTGTTTCAAAACTATAAAAACGCCAGCGTCGTCTTGTACCGAATTAAAAATTATAAAATAGTTACTAATGTTAATGATTAGAACTCCCATTGAAAGTATAAATTACATTAGCCATTCATTTTTTGAAGTGCACGAATAATTTATAGGAGCTAATTTTGAGAGTTTATTTTATAGCTTTGAATCAGATAATATGTGGCAGAGCAATTCTTGCAATTTATTTCGTAAACTCCGGACTTTTCCAGTTTATTTATAGGATCTTTATTTTGACAGATACATTTTTTTTACAAGTTTTAAAACAGACCCGGCAAGTGTGATCTCCTCTCCATTTTTATCATTAAGGATAGTCTGTCTATTGTATAAAATAAAATTGTTACATAATTTTTGTTAGTTTTTTCCTTGTTAATGTTATCAAAGGCTAGTTTTTTAAATTTAATTTTTTTTTGTGTTTAAGTATTTTTAGTATTTTGACTATTTTTATTTACATTACGCAGAACAAGATTTAGCAGAATAGCCGAACAAATTATTGTAAAAGTCACCTATGAATTTTAAGCGTGATGTGCCGCTAAATCGCAATTGTGAATTCTGTCAGAAACAGTGGATGCGTAAAAAAAAACAAAAACACTTCGAACATAAGAACGACAGCTCAGACTACTCAAGTATGCACGGGAATGTAAAACACAAATTAAGACAAATCCTACAATTGAAACAACATTGCCGAAAAATACAAAAAAATGAGAAAATAACTAATCAAAAATTTTACAGTGATGTCATTTCTTTGAAACTATAGTAGTCATTTTAACGAAACGGAACATTGAATTTAAATTCCATAGTCGACTTTTTGATAAAGAACCAGTTTTGGACACGATTTAGCTTTATAAAAAATTATTGCAACTCAAAAAAAAATCACACAGCCGAATTTCTGGTCAAAATATCTTTCATTTGGGGTATCATAAAGGGGGTCATGCCATTTGAAATTTTAAAGGCGTTGTTTATATTACAAACGGGGTTGGTGTTACAACTTTCAAACGTACACTAAAAGGAATCGCCCTGAAAATAAAAATTGGCCTCTATCAGGATTTTCGACTTTTTTGTTTATTTTCTGAGATATTTGGGTGGCTCATTTTAAAAAAATTACCCTGTATGTTCGCGTAAATGAGCGAAATAGTTGCTTGCAGAAGCATGAAATTTGGTCGGACGAAGAGCACTTCTCCATTCACAATTAGTTCTTGTCAGAAGATGGATTACGTGATGGGGAATTGTTTAGTGTTTATTTTAAATTTGTCAGCAGCGGTTGTAATGGAATTGGAGATGTTCATGTTGTTAAAACAAATTGTTCCTCGTTATTAATATCCTTAATTTCAACGAAAGCATGCGATTGCCTTAATCACCCAAATAACTTTTATTCATTAGAGGAATAAATTTGTGAAAATGTACGTTTTTATTGTTATCGCGATTCTGATACTTTTATGATCTTGTAAGGTGTTCTGCGATACGGAAATTTAATTAGATTTTGACGAAGACGATGAACACACTTACCGTTCAGTTTTAATAAGATTGTTTGACGTTTATCGAGCAACTAAATAATTATCGTTTATGTTAAAATTAAAAAAGTTTACGGAAAGTTTTAAGTAATATTGTGTGAATTAAGTGATAATGGATTTTTTTTAATTACATCAAGGGACGAACTTGACAGGCGCTAATAAATCGTGTCCAGAAACTTATGTAGTAGATCTTTCAAGTTAAAATAAACCCAGAAAACCTTTTATCCTCTAGAGAGGAGATTTTTCTCGCAAAATGCCTACTCTTTTGTTTGGATTGTTTTATGCTGTGCCAACCTTGAAATCAAGAGATTAGATATACGAAAAGTAAATTAAACTCATTGCCATATTATGTGAGTATGTATTATCGCCGGAAAAGATTTTTAGATTATCTTGAATCACACAAGTTGACGCAAATCAAGCCATTTTGTTTTCTGGAATAAGTAATCTTTAAAAGCTGACTTGAATTATGCAAAATTTGTTTTAAATAGGAACGAGAGTAAAGATGCACTGCGGTGAATCGTAAGTAGACACGTTTTTAAGAAGGATTAAATTTCTTGAGTACTTGAATTTGCTTCCTTTTTTATGAGTTGATATATTTACCAACGTTGCAGGTATGAGGGAACACATTATTTTGAATAGCACACGAATGTAAATTGTACTCAATTGTTTATATAACTTTTTTGCTATTTAAAATATTGCATGCCGTTTTTATTATACGATAAATCGACTTAAAGTACACAAACTAAAAATATTTTTATTATACACAGGGTGTTGTATACAGGGTGGTCAATTAAAGTTATATTTTTTTAGATAGAACACTTTATATATTTTTGCATAATTAGATTCTACACAAAAAATAATGGTACTTTGTATATTTTGAATCATTAAACTTTTCGTTATAAAAAAGACCAATATTTGAAAAATCACTGGAAGTCGCCAATAAACATTTTCCGACAAATTTGCTACCGAATACTTAAAATACCTTGCAGTTTTAGCAAATAGTCGACTTCTACTTGAAATACGCAGATAATATACAGGCTGTGCCAAAACGCTAAAGGTTGAATAACTCATTTTTTTTCAAATGGAACATCATATAATTTTTACACGTATCGATAGCGTTTTGATTAAGCTTTTAATGTTATAGGGTTTGTATAGCGAATTTTTAAAATTTTTGAGATTAAAAAAAATATTTTATATTAAGAAAATTTGTTATTTTATAATCTGATAAATCAAATGGTAATTTATTTTTTGGTGTTTATTAATGTGACTAATTGCATTAGTAATTTAATTATTACTTGATACATAAATAAATTTTACTCATCAAGAATTAATAATAAAATAAATAAAAAAAAATTTTTTGAACACTTTAAGAAATATTTCTAATTTGCTATATAAACCGCATATCGTTAGAAAGCTTAAAAAAATACTATCGATACGTATAATGAAATACATGGTGTTCTATTTTGCGTTTTGGCACACTCTGTACATTACCTGCGTGTTTCAAGTAAAAGTCTTCTATTGCTAAAACTACAGGATATTCTGAGTTTTTCTGTTGCAAATTTATCGGAAAATATTCATAGGCGATTTCGCAGTGATTTTTCAAAAATTGTTTTTTTTTATAACGAAAAGTTGAATAATTCCGATTCGAAAAGAGACAGACTCATAATAGTTTACACAAAGTTACATTATGTTTTTGCCTAGAATTTAATTATGCAAAAAGGATGTTCCATTTAAAAAAAATAACTTTGGTTCACCTCACACCACATACAACACCCTGTGTATAATAAAAATATTTTTAGTTTGTGGTCTTAAGTCGACCTATCGGATAATAAAAACGGCATGGCAATACTTCAAGTAACAAAGAAGTTATAGACCGGATACGCACTCAGGGGTCACCCTGTAGAAAAATTCCTATTTGTACGTATTCTATAAGTGTGATACTCATTCACTTCTTACGTGTGCGTAGTCTGAATTACACTTAGTTTAACTTTACTATTTTTTTTAAATTGTTAAACGACCTCCTAGTTATTTGTACAATGTGTTTTTAAATTATTCTTATCTTAACTTTGAAACTTGGTTTACATATAAAAAAATTGTGCAGTTCTACTCAATTTAATCTTCTGTCAATAAATGTCAAAACTGTCAGTTGTAAAATTTAATTAATTTCTAAATTGTTACACTGTGCAAAAAAATACTTTTAATATCGAAGCTTATTTGCGAATGGGAGACTTAATAGGAGAATGGTAATATTGGATGTCTAAACGTCTGAATCATTAGTTGTATGTATGAAGCGGCATTTTCTAAAATTTTACATGAGAAATTCACTGACGACTAGATGAGAATCATTAAAAAAACACATTGTATATTAAAATACTAAGTTCAATTTTTTGTTACGAACATGGAGTTCGTTCTAGAAGAATAACCATTTGAGTGTAAAAAAGTAACTTGTTGAAGTGTGCGTTACGTTTACTCTGGCATAAAAATTTGTTTTTCTTATACAAATTGTGATACAGCCAATATTTCGCACGGGCAGACATTGTGAACTATTTCGATTACTTTTTAGAGACTATTTTCATAATTTGTTTCAAAAAAAGTTATTTGCAGCTACTCGCTTTTTCCTTGTAACAGAAAATTGTTCATTATTTAGAGAAATAACAGTTGAAATATTCATTGTTGTTGCTTCTGTTATTTTTACTGTTAAAAAGCAAAACGAATTCCTCTCTTTTCTGGCTAATGAGCAAATTAAAAAATCATTTCTATCTGATAAATTTTTAATAGTATTTTCCTTTTCTGTTTTCTCTTGGGATAATGTAATCTTCTTTAAAAATATAACTACGAATTTTGCTATAGGTATACTTTTTGGTGCTTGATATTTCTGCTCATTATTTTTTTATTATTGAAGGCAGCAAATCCGAGGGATTTTTCTTGTTAAAGATAAGATTTTCTTTTTTTGGGGTAATACTACCGAAATAAATTTTTAAGCTTCATTCACTTCTAGAAAATGTAGACGGAGAAATAGCTTCGATGTGGATTATGTTTCGGGAAAAATCAAACGAGGTATAAATTCCCGAGTAAATTCATCGGTGTGAAGGGAAAAATCTCTTGGAGCTACAGCTCTGTTTGGATGTAGTTTTTCATGCAATTTTCCTAAAATCGGAATATTAATCATTCAAGCTTCATTTCAATGCTTTAAAGGAAAGCGTCAATGTGTCCACAGAGCGTATGAAGCGGAATGTTCCACAAGTTCCGTTGATGTTCAAGCGAGGGTAATTTTCCCGTGTTATTCTAGACCTGCCCTTGACCCGTCGCATTGCGGATTCGTTCGATATAGAGCATCTATTGTCGTCTAAATTGAATTCGCATGGACAGTAAATATCCAAATGATTGTTTCATTTTTACACATGTGCCTAATTCCATTTGAAAATGTTAACGACTCGATTGTTCTAATAGTAGAAATGTCTCCCTCGGGTGCTCCCAACCAACCTGGAATTTCAATCAAGTCGGTGCTTGTAAATAGGGGCAACTACAATCCTACCCTATGGAAATTCACTGTTACCGTACGCAAGGTTTGTTCCTTCAGTTTTAATCAACGCTTCACCGACCGCATTTAATTCGATGCTTTTCATAAAGGCACTAAATTTTCCGTGTGCGTGTTCGCTTTCGTTGCAACAAAATAAAAACAATTTGGCGAAGCAAAGCAGAACCGATTTATCCTGAAATTTAATAAACGTTTCATCATCCCTTTAAATATAATTACCGAAATTGTCACTTAGTTTATAATCTATTTCCGGGATGTTCCGTGTTAGGATTACGGTCTGGAATTCTTCTTTCTATACGAGCTTTTAAACTCGCGCCATGGGAGATGTGTTTGTTTAGGTTTAAACAAGTCGTTTGAAAAGAATAAAGGTCAAAGGGATGTGTGCTATGCCGGATTACACATAAAACACACCAAAAGCATATTTTGGGACTTAATCTGAAAGGACAGACAAAACTCTGTAAAGAGTTACAGATTTATATTGTTACTAAGTAATTACCTGTTGTAAGTCTGATTTTTTTCTAAAAAACCGGTACAAGTTGGGTTATACACTTTAATAGTTAATGTTAAGTTCTATTTTATCATGACTACATTTTATCATGGTTCATAGTTTAACTCAAATCAAGTGCATAGTTAAGTAATTAATTTAAATTACAACAGAAATTAGAAACTTTTCTAACTCGAATCTCTAAGAGATAATAAATCAGCTTCTGATAACTTTTTATGACTTCTTGTCTTCGTCTCTTTTTTTCTTGTCTTCACATATTTTTTTCTTGGTCGTCGTTTTTGTTTTTCTTCTTTTTCTTTTTTTTGAACAACTACTCTTTCTTCTTAGAGATCTTTTATATTTAGAGTATTCCGCAAGTTTCTATTAGTCTTAAAATTTTTTACTTGATTTATTCAATTTTAGTTTATTTTGCTTGCACGGTATAATACATATTTTCTACTTCTATATCTTTAAAAAGATGCTAAGTGATCTTTTAAACAGACCTTGACAAGCCTAAATTGAAGTCTAAATTTGTCATTGCCTTTTCCAAGGCGTTTTTGATGCCAGAGTTACAACACTCAACTTTGGTTTTTCTTATAGATGCTGTATTTGATACTTGTATTTTTTAAAAGCTTTTTTGTTCTTGATTAGATTACAATGATGTATCAGATGATATGATCGAATCTTACATGCTGACTAAAATGAAGAAAAAAGCGTTTGTCCAGAGTGTTTTGGAAAGAAACGCCAAAAAAATTTGTTTAACCAACTATATTTTGACAGTTCTTTTAAATATTCGAACAAAGTTTTTATAACTTTGCCTTGTTTTGTTTTTCGAAGAATAAAATTCTAGCTTATCATGTAGTTTAGTTTTTAAATAAGTGAGCTTGACGGAAATGTGAACCTTTCAGATCCAAATTTTATTAAACCTCCAACATCTAGTTTGTTTACAAACAAAATTGTTGGCGTTTTTTTCAAAGCATTCTTCGCAAAAATGCTTTTATCTCCATTTTGATCAGCATGTAAGATTCGATCATATCATGTGATACATCGTTGTAATCAGGAATAAAAACACTTTTTAAAAATACAAGAAGCGAATATGGCTTCTATAAGAAAAACCAAAGTTGAGTGTTGTAACTCTGACATCAAGAACGCCTTGGAAAATACGATGACAGATTAAGATTTCTAGTAAAAAAGTGTCTGAAGAACGTCCTAGTTAAAAACGTCTAATTCTTTGGGTTTTCGCTTGAAAAAATAAAAACGAAAATTACTAATTTTCGTTTTTTTCCAATAATTCAAATAATTTCCAATAATTGTTCAGCATAAAAATACGCAGCTGTGCCCTAATTTAACCGATCTCATATAATAACTGAGATCCTTATGGTGAAGTTCGAAAATCAGTCACTCTGTATATTTTTCTCTGTAATATAATATTCTTGTTGAATTACAACGATGCTTTATCTCGTTGTTTTCGAGTTTATCTCATTTGTGCTAGAATGGTTCTACCATTTCATTCTAGGAATAGTTCTAATGAGATATACAAAGCTCAGTTTGACATTTATTCATCATCTGATTCCCTAAATAGGTATAACATTGTAAAAAGGACGTTAAATCGATTTAAATTGGTAATTCACAGAAGAGTTAAATATTTTATTCCAGGACTCACCGTCAGTCATTGAAATTGAACACTTTTACCTTGTGAAGGGATCATCGATACATTTGCAAAAATATATGTTGATAATAATAAAGTGCTCGAAATGTAATAAATTTAGACGTTTTATACAATAACAATTAAATTGCATTCACTTGCACAGCGTGAAATTGATGGCTCGTAATTAATGGTGAACATAAAATGGTACTTAATTTTACGTTCACTCTTATACACTTGAAGTTTTTTCAATTCAACATCATTGAATGTTTCAACAAAAAGAACACATATTGATTTTATCACTCAGGAAGACAGGATACTGGACTGGCGTTTTTATAAAACTGTTTTCTTTTTGGTCGAATTCAATTTAAAGTACGATTAGACGTCACTCACTTTTGTACAGAATATAAATGGATAAAACCAATATTAGGTCGTAGTAAGGATTTTAAGCCCACGTCAGAAATAAGTGGGCTTGATTGAGATAGTGGACCCTAGGCTTGGTTTTACTTAGAAGGTTTTTTATTTTCGTATAAAAAGGATTGAAAAGTGTAATAAATTGTATAAAGTATGCTGGCAAAAATGTGATATGACAAAGTGTCGAAAATATTTTGAAAAATTATCGCTCTAATGGAGTCTTGCCGATCAGTAAGGAATTTTAGCGCCGTCGTAAAGCACACATTGGCGTAATTCTGTAATGACATTTTTTATTAAATATACAGGTTGTTCTCTCTACCACACATTCTAAGTTCAATATTCGGTGATATTTCATACTTCACTCAAATAGTGTATTACGTACCGTAAACTGTAAGTGCATTTTTTTTGTTCGAGACCAAAAAAAGAACTTACAGTTTGAGGTTAGTAAGCTATTTTTAGCAATACCTGCACAAATATGAAAAAATGAAACATTTTCTGAATATATTTTTATAAAAAATCAAAAAACGTCAGATTGTTGTGAAATTCATAATTTCTGTGGCGTTTGTTTCGTGTTAGGGGTACAAATCAAGAAAACATTACTTTAAATCAACATTTGTTTGCAAAATCAACGCTTCAATACTCTTACGAAGGTATTTCAAGTGGCATACGTTGGTAGGTAATATTTACTTACAGACCACAAACAGTAAGTAATATATTATTGCAGGGTAATCATGGAAACTTGCACCTGACTAAAAAGTGCCGCTTGCAATGAAAGATGATGACTTACAGAACGGGTATTGCTAAAAAATCATTAACCTGTATCTGTATAAACAAACTCCAAAATTATAAGGTTTATAAGTCTGCATAAACGAAAAAAATGAAAAATCAAAGTTTTTTAATACATAGATTCAGTGACTTAATATTATATTCTATAAACTGAAAGCACTTATTACAAAATTTTGAATCGATCTTGTTTATTCAGTTAGAAATATTTCCTTGGACAGTTATACAAAAATAGCTGTGGCTGATAAATAATAATTCTTCGCAGTGTCTAAGAAAACAACATAACATTAAAATTTTCATTATAGAGTTATGTGTGCCGCCATCTTGAAAATATTTTCATTGATTAGGACTTAACGGATTAAGATGAATACCAATATTAGAACTTTCAATATCTACTTGTAGTATTACTGTAAAGCGATTAAAGGAAGGTAGCGGTAAAAAGGAAACAATAAACCTCAGAAAGTTACGTCATTTGAAAAATTCCTTCCCATATAGAACAGACAAAGTGTTACAACTATGAGGCAGGTATTGTTTATTGTAGAAGTACAATAAAATTATAGGAATGCATCCAAAAACATACCTGTTTATTATTTTGTTGTGTGTAGAAATAAAATAATAATTATTCATTTAATTTAATGAAAAAACTTTGTTTAAAAGAAAAGTTACAAAATTTTGTGTGTTTAGATGTAGCTTGTACAAAATATTATTAATATACAGAGTTGGAAAAATCTATCTATTATTGATTTTAAATGAAAAATATGTATTTTTTTTACAAAAGTTCCTACTAACTTCGTGCATCACCTAAAATCGTTTTCAAATATACAGGGTTGTTTTTCCCAAATTTTATTAAATTGTCTATCTAAAAACATAAAGTTTCAAATTAATAAGTAAAAAAATACAATGTGTTGAAACATGGTTGTCCATCAAGTCACCTATGAAATTTGAACGTAATGTACCGCTTAATTTAAAGTGTGAATACATACTGTCAAAGTAACAGATGCGTCAAAATATTGCAAAAACACTTTGAATCTAAAAACGAAAGAGTACACAACAACAAAAATTACGGAAATATTAAACATAAATCAAGACAAACCTTTTACTTGAAACAACTTTGCAGAAAAATGCAAAAAAAAACCTAATTCAACGATTTGACAAAAATGACAGTACTCAGAAACTATAATAGTCATTTGAACGAAGCGGCACATTGAATTTGAATTTTATAATTTTAACAACAATGCACAATATTCCTGAGCATTGTTGTTACCATAGTAACGACCATACCATAACCATAGTAAGTCCACCAAGGATCATTTGTTGGAGTTTGTAGGGGAATTTAAAGATTAGCCATAAATATTAAAATTTTTGTTATTTTACTGTAATAAATGACGAATAATGGCCTACGGGTAACACTAAATTTACTTTTTATAGAGTTGGAAAATTACAGGGGAAGGACCATAAATGAAACAAAAAGAGAGTTATGCAACATTTCGTATTATTACATAAGACATTATCAGGCTGAATAACAAGTTATTATATAACATCGACAATTTCAAAAATATAAAATTTAGCCAACAATTCTATAAGTAACATTAAATACAATAACGTTTTACAGTAATTAAAATGTAAACAAGAATGTGGCATCGATACGCAGCAAGTTCAAACAAAGAAGGGGAAGTCAAATTTTTTTTTATAAAATAGGCGAAAAAGAAAAAATAAACTTGTGAGATTATTACATTTACTATTATCTGGAAAATTCACTTTTTGAATACTGAAACAATAGTTAATTTTTTTTTATTGTTTAAAGTTATAATATCTTTGGGTATCAGTAAGAGACACTTATCTGTTAATGTTTTAAAAAAACAGTTTTAAGGTTTTTTAGATGCAAAAATAAAAAATAGTGTGTTTAATTGTTCAACTTGCAACAAACTTCATTTTTTTATCTTCTTGATTGCAGTTTATATTCTCACCTGAGGATGACCAATGACCGTGGTTGAAACGCGTTGTGTTTCAAATAAATTAACGTTTGGTGTGTCGGGTTTTTAAACTATGTTTTTGTTAATTCTTGATTGCAAAGTTGCAAACTAAACAAATAAATAACAATTTACATCAGTGTTAAATGCTACATCTAAAAAACATAACTTTGTAGTATTGTAGCTCATTTCGGAAACACTTATTGAAAATGATTTCAGGTAAGTCAAGGGGTTCGTATTTTTTGTAAAAAAATTTTTTCTAGTATTTAAAGGTCAATAGTGCTTTTTTTCAACTCGCTGGGACAACCTGTACTATTATTAATATTACTACAGTAGAACTTCGGTTATGTGTATAGCAATTATACATGTTTCTCGATATCCGTCCACTAACTAAGTTTCAGTTCTCCGTGCAAAATTAGTCTGCTAATTATCCGTCTTTAGACGTTTCAGCATTTTATGTTACACTATTCTGTAAGTATCATAATTAATAATGAAGTCTTCATTTTTTAAACGTCAAATAAATTAAGTAATAAATGAAGACTCACATAAATTAGATGGTCAGTAAAAGCAGATTTTATCACGATAGTCATCAGACTTTATCATTACAATAGACAAATCTTAACCAACACTTAGCTTACGTAATTTTTAACTTTTGTATTTTTTTCAGTAAGTATATGTACATAATTGAGGTTATCAATTATGTCCAATTTTATTAATCATTAATGCTTAATACTACTGAGCTAAAATATATATCAATTTAATTATCCGGGTTTGGCTTTGTCCATCAAGGGACCGAATGTAATATTATTATTATTGATCTCGCAGATATTACTGTTTAAACCTGATTTGCAAATCAAAAACATTTTCTGTTACGATTATGTTAACACGGCTTTCCAGTTTTTTTGCCTTGAATGAGGTGTTTTGAATAATTATTATTCATATTGCAATCCGAGGGAAGTTTTCGCAAAACGAGAGACTGAGTGAGCAGAACTGAATTATTTTGTGTGATTATGAAAACTAATCCTACTTTTTAATAAAAGAAACACAATGTGTTTGTTGTTCTTTTTTTGCTGCACGTGAAATGTTTATTTCGCCAATTTGTGTCTTTTATGTTTCCCAAACGCTAGATTTTACTGCCACAAGCAGAAAATGTGATTTAAATATTTTATTTGGGGATGCTCCAAGGAGCGACATTTTGGGTATTGTTGGTGCCACGATGTTGTAGCATACAAAGAAGTTTTCGTTTATTTCCGTGTAAATAATGAAAACGTTTGCAACAGGAAAACCTAGGATAGGATTGATTGTGTAACGTTGTTGTTCAGATCCCAACATCAACCCAACATTTTTCTTTCTTTTTACAACTTAGATTAATTTTGCCAGTTATTAGATTTAATCTGGATCAACGGCAAAGTATCGTAGCTAACTCGTTTGTTATCCGGCGATTAATTGCTGTCATTAATAAAGTCGTTTGGCAAAAGGTATTTCCTCACAATTAGTCATGATTAAGCTAATCGTGTTTTTTAAGCTTTCAGATTTATAAAACAAAATTTCCAAAAGATGAGCATATTTATTTACCCAACTACGAAATGTAAAATTTGAAGTCTATTCCACCAAACAATGGATTTTTTTATGTTATGTCGATTTTCCAATTATTTGTAAGTACAAACAGGTTTGATGAAAAATTAATCAGCGGACCAGGTAACATAGGATTTAAATTTTTCCGGATTTAATCTCACAGTATTAAAGAGTGTTGGGTTGGAATTTTTTACCGAACTTTATTTGCAGTCAGGCACTATGTGGGGATAAAACAGACATTCACTGAAAGTTAAAAAACTGCTGCTGTGGAAACAATGCGTCATTTGGCGTTATGTGTGTAGTGTAATGAAATTACTGTAACTTAATAGAGGCTAGCCGGGAATTTTGCGAATTTGAAACAACGAAGTTTAAAAAATGAAATATTCACTGAAATATTGTACTTGTATACCTTGCTAAAAAAACATCAGACGTATTTAGTAACAATAGCTAGTTTCATCTCTGGGGGTGGCTTTCCATTTTAGTATTTTGTATTACATTGTGTTGGCTTGTTGAATACTCAATTATTCACGAAATACTACCGAAACATTTGTTATTAAATTAATCTGTGCTGTATAATTTTTTTACGTAAGTTTCGGCACAATTGAGATATTGGCAGGAAAATGGCATATTCTATTTCGTCGTCCTTTTTATTTGCATACGCCAGTACTTGAATTCTAACTGTTCTGTGATGTTTATTAATTAGAGCAAGATTATGTACATATTTATTCACGGAGTCATGTTGATTTTTTCGATTAATTTGTTCTGTTTATTTATTTTTGCATGTATAATGCAAAAAACTAGATGAAGTTTTTCTCAGTTAGCGAGATTAGAGGGTGTGGTCGAGGAGGGCAACGTTCTTGGCGTCGAGACGCAACCTCATGTAGGTACTCCGACGTCGCATGCATTGTTGATACTGCGATGTCTGTGTCATATAGAAGAGCAATTGAGCAAAAGCGTTGCAATAACGCACTTCGCTTGTAGAATGATTTTGTAATTTGATGACCTTTTCGCTTCACTTCTTGTAGGTAACAGGAATTGTTTAAAGTATCTAGAGTTGTTGAGGCGTGGTTGTTTTTATTAACTTTAATTAGTTTTCAACTGTTTTATAAAGTTTACATGTTGCTGACGGCTGTAATAACAGTCAATATGATTAGACCGTCTTCAAAGTTCAGAAATTGATTTTAAGTTTTCGTCGTGTGTTTTTGGTCCAATATTAGAACCAACAATTTTGAAGTATAGGACGATTCTTTTAGGGCCTACGTTACAAACTTTTTTACTTCTAATATAAGTAGAGCTTTAAAATTTTCCCTACGATCCAAGTTGATCATTCTGAGTTCAACTAAATTATTTTCAAGATGGCTGAACTTACGGAACCACGAAAAATTGGCACCAACTTTGAAATTTTAAATGGTAACCACCTATTTTTATTGCATTCTTGAATTTGCCTTTTGGAACTGAGTAAAATGTACCCTAATTGTTAGTACTTATCTCTCATAGTTTTTGAATTATGTCAATTTTTTTGTTAAAATTTTTATTTGCTAGGGTTAATTTAAAATATTACAACCCTTGAACTCTTTGCAATAAGTGGATAATTCTTTTTGCATTTGATAACCAAAGGCTCGAAGGATCTTGTGAAATCTTTATGATTATCAATTGTCAAATTGCAAGGCTACTATGATTTTTTGAGAATGATGATTAAAAAATGATTATAAAACAGTTTTTTTCACATGGAATGGCCCCGTTTTTTCATTGGCAATCAAAAGAACATCAATTTTTATGCAGACTTTTATTAACATCTTCTATATCTATTTCTTACAGTTTTTGAAATAATCACAAAAAACAGAATTCTAGCTTATTATTTTCATTTTTAATCGAGAAAGCTTTCGAAAAATACGATAAAAGTGTGCCATTGATATAAAGAAATGTTAGATTTGTCTACTATTTTCACTCAAGAAGTTCAAAATTTGATGGTAGACTGACTGAGTTACTTTACATAATTCACTAACTTAGCATAAACCATAATTAATTATTGTTTTACTGCTTATTCGATAATGAACCAGCTAAAAAACAAATAAAATGTTGAAGTGTGACAATTCTTGACCATTTTGCAAGGTCTACTTGATAAAAAATAAAAATGACAAAGTAAAATCCGTTTTTTGTGTTTTTTTTTTCATAAACTGTAAGAGGTAGGTATAGAACGTGTTGATAAAAATCATCATACATATTACTGTTCTTCGATTGCCGCTAAGAAAATAGAAAATTAAAAAAGAAAACTGAGTTATAGCCGATTTTTGGAAAACCATTTTGAAAAAAATCATACTAGCCTTGAATTTTGCCAGTTGACAATTTTGAAAATCCTAGAAGGCTTTTCAAAACTTCTATTCACTTGTCGCAAACGGTTCAAGGGCTGTGATATTTTAAATGTAAATGAAAACTAAGACATTTTTTTAGTTACTATTTAAAATTTCAAAGTTGGCGCCAGTTTCTCGTATTTCCGGAATCTCAGCCGTTTTAACAATAATTTAGTTAAACTCTGAATGGTTGATTTGGATCGTATAATAAATTGGAAAGCTCTAGTTTTATTAGAAGTTAAAAAGTTTTTAATGTAGGTCCCAAAGGGATCATCCTGTATAGTTGCTTATTAATAGATCGGTTTTAATTGCTCTGATGTTTCTGCAGAGCAATCGATATCAAATTTAGTTATTATTTTAGGCCGGGTTCGGCAACAAGTTGGATAAGTTTCGTCCTAATTTTCGCGTTACTATTCCATACTCGTCTTAATTACAAACCCACTTCCTTCAAAAAATATTCTTTCGCCGGAGCGAAGCTAGAAAGGCTTCGGATTTGTTATTAGATTTCTAAATGACGTCAAGAAACGCCAAGTAGATGAAGAGGGAGTCTTTAATACATCCTACGTATTTTAACGAGTATTTGCTATAAATATTTGAACTGGCGCATTTATTTATTTATTCTAAAAATTTCTGCAGAAGTTAACAATTAGGTACATGGTAGTTGTTTTGATCTTCATCTCGACGCGGTATGTTATAACGAAATTAAATTAATTCGTCTACGAAGTTTGATATCTGAGTTGGTTTTATGCAAAATAGTGATGCAAATTGTGTTTAACCTTTTGGGTAAAGTCAACACTAAACTAAAGCAGCAATATGTAAGAAAGTTTGCGTTTAAGCTGTGTAACTTTACAGGTTATGGTTGCTTTTATTTAAAATGAAGCTTGTTTGCTTTAAGCTTTTTTTTAATTAAAACTTTATAATTGTTCAAACAAATGAGCGAATCTTAAAACGGTAGGTAATTTAAATTCTATCTAATATTTTATTCACGATCTTCTTGTATTCTCATACTTTATATTGACACTCACTGCTACCACCTGTGCTACATGTATAAACGAGCTTGATACATATCGATTAGAAATATAAAAAGAAAAACAGTTTCGTTTAGAATTTTTCCGGATTATTCTTTACATCGTTTTTGTACTCTTCTCTAGATTGTTATTAAGATTCTTGTAATTTTTTTCTAATGCGGTCTGTAGATTTGACATCTAGACTTTTCTATAGATTATATCCTTCTTTAGATACATTTATAAATTTTTCTGTAGATTCTTCTATGGTTCGATGGAAATATTTTGTAAACTGTATTCAATTTTTTTTTAAATACTTTTTTTACATTTTCGTTTAGAATTCTTCCAGATTATTTTTTAGTGTTGTTTATGTACTTATAAACACTTCAACATTTTTTCTACATTCTCCAAATATCTCTTTTAGATCCGTTTTTTCAAAATTCTTTAATAGTTTTGTTTAAAATTTTTCTATGTTATTTTTTAGCATTGTTTCTGGACTATTCTCTTGACTTTTGTTTAAAGTTTTCTATCATACTTTTCCAAAGCCGTTTGAAAATTTGAAATTTAGACACTTCTCTAGACTATTTTATAGATTCTTCTTTTTGGATATTTTCAAAATTTTATTTAGAAACACTTTTTTACATTCTTCAAACTTTCTTTTGGGTTCTACTCTGTCTTTTCAAAATTTATCTATAGTAGTCTCGTTTAGAATTTTTCTAGATTATTATTTACCATCTTCATGTACTCTTCTTTAGATTATTTTTTAAATAGATACTTCTTTGCAATTATTTTGTAGATCGACTCAGAATTATTTTAGAAACACTTCTACATTTTTTCTGTACGTACTATTGTCTTGATTTTTCTAAAGATTCTTGTCTGGTTCTTTCCTAAAGTCGTATCTAGATCTTTAGATGATCTTATAAATTTATCTTCAGAATCATTTATAAATTCTTTGGATTTTTGTTCGGAATTATTTTGAAGACTCTATTAAAAATGCTTCTAGAAACACCTTTTCTACATTTTCCATTCTTTTTTTTGAGTTTCATTCTACGTCTTTTTTGTTTAGAATTCTTCCAGATTATTTTTTTAGCTTTGTTTCTATACTCATTTTTAGGTTTCTTTATAAAGTCTACTTATGATTATTTTGTAAGTACTTGTACATTTTTTTCACTTACTCAAAATTCTCTCTAAGATGCTACTCTATATATTTTCAAAATTCTCAAAAGTTTTGTTTGGAATTTTTCCAAATTATTCCTTATCGTTGTTTTTGTACCATTGTTTTGAAAGCTTTAAAAAAATTCCATCTCTAGGAATTTTTTCCATCGATGGACTTATTTTTGTCTAATTTGATTGGGCTATATAATCAAAATTATATTTTGAAACATTTTTACATTCTCCAAATTCTTTTTTGAATTCCACTACACATGTTTTCAATATTCTTCTGTAGTTTTGATATTTAGAACTCTTCCAGATTGTTGTTTAGTTGTATTTCTGTACAAAACTTGTAAAACAAAGTTGACTAATTCTAAAAATGGACTTTCTCCCACTGTATCTTTATAATCTATCAACAAAATATTTAAAATAATATCGTCTAAAAATACATTGCATGATCTTAGCCTTTTCAAATAACCTCAAAGAGGTCTAAAACTTTTCCAAATATTCTTAGAATTTACCAATATTGTGAAACAACACTGTCGACACTTACTTTTCTATAAATAAAATCATTCACCGTAAACAGAATATTTTATCAAACACACACCTGTGTAACAATAATGGAATGCATTAATTGGAAAATGTCAGTTTGTCAGATAATTAGGGATTAATTTGAATTGGTTCTGAATAAATTAACAGAACCTATTTCAGCAACTAAATCGTTCATCTGTTCGACACGAGTCGTGATTTTATTACTCCAGCGACAATAATTAATCATCTAGTTATATCGAAATTACCGATGCAAATTCAATCAACGTTCTTAAAATGTGTTGTTTACACAGTTTATGGCTTCTATCGTTCCACTCGCACACATTTATTTAATTAATATTACTAGAGAAAAGTCAATATATGGAATTGTCACGCTATCCTGTTTTCTAAACGCTGTTCCTTTGAAAATAAAATAAGGGAAGCGCACAAATAACCTCTGCTGTCACACAAATTCCTGTAAATGGAAAGCAAATTTTTGTGTTGACGTCAAAGGTCCTCAACGCTGTTTATGGATTTAATTAAGTTTTTTGTATTTATTTAAACTACGTGGGTTAACGCAAGTTAAATTTTAAGCTGTTTTATGTTAGTTGATCAAACGTTGGTTTTATTTGGAAGTTTTTGGTTTTCGCTAAAGAGATATCGGCTGGCTCAAAGCGACTTTTAATTAACTTTGCCAAAAACCCTGTATGTAGTTTCTGAACACATACAAAAAGGCAGCTAGGACCAAATTTTTAATCACTTTCAGAATTGCGTTATAATTAAATTGCCATTTTTGGATTAAATATAAGCACGTTTTTGTCAGGTTCTGTATTCGATTTAGTTCCGACAGCGTCAACAAGTTCTCTCGTGTGTGGTTAACCAATCCAACCTCATTTGGGGAAATTCGTTTTAGATTACAGTTGTTACATTCAAATTGTATTCGATTCGATTTTTACAAACCTGTGGATGTTGTAACAAGAGGAATATTTATGTTTTTCCAGATGTTTGCGATTTGTTTTTATTATATTCCAAATTCGGTGGTTGAAATGCGAATGTGCGCTTCGGCGATTTTTATTTAAAATCTTAATAAGTTCGGAAAGCTTTATTCTGTGCCCCAAGAACGCAAATTCGTATTTCCATTTATGAATAAAACTTTATTAACATAACAGTATACATAATTTTATTTTTACTGTGTATTATTGGAAAGTTTAGTGCTCTTGAATTTTCCACTTTTTGGTAGTTTATTTTTATTAAATATTTGCCTGGACACTAAATTGTCGGTAATAATTATGTTAACTTCATTTTATCGTGTATTGCACTTTTTTGTTACAGTCAATCAATTACGGGATGTTATAAATAGAACATTCATTTCCACCGTTCGGTTTTTCAATAAAATATCCGCCGCTTTTGATAAAGGACGTGTGTTTATTTTCTCTATAAACAATGGGTTTTAATATTCGTTGTTTTCTCTACCTCTCGGATACACATTCAAGCTTATGTTTATTTCGTCGGACTTAGGTCAGTGCTTTGGCTTTGACCAAGACCGTACATACATAATTAAGGAGTGACCCTTCTGAAATATATAGACAGACTCAAACAATGTTGGAAATGTAACTAGAAAACTGTCTTTATTTTTTGTTTTCGTTTTAAAGTTGAAGCGGTAGTGTAACTATTATTATCTAAAAATAGGAAACAACGTATTTTACAAATATTGTTTCAATTGCTATTATATCTTTAATTAAATTATTATTTTTATGTTTATTCACCTTTAATTAAACAAAAATGTGAGTTAAAATTATTCCATTACGTCACAACTTGTTGCTACGAAAAATTATTTTCTTGCACGAATGTTTCCGATTCAAAAACTATTGTTTTAAGACACTAGCTGTTTCAAAACTATAAAAACACCAAAGTAGTATTTTACCGAATTATTTTTCAAATTAAAGTTGATAAAAATTCATTGAAAGTATAAATTATAGTATTAGATTATTATAGAATTATAGAATAGTATTAGAAAGAGTTCAAAATATTACAAAAAGACTAATGGATCGAATGAATTATTTTGATAGTTTATATTATGTATTAGCTGTTTCAAAACTATGTAAACACCAACGTCGCATTTTCTCCCCAAATTAGTTGTTATAAATTATTTATGCACTTAAATTAATAGCTAATGTAATTTATAGTTGCAAGGAGAGATCTAATCATTAATAACTATTTTATATTTTTATAAACCTTGGTAAATTGCGACGTTGGCGTTTACATAGTTTTGAAACAGCTAATAGAAACTGACGAAGAATGCGAGCTTTTTCATTTAATGTTTCTGACAACAATGTCATTAGTATGTCACAATCCTTATGACTTTGTTTGCAAAAACGCAAACTTACCTTATATAAACTTGTGAAAGGTTTTTGTGATTAAAATACGTTAGGATATTATTACTGCTGAACTGCTGACTCGCATTAAAGCAGAAAGAAATATTTTGACCAAAAAAAAAAACAGAAAATTATGTCCGAAATTTTTGACGATAAATTCTGGGTTTGAAAAATATGTCAAAAGAAAATATTCTTACGTGACTAAAATTTTAGGATAACTTTTAAATCAAAATAAGTAAGCGTCAAATTTTTAAATCAGCTCTAAAATGTGTTATTTTTGTAAATTCGGAAACAATTTTAAATGAAAGATTTCTCTACTAAATTAGAAATGTTTTGCAAAAATATAGTTTGTTGCTCTTGTATTGGCGTTTTTTAACCGGAAATTTACAATGAATTTGAAAAAAAAAATGTATGAATACTTAAACCCAGTATTAATAAATAATAAAAAAAGAACATTCAGTCACTACCTCACAAGTCAGTTTGTATTTCATTTTAAGTATTTGTAACCGAGTTTAAACTGGTTAAAAAGTCGATTTAATTTGTTGTTCTGGTAAAAAAACTGTAAGTTCAAATTGTTTGAAAAAAATATGGTGACTTTCTAAGAACCTTAGCAACAATATACATAAGTTTGAAAAAAAATTGTTAGTCATTTAAAAATAAAATGAAAAAACCTCAATTTTAGCCATTTTATTTTTTCATTAAAAAATTGTATTATGTTTTTTGATAATTTTTTGTATAGTTCTTGTATATGACTTACTTGTAATACTATATTTTTTTCATGTCATTTGAACTCTAGGTTTTTCCATAAAAACATTAAGATTATTACGCTATTTACCCCGTTATAACTTGGTTACAAATATTTAGATCGAGATAATAACCGATCTGTGAGGTAATAAGTGAACCTAGGAACATTATCCAATTTAAAAAAACGGTTTTGTGTGTTATTTTTCTTAAAAATTGAGTTTCAAATTTGTGCATTCGCATGCCCACCTGGACGGTGAGTCGAGTATAGTTCAACCTTAATTCGTAACCAAGCACTGAAATACGCTAAACCAGAAAATAAGTTGGTAACCAGAATTATTTAGTTTAGCGGTCAATTGAAATACTGGGCATTATAAAAACATAATATTTTAACGATAAACACACAAAATTTGAAAGACTTTGTTTTTAATTTGGGAGCATTTTTTAATGAAAAACTAACTAAAAAAAAAACAACAAAAACTAATATATCATTGGATTTGATTGTTTTAATAAATTTAAAACATTTTTATGTATATATGCACGAGAAATTCACTAAATTCGAAAGATTTAGCCAAACGAAAAATCGCTAAAATAAATCTGAAACACATTATACCTTCTAAAATTGTAGGTTGACTTAAATATTAGTTAAATCAGATCTAAAATTTGTTATTTTTTATGAATTTAGGAATATTTTTATTTTAAACACTTGCAAAAGTAAGTCGGAAATTTGTTACTTGCACTTGTTTTGCCGTTTTTTTTTACAGAAACTCGAAAAGTTCTGTTGAAAGATTGAAGATAAAGATCGTTATATAAATTTGCTTCTTCCGTCCGATTTTTTCTAGCGTTTGTCATTAGAAACTCATTAAATTCAACCAATTTGGCCAAAATGTAGTACAAGCAGATCACCAAACTATGAAATGTATGTGACTTTCTATTTATTAAGGAATATTGTATATACAGGCTGTATCAGAAATACGTGTCTTAATTTTAACAGGTAACAGAGCTTAACAAATAAAACATGTTTTCTATTTGTAATTTTTCAATAAAAAATTCGTAAATTTTCTTAAAATTTAGAAAAAAATAACATACTGAAAACGTGTACCCGCCTATAGGTAGAACAATAAAAGAGCCGAACTATTTTTGTTGTGATAGAAACGGACAATTTAAACAATTTGAAACAACAATGAAAATTGTTGCTATAAATACAAACTAATTATTAAACACTGATCGGCTCGTTTGTACAAAAGAAGGGAGGAAAACAGTGAAAATTATAACTAATTTTGCAAAATGTTACATAGAAAAGTTGTCGTATTTGATGAGTTTTATTACGTGTTTACATTAACACACGTATTTCTGATACACCCTGTATTTCAACGATATACTTAACAAAATTTGAAGGATTTTGTCAATACAGAGTGGAAGTTTGTGAAACTAGGTCTGAAGTGTGTTATTTGCTGTGAATTTGGGATCGTTTTTCATTGAAAAGCTCACAAAATTAGAAGAAAATTTTAAAAGCAAAAAAAACAAAGTAAAGTAACTCATTTTTCATTTCTTGTTATTGGCGGTTTTAGAATTATACCTACTTTTGTATTTTTATATATTAAGAACATATAGTTCTTAAAAGTGACATTGCGGATATTTGCAAATATATTTTTTTGATTTCAGCGCCTGAAAATCTATAAAAAATTATAACTTTTATATAAGGTATATAAATCGTGTAAAATTAGATCAGTGCGTGTAAACTAGTGATATTAATTGAGCTTTTTAGTTGACTGTAAAAGCTCGCAACTTTTAACATTTTGAAGTCACTGTTTGTCAAATAACATTATTAAATGTACTTAAAAATGAGAAATGAGAATATGTAGAAATAAAGACCAACTTCTGCCTGTTTTTTTGGGCTACAAAGCATTTAATTTGTCTAAAAATGTATAAGTATAAACAATTTCACTCATCACATTCATTTGCATATTGTCTATAGTATTACTTTAAATAAATAATAAAGAAATTTATTTTGTAGCAAAAAATATTACTAGCGCACTTGCAATTTCCAACAAACATAATTCTCTAGATATTAACATTAATTATAGTAATTATGTTTGTACTTGTTGATATTTACGTGATAATTAGGTAATGCTAATTATATTAATCAGTCCACCAGTTAATGCGTGAAAATTAATTTAATTGTTAATTGTTTGATACGGCTCACAAAGGAAAAAAGAAGTCTGTAATGTAATCATTTTGAATTGATATTCTTCCGAAGTTGATTAAATTTAAACAAATTTGTGCCACCTTTCTAACCAGCCTCTGCCGACTTTCCCCTAATAAGTGGAACGTATTTGCAAATTCACAATTTTTCCACCAAAATCCAATCTCGCTTGTAAATGACATTTCATTTTAATACAGTTGGATTTGTTTCGTTGTGCTTGGAAGTTTGAATTGTTGAGGAACTGGAAAGCTCGTTAATTAGACGGAGCAGTTGTCATATCTTCCCATGATTTAATTTTTTTTGAAGTGGAATGTAATTCTTGTTACAGATCAGCACTGGATACCGCCACAAATACAAAAGTTGCGATTAAGAAAATATCCCCTTTCGAGCATCAAACTTATTGCCAGAGGACTCTCAGAGAAATTAAAATACTCACAAGGTTTAAACACGAAAATGTAAGTATTTTCCTATGTTGCATTGGTGGTAAAATTTCATTAAGTTGATGTTATTTGGAAAAAACTACCGAATCATCCATCACTTTCACGCGACGCGTTTTAACATTTTTTATTATGATTAAATTGTCATGGCACCTTGCGAATGGTGGTCGCATTTGTCGACTCGCTACAAAGTTTGTTTTTTCATAAATATATGACAATTTTCGGTGTTTGAGTGAAGGCTGCGTAAAATTGGAAAATTTCAATTTCCTTGTTTTATTACAAAAAGTGCTACTCTTCTTTTTCCTTTTCTTGAATATTGGAGTTAAATTTGTGTACCTATTTGACCGAAATCGATCGCAACGCTGTCGCTAGGGATTTGCTGATGTTATGGAGAGATACGGAAGAACTCAGCTAATGAATAATTATTGAATAAGTTGAAATCCTCGTTACTTATTTATCAGTCCTCGCCTAATCTTCGACAGATTTAAGCCCAAATCGTGACTATCTCACAGGAGTTGGGAATGGTTTTCGGAATTAAAACGCTGGAAAATGTAAAAAGAGAACGAGAAAACTTGAATACGTATTTAAAATCCCTGCAAAAGTTTTTTTGTAATAAGGTTAAAAGAGCTCAGTGTGATGTGGGTCCGATGTGATTGACATTGTTGAGGGTTGACAAAATCGTTGCTATAAATAAATCAGGTGGTGCATCAGAATGACTACAGTTAGTGTAGTATTATTATTGATTAACTTTACATACACTTGATAAATCATGATAAGCATAGAATAAATAATTCAGAAAATCGTTACGATTTGAAATTTTTACAACCTCAGCGAAACACACGGCTTGAAACTTTTAATTGCATTAAATTTCTGATGGCAATACTGCAAAAAACCCTTAAACGAGGTTGATTCAGGAGGGAATCTTCCCTCGTCGATGAAAGCTTGGTAATGCCTATAACATTTGTCGTTTGAAACTTTCCAAATTAATTTTAATTGCATTTTTTAACGTTTATTACGTTTGAACGGTATAGTTATTAGGAGACGAGTAAAAGCACGTCGATATTGTTCAATGTCAGTTTTCTACGGACACTAAATCGCGTTTAGATGAAATAAATCTCAGTTAATATTCAACTTCGTAAGCTGCTGCTTGATAAAAATGCTCTTAAATATAAATTATTATTGGACAACTGAAGGCAAGTTGACTGAAAGAAAAATAAATCACTGAAACGTTTTTTATTATTAAACTTCGCGAGATGATTGATACAGAAAGGATGAGTGGAAATTGTGAAAAAATTAAATTTTGACGAAGTAAAGAAGCGACAGGATTTATAACGGATTCTTGAAATGAAACAATAATATAGAATTTTGAGCAAGTTTGGTATTTTTTAACACACAGTTTATTTGAGAAAGTTAAGTCTTTTCACTGCTATTACGAATTCCAATGTGAGACCTGAATAAACTGTGAAATGTAACGTAAACTGTCATAGCGGTCCGCTTAACATTATATTAATTAATTTAATTGAGATTAGTTAGGTTTGAATTATAATTCGTAAGGTACAGTTTATGGTCCCGACAAAAAAAATTTAACATAAACATTTCCCATAATATTTTGTGTAAATATACAGAATAGTATTGTAAATAATACTAACTTTTGTATTTATACATGGCCACAAAATGTTGTTTGCGTGTTTTAACTTATCAGTTAATTGGCACAAATAAACTACAATAGTATCGGTTATTTCCGATTTATTGGCAAATGTATGTAGCACACAATGGATGCATGGTATGATATGAATGTACGGGAGCTTTTAACTTTTTCTGCGACAGAAAAAATTGATATTGTTGTCAAAATGTACTTTTGTTGATTGTTTGTTAATGTCAATACTAATGAGTCATTTTGTCTAAAAGAGGATTTATTTTCTGCTTTATGAGTTTTCAGTTCAGAAACGTTTTACGATAAACCTACCTGTTTCAAGTCAGCAAGTGTGCAAAAATTATACTTAAGAATTTTCGTGGCTTCTGGGACATAATTGAGACAAAAATACAAGCGACACGTGAAAAAGTGCCAAAATCAATTACACTTTATACCTTTCGAATCACCTACAACTGATTGTTACCAAATTTCCACTCGATTTTCTTGCATTTAATTTACAGTAAATTTTAATGTCAGATGAAATTGGTTTTGCTTAGTTTTTTGCATAACTAATAATTTTTTTAATATGATAATTACATAAGAAACAAAGCTAATTAATTTTTTTAAAGTCATTAATAATACGAGATTTTAAAGTTCGAGGGCTGTCGTTATGCAACGAGCGTACGCGAGTTGCACGTCTAGACACCAGAGAACTTTAAGCGTTTTCTTATGAGTGTTACTCAATTTTTTTTGTTGGAACATTTTAATTTAAAACACGTTGCTGTCGGAAGCGTGTTTTAAAATAGTGATTGTAATCTAGGATTCAGATATTAAAAAGAAGGCTAAAAATTTTACCAACAGAAAAATGTTATATCAATCCTGTATACAAAAATTACTAGAAAATTCGATCATCACGTATTTACATCATTTATTAGTTGAAAGGAAGAGGCAAAAGTGGAAAATTATCGATGGTGGTGCCAACATAACGCAAAAAAAGTAAGCGATTGAAAAACAGTCTCTAGCGAGTTTCCAAAAAACAGTAATTTTACTATGTAATTTTACATCAAACAGTAAACATTTTATTGGTTATTTAATACAATTTATGACTTTTTTGCGTGTTTTCATGTTGTAGTAATTGCTTAGGATAAAAACAAGCTGCATAATTCAACGTAAACCATTTACGTTTAAAACAGTGTGCAAAATTAATATGAAAATGAAATTACAATTATTAATCCGGGGATTTGCTGTAGGGTAGCTAAATATTACAAATGACCTATTATTTTATATGTAGATAAAAGCTCTTATTGTTTGCTTTTTACAAATGTTAGAGCATATATTTATTTTGTATTTTGAAAACATGATATTTATAGGCTTGCAAACACTAATAATTAAAGCTATACAATAAATTAATTAAACCCAACTTAGAAATTAAATTTCCCCAAAAACAAATTAAAATACACACTGTTCAGAAATGGTTGTTTATCAAGTCACCTATAGTGGCGGTTAGCTCGATTTGCGTGTGCGTCATCAATTTCATTTTTTCATTACCAACACAAAGCTATAAAAAATTATCAAAAACAATGCAAATTTAAACAGCTAAGGGCTATCTAAGGGTGGTATCCTTGAACATTAATTTACATGTGCACTTCGACAACACCGTCAAGTGTCACGAATTTGTCAAACTGACATTGACAGTAAATTATAGACGTCGTCGCATGGTTGTCGAAAGTGTTATCGGTGTTAATCGCAAGTATTTTCCGTTCGTTTATTGTGTTTTGTGATTTGCGTTTCGTTAGGTTTTTGATTCTGCGTTTATTAGTTCTTGTTTTGTGAATCTGTATTTTTTGTAACAACTCATAATTTAAACACTTCGTAACCTCAAAAAATATTTGATAGTTTGTCACCGCTATGCCCCTGCTGTGTAAACGTAGTGACAGAAATGTCAGATGACGCACACGCAAACGGAGCTGAGCGCTACCATACAAAATTTAAATGTAATGTGCTGCTAAATTTAAATTGTATATGCCATCAAAGTGGCAAATCCGTCAAAACGTTACAAAAGGGCTTCCAATCTATTAACTGTTTCAAAACTATAAAAATTCGCTGTTATAAATTATTCAAGCACTTCAAAATAATTATAGCTAATGTAATTTATACTTTCAATGAGAGATCTAATCATTAATAACTACTTTACAATTTTATCAATCTTTTTTAAAAAAGTAGTTTGGTAAAATGCGACGTTGTCAGTTAATAAATGTATAAGAATACACAACAACAAAAAACGCAGAAATATAAAACACAAATTAAGACAAACCTGAAACAAGTTTGCCGAAAATTGCATAAAAAGTGAGTAAAAAGCTAATTCAATGATTTGACAAAGATGGCAGAAATTACAAGACGCATTTGGACGAAGCGGCACGTTGGAATTCCATAGTCGACTTGATCAACAACCGTTTTTGAACACGATGTTATGTTCGTACTGCCACAGACACAATTATTGTCGTTTATAGCCCTTGGAAAAATTAAAGCCCTAGCTGCTCAGAGGGCTTTGAAAATTCCCGCAAGCCATAATATGTTTGATTATGCCCTTAATACATAGCTAGTTGATTATTATAGAGAGGCAGGTTCATCCCTCGGTTTCACTAGTTCTCTGGAGGCTTCTTACTAAAGAAACTTGTAATCTATAATATTAACTGTTTTAAGCTTTAGCCAGAATTATCAAAGGACTGTAAAAGGTTGGTCTTAATCTCCTTAAGCATCGATGTGAACTAAACTATTGTTTATGCTTTTGATATGGTGCAGGCGATTACATGTTTTTTAGAAATATGAAAAAAACTAATAGTTGTATTAGTATACACAAGCTGTTTCAAAAAGAAATTGCTAAACTTTAGTCATATTATAATTTTTCATATAAACTCCTAATAGGAATTGACTGTTTTGCCACGAGAAAAAGTTTTTGTTCAAAAATGTAATGAATAATGCCTTGTACACATTCAAACATTTCAATAATTAATAGATTTGCATTAAAAATAAGGTAAAATAAATAATAAATTTCATATTAAATGTCTCGTAACGACGTAAATTTAATACTAATAATAGTTATTTACGTAATCAGTTATGAAAAGAGCGATTTTGTTTAACGAGCAGAATCTTTGCCAAAACGAGTGAGCGCAGCGAACAAGTTTTGCAAATTATGCGAGTTAAACAATACCTATAATAGACTTTTTATAACGTAGTACGTACAAATATTTATTAAATTCGGTCGTTAATTGAAAGTTTATATCCGAAGTTTTATTTAAAAAAGGCAAATACATCAATTAGCGCCGACAGCACATCACGTCAAAATTAAACGTAAAATCTGACAAGTTATGACATACAAGTTTGTTGTTTCGCCAAAAGATCATGTAAGTCAGTTTCAAACAACATCTTATTAACTTTATTGCTTATCGTATATTATTAAATTAGTGTAATATGGCTCATTATGCACGGATTGAATACTATACTTTATCTACGACTGCAAACCGAATTACTGAAGTTTAATGCTTTGTCCACGTGAACAATCGTTCTCATCACGGAAATAGATTTGTTTTCATCAAAAATAAATAAGAACAATAATAAACGTGTTTCGTGTGTAAAAACTAATTTTCAGCTAAGGTACAGTCACGATAAAAAAGAGTGACACCCCTACCAACCGGGCCGGATAGCAAAAGTCCGACTAAAATCTTTTAGATCATAAATTTCAACAAACCGGTTAGCTTCAAACTGTCCACTAGTTTTCACGATATCCAGCTAGTTTATAAACTAGCCAAACGTATACATTAGCCGTATAATTCGAAGCGGTTTTAAGGGTGTCATTCTTTTTGACCGTGATTTTACTTACAGCTTCATTTAGATTTGTGACCTGAAAATCCAGGAAAAATTGCGAATATGCCCAAACCACATATCCTTAGAAATTTGGAAATCGAAAAAATTGCTGAAACTTTTAATCAATTTTCTCCAATTATGCCCCATTTCGTATACATTTTATGAAAGAACATTAACGTTTCCAATATATCGAAATTATTATTATTACATTAAAAGTGTTTTAGCGGAGCTACTCGGTTGTGTCTATCTGTGGCAATCTAGACCCAATAAAAAATCCTACGAACCAATCAACTTGAACAGACAGAAGTTAATATCGTTGACAAAACAGGCTTTATTACAAAGTTAGTAGCGATTTCGGCGTTTTCTAATATAAGGATAAACTTGAATCGCTTTTGATATTGCTCTCATGAGTTCAATTACATGGTTTCAGAACTGTTAGAGATATTGCGTTTTGTTTAAAAACATTTTGAAAAATATACATCGCTTTGTTTATTTACTTCGCCTCCGAAACAATGGACACATCATCCACCTTTAATTGGATCGCTTTTAATTTTGCACGAGTGGTCTAATAAGTCATTGTTATGGTCACTGAACAACATTTCCATCAACCTCTCCACTCGTGCACATAAACGCAACAGTTTACTACTAGCTGAGCTGTTGTACTCCATCTACAAGCTTACGCGAGTGAGACGATAGCGCTAATGAAATTAGGGATTTGAGTTTAATAACATTGTACGTATTTGTGTCACATATTTACCTGCTTGTTGGATTTAAAGGAGTGTAATGATGAAATGGAAGCTTAAACAAGATTCACCCTAAGTATAACCGTGCAGATAGCAACTGTAATTTCATTACAGCTCTCTTCATGCTTGTTTCGCTGTACTTGGAGCTTTAAACTCGAAACAGGGAAAAGGCGGGAAAAGTGATTGTGTGAGTTTGTTCCAGATTATCGACATACGGGACATACTTCGAGCGGTTACGATAGATCAGATGAGGGACGTTTACATTGTACAGTGTTTAATGGAAACCGACCTCTACAAACTTCTTAAAACACAGGTGAGTTGAAATAACAAAAAAGTTAATTAGCGAACGAGACGGCATCGATTTTCATCGTTGTGTATTTTTATGAGGGATGCTTCGAATATCTGATCTGACCACATGCATTAGGGAAAATTGAAAATCAACATAAATATTGGCCGAGGTCTATGTAAACTGACCTCGGCATTTGTCAGAGGCATCACGAACGGTGTAAAATTGCAAAATACACATTAATTTGGAGGCAGCAAAACATAAATTTGTTATGATTAAGTTATTCGTGTAAAGTTTATCTTAAATAATTGGGCAAATAATTGTTGTTGTTACTGTATAGGTATAAGCTAGCTTGAAATCTAATAAGCACAAAATCACAGAACCAAACTTTATTCTCGGTTATGTACTTTAAAGCTGTTATCCCGGTGACTCTAGTTAGGATTTATTGTCAAAGTTGCTTTGTTCTTAGTTCCATAATCTACTTAAATGTGGATAAGGCACTTTATAATTCATAATACTTTTTTCCAGAGACTGAGTAACGACCACATATGTTACTTCCTATACCAAATCCTTCGAGGGTTGAAATATATACACTCGGCAAATGTACTTCATAGGGATTTGAAACCAAGCAATCTTCTCCTAAATACAACCTGCGATCTTAAAGTAAGTCACTTAATCACTACTCCAGCTAATGTAACTATACTTGTAATTGTGGTAAATTAAAAATTAATTATTCAACCTTGACGCCGCGCCGTTTGAGTGACACTAGCGCCTATTCTGTAACTTTTTTTAACGGGTGGTTAAAATTTAACACTGGGTAAAATCGAACATCTAGGATTTTTATTGGTTATTACTATAGGAACGACGATTAACGGCCTTTAAATTTTAACGATTTCAGAATACGCGCTATTGTATAGAAAAAATACTAATTTAACGGCCGTAGCCGTTATCGGTGTCTAGTGTCACCAATTTTTTTTAGAAGTACATATTGGAAAGTTCTTATAATTATTAAAACTTATAATAATTAAGTTAATTCTTCTAATAATACTTCTCCAGAAGACAGAACAGCCGTGTGTAAAATCGCAAATATTGTGATGTGTGACTTTTTATATCATTTAATTTTTTGGTTAATTCTGTAAGCATTTTTAAATTATAACTTTGTAATTATTGATCATTTTGTCCATAACTGCATTGTTTAAAAAATAAAAAACAAAGATGTTCTGTAGCCGAAAACTTTTAATTGGCACATCTTGTATTCGCTTATATAACAAGTGACAGAAGTTGACTAATCTACTTAGTTATATCCACGAATTTTGTTTAGCATAAAATATGAAAATAAAAATACCTTTAGCAATAAAAATTGCAAAGTAATTAATTGTTAAAGAAAGTATATTTGCAAAAAATTGGGTCAATTTATTTTTTGGTAAATTCTGTAACCATTAGAATAAATTATACAGGGTGATTCTTAAATAGACCGACACAATTTTATCACAGCTTTCCAAGGATAAGTAGAGACGATCTGCAGCATATGTACGCTTTAATTTCGTAGGGGTAGAAACCCCTTAATCCGTGCCACTTACGACGCTCATAAGTTTAAATTAGTTGTATTACAACAAAATGTGCTCGTTTTCATCATAAATATCGGTAATACACAGTGATCATTGTTGCATTGGTCAAGTCAAGTAACTGTGCTAATATTGCTTAGGAGCATATCAGTGGCGCACGCTTTATCTCCAACATAAATTTAAATATTTTTATTTCGAAAACGGTGATTCTAATTTTTTTACCATTTTTCCCAGCATGTACTCATTTGATACTACCATGGGTAGAAGTTTGTTGGTCTATTTAAAAATCACGCTGTATTATACCTTCTTAATTATTATAACTGAATTATTGAAAAAATCAAAATTGACTTTAAAAATCTGATTATTCGTTTTTACTGTGGTAGATGAAATATCGTACTAGATTCCAGCATAATTGTTTTAATTCACTATTTTTCGGCTTGGGTACCTATAAACTTGTACAAGTAAGAAATAAATAGGACCGAGCAATGTAATCACTCCAAGTTTTTTATTCATTTGGATAGATTATGTGAATTTCTATTGGTCTTTGCTTGTTGAATATATTGGAGTTAGGTATTTGTGAACTTTCTCACACACTCGAGATTGGATTTTTCTCTCTCTTTAGTTTTTTTCTAAATCGTGCTTTATTTCCACTTGGAAACCGTTGATATACACGAAGTTGGTATTTTCCCGGATTTAGTTATTTGTGACAAAGCACTATCAAGGTTTCTTGAAATTATTGAATGCGAGGGTTTCGAGTGAATGGAAGCGATGAAAATTCTTGATTTTATACGTGCAGCTACGAGTGTGAATATTTTTAGCATGGTAATTTTTTATGGTTCCATAATATGTAATAAATAATAATTGTGCCACCTTTGAATTAAAGCTTTTTACTTTTTTATTTTCTGATTTGTGATTGTACAGAGTTATTGACTTTTAAAGACTTCGCGTCTGACCATGTAAAAAGTGCAACACAAATGACAGTTTTTCAGAAATAATTCATTTCTAGGTAAATTTAAATAGTATTATTTGTCGAAATTACCTCTAAAGAAGTACAGTCCAGAAAACACATCTCAAAAATTGGGCAGTTCTGACCCATTTTGGGTTACATCTGTTTTTGCAAAATAAAATGTGACTGACAAATTTGGTTGTAAAACAGTCTGTTGACGAACAAATTTTTAAAGTTGCATCATATGGAGGTATGTAACCAGTTAGGTTTAATTTTTCTACAAGTTGTTAACGATAGTGAAGGCATTTATTCGTCATTAATATACTACTCCATGATTCACTGATAAAAATTGCGTTGGTATTCTTTCGGTATTCTGTAAAAATTACATAAATATTTCAAGAAAGCGTATAATGAAAAAAGTTGATAGTCCAGTCAAAATAGACATCAAAATAGTGGTAAGCTTGCAAAAATTCGCATAGAGCTGAAAATTGGTACAGGTCTTTAGGACACTATTACAAATAACATATCAAAACTCCCAATCGATCCAATGTGTGCAAAAAAATATATTCAATGCAATTGTCTACAAAAAATAATTTTTACGAGTCATCATTACCGAAATATTGCAATTCTAAAAGTTAAAGAAGGCGAATTCTACATAATACTAGTTTTTCAATCACAAAGACACAAAAGCGTCTACTTTAATTATAAATTCAAATGATCACATGGTATTACGGTCTATAAGAAGATAATATTCCGAAATACTACTTTGCATCTACCGTAGCTTTGCAAAAATTGTTTAAAATAGTGTATTTATTAGCTGGTTCGAAACTATAAAAACGCCAACATCGCATTTTACCAAATTATTTTTTTAAATAAGATTGATAAAATTGTAAAATAGTTATTAATGTTTAGATCTCTCATTGAAAATATAAATTACATTAGCTATTATTTTTTTGAAATGCATGAATAATTTATAACAGCAAATTCTGAGAGAAAATGCGACGTTGGCGTTATTGTAGTTTTGAAACAGCTAATAGCAACAGTCCCAAATATGGGTAGCGTAGACGTGCATATTTAACTTTTAGAATCGCGATATCTCAGTTACAATGAGTTGTAGAGAAAAAAGTATAAGAACATTTTTTGTAGACAATTACACAGTCTACAACTTTTGTCTGACCTATTTTAATGATAACATTTACCGTTTACGAGAAAAATTGCAATAACCGATTCATTTGACCTTTAATCTTGAATATTTTTTTGCACACATCGGATCGATTGGGACTTTTGATATTTTATTTGTAAAGATCTGTACCAATTTTCAGCTTTGTGTAAATTGAAATGTCTATTTTGACTGGACTATGAGCCCACTTGAATTTGTGATCTAAAAAAAAATCAGAACGTCTACGTTGTAAAATGTACCTATTTTGTGTTGCATTTTGTAGTAAATAACTATACAGCGTGTTAGGGAATGGTTTAGCAAAAATTTAAAGGTAGATTGAGAATGACAAGACAAATCAATTAAGCAAAATTTATGTCAATCAAAAATGCATAATTGTCACAAAAAATAGTTTTGAAATTAAAGTAAATAAGTAAATAAACATTAGCGTAAATTTTGATATTATTGGCAAAACAGCAGAGGTAAATTAACTTCTAGGTTTACTACGTTATTCGTCTATCAATTTGTGTTTTGTTATTACATTTTACAAAAAAAAAACATTTTTTACCAGCATTGGAATTTCTTGCAGGACCTCCTACAAAAATGAATATTTTAGCCACAATTTTGAAAAATTCTCCAAACGCCCATGGGCTACCATGAACATTTAGTTTAATGAAAAAATAACTGATAATAAACTACTATAATCCACACAGTGGCTCTCAACAGGTTGGTTAATAAAAATTTGTGAAGAAAATATGCACTTTTTTGAAAAAATATATAAGGGTTTTTAACTCATGATCATGACAGACGAATTATTACAAAGCCATTCCCTAGCACCCTGTATACTTTCGCCTCATTAATGGGCTAATGGCCAATGGCACATGCAAAGTTTGCATCACTTTGGAGTTAAAACTGAACAAAACACTGCAAAACCGAGCGTTTTGTGTATTAGATGCATGTATTTTTTATTGTTGATTCGCTAAATAATAAAGTCATCAATTTCATATAAATATTTCACAATACCCACTGCTGGTTTTAAAACAATGAAACCGTGATTATTTGATTTATTTGCTTACTCGTTCAATAAAATTTCACTTTTCAGATCAGATAATTAAGAAAATGAAGTACAATTTTTGGTGATGAACTGAAATATATATTGTCACTGGAATCAGATTTTAGATATAAAAATGTACAGGGTGAGTCTGCTTAAAAGAGCTATAACTCGTTAAAAAAGGCTCAAACAAGTTTTTGTCATAAGAACTTTTAACTCAGTTTAATGTCCTTTATCCAGGAGATTCCCAAAAAGCCCAAAAGATGTTTCGACACTTATAAATCTCCCTATATATCTAAAAAACTAACGATTTTTAGGAATCAGCCCTTGCTATTAAATACTTAAATTTTTGCTTATGAATGTGAACTTTTTCTACAATTTCTTGTAATTAAAATTAATTAATGTAAAGTTGCTGAATTTTTTTCTAATTAAATAGAGTGTGGCTCACATTTAATCATAAGAAAATTTTAAATCCGCGATTAATTTGAATTTTGGAAAATAAAAAGCATTTAATTTAAATTAAACACTAAAAATTAATTAATTACTAACAAAACTAATTTGAAGTAAGTTTTACTTGGGAAAAGTCAAATTATTAAAATAATTATTTCGAATTAGAAATTGATTACAATTAAATGAGACCTAAACGAATAATTATTTTTTTGAGAACAACATTGAATCATTGGTATTATCATTAGAAATAATAAAAAAAAAATTTAGCAGATTCACACTGTATAATAAAAAATACAATTGAATACTAGAAAATATGCATTACCTACATACAATCCGAAATGGTATGTTATTTTACAAAAATGGGGAAATAATCCCAAGTCAAATACCGCAAGAATTTATTGTCCGAATGTTAAAGTTGAATAAAATTAACATGTTCGGAACCAATTGGTTCATCTTCAGTCCTTTTATAAGATATAAAAAATATTACATTATAAACAACAAACTAATATATCTAAAAGATATAAAAGTGGTGAAGTTACGATGGTGTGACGTTAATTGAAGTGAAAACTGGAACTAATTAGCTAAAGATAAACCAATTGGTTCGAAACATGTCCCTTAATCTTTTTCAACTTTAACTTTTGGATAATAAATTTTTGTGGTATTTGGCTTTGTATTTTTTCTCCATTTTTATAAAAACACAAGTTTAAAGAAAACTCAAATAATAGTGAACAGAATTTGTATTAAATGTTTCTGAGATAATCTGAGACTGTTATTATTAGACAAAATGCGAGTACGTATTTTGTCATAAATAAAAACGTTTCACTTTTCATGTCGTTATTGTTTATTCAGTTTCTTTATCTTAAATGGCAGCTGATAACATCAACTGATTCTTGAATCCGAAATAAAAACTAAAGAACAAATGTTGAAGAATAATTAATTATTTTTTATAACCTTGTAAATTGCTCTTTTATTAAATTCTAACAAAAGCATTTGCGTATTCTTCAAAAAAAATGTTTTTTAAATCATCTATTTCATTTATATCTTCTGACTATTGTATTTTATGCAATTTAAATCTTTAGAAAAAACTAATACATAAATTTAGAAGTAACTTTTTGTTCTTACCACAGTCACTGTTCTTACCACAATCACACATCATCTTCACTCTCAGAAAACGAATTTCTGCTTTCAATTATATTTCGTTCACTTGTGTTGCTTTACAAATTTTGTACATAGTTACGTATTTAAATGGAGAATTAACGATAATTAACAATAAATAACGATTCCAAAACGTTTTTAATTGTTTAGTCGGTAGTACGAAATAAATTGCTTGATATCTTTTTCTTACATTTCAGTAAAAACTGTTCATGTGCGTATTTTTAATAAAGTATTTTTGGTTATTTATGGAAAAATGTTATCGTTTTTATTTATGTAATGTCACATTTTCTTGAACGAAATTTTTGTCTTGATTAAACGAGATCCCGAAATACACAAAAAGGCTTAGAATTTGTTCAAACATCGGAATTCGACCTAGTCTGGCGGTTTTCCGCTTTATTTCAACTAAAATTTGTAATTTAGCGATTTTGGCATATTTTAAGAATTTTTTTAAATCAATACGAATAAATTTGATTAATACTTCATTTGAGATTTTTTTTGTAGATATGTGATTTTGGATTGGCTCGAGTGGCCGACCCCGAACACGATCATACAGGGTTCCTTACTGAATACGTAGCAACTAGATGGTATAGAGCGCCGGAAATCATGCTTAATTCAAAAGGGTACACGAAGTCTATAGATATATGGTCGGTGGGTTGTATTTTAGCAGAAATGTTATCAAACCGACCCATCTTTCCCGGAAAGCATTATTTAGATCAATTAAATCACATTCTCGGAGTGTTGGGGTCCCCGTCGGAAGAAGATCTCAATTGTATTATAAACGAAAAAGTACGTACGAACATTCATTTTAATTGTTTGCTGGATGCGTGTCATTTCAGGCGAGAAGTTACATTCAGTCTTTGCCATATAAACCCAAAGTTCCTTGGTCAAAACTATTCCCAAACGCCGACCCCAAAGCGCTAGACCTTCTGGATAAGATGTTAACGTTTAATCCGCATAAAAGAATAGGTGTCGAGGGATCGTTAGCGCATCCGTATTTAGAGCAGTATTATGATCCAGCAGACGAGGTGATTATTTGGAAGTTTTTGATTTGGTGTTATTTTCTTATTGTTTTTAGCCGGTGGCTGAAACTCCATTCCGCTTTGATACAGAACTGGACGACTTACCGAAAGATCAGCTGAAACGGTTAATTTTCGATGAGACGATACTTTTCAAACAGAGACAGCAGCAGGAACAGCAACAAGCGATGGCTGCGTCATAGTCATTTGAGATAAGTGTTTAAATTTCTTCTTCATTAAATTTTTGTTCGGTGAAGGCAAGTCATGCTTTGATAGCTACGAGTTTGAAAATTAAAAATTATAGTATTGCTTGTTATATTATGTATTTTCTTTTGTATTTGTTGATTATGTAAGTTTAAGATTAGTTGTAAATAATTTTCGAGAAGAGATGTTGCAGTATATCGTACAATAGCGTAGGCAGTAAGTAACTCAAAATACAAATATAATATATTTTTGAAATATTAGTTTTTGTAAAATGAAATACATTGTGGTTGTGTCAAATGCACTAATATTACTTGTTACACACAACATTTTGTTGTTTAATGATCTAACAGTGCCATTCCAGACAAATTCATGTTTTAATCTCGGTGTTTCGAAAATTTATTAAATAAGGGTACAGCTTAATATTAAATCAAAATGGTTTAACAAACGTAATAAGTTACGAAAAGACTGAGTTTGTTTAACGAGCATAATTTTTGCCAAAACGAGTGCGCACAGCGAGCAGGTTTTGTAAATTATGCGAGTTGAAGTCTAATAATAGACTTTTCATAACGGATTAGGTTTAAAAAAAATTCTTAATTCCGTAGTAAATTGAAAATGTATTCCCGCAAAAGTAACATTTACATTTTTTTACAAAAGTTGTTTAAAATACTCCAAGAAATATCTTGCAAATGAAATAAGGAATATGTTGCAGAAATTAGTATTTGTTCATTATTATACAGGGTAATTTTTATTTATGGAGTGATTAAAAAATATATCAAGTGGCTTTTAATTTAGATAAACTGATCCTTTTAAAAATTTTCCAAATATCTTTGTATATATTGGGCTATACTCATCAACTTACTTATTTTAAATTGAAACCCATATTCTTTTCATAATTTGAAAGGTATTAGCTTTTTGATGCAAAGTACTACAGTATGTACACTTTTACTAAAAATTATTTAAAAAGATGAAGTAATTAAATAAAATATGGGTCTCAATTTAAAATAAGAAACTTAAATATAACCCAAAATGTAGTACAACGAAGAGAAAAATTTCAAAAGCATCTGCTTATGCTACCTTTAAAACCATTTAATTATTTTTTCAATTTTTAAAATCGGGCAATAAATAATCCTGTATAAATATCATTTTAAAATATTTTAAAAACTGAAAAAGTTTTGGATTATTTGCCAAAATGTTTGATATAACCTCTCATGCTGTTAAGAAAACTAATTCGTTTCGTATCTCAATCATAATGGAAGAAATTTTTGAAATATTTAGCTGTCCCTTTATATTATTCTTAACTTTTATATAAATGTCTCGTTGTACTAAATAACATACAGGGTGGCTCAATTCGCGCAAACGAAGTACACAGTTATAGGTGAGTAAAGATCGAATGTTTATCCAACACCCTGTATTTACCGAGTGAGACTGGTGTAAACGGAGGTCGAATTTTGCGCATTTCAGTTTACTTTTGTCGAAACTGTTACGTTCTGGCGGATGGGTGCGGAAAAAGATATTCTAATAACCGAAATTCACGTTGCAGTAAAATTCTTAAAAATGTTCGTTGCCATCATACCAGAAATCACGCACACAATAAAATATCAAAAAGATTTTTAAACTGAATGCTTTTAATTTCTGATCAAAGTAGCCCATGACATTGAAATTAGGTTGGCAACGCTGGCTGTCAAATTAAAATGTCACTGTCATTTTGACAGAAATACAAGCATGGTACCTTTTATATAGTTGTATAAAACTAAGGGAGCGAACATAAATATTTTGTCTGTGATTTATCACTTCATTTTACGGTAAATGTGTATCTATTTGTAAGTAGCTTTAGGGTAGAATTATTTACTGAGTGTCTTGTCTTTACAACTGTTAAAGTTCTACATCTGTGTAATGTACTTTGTCAATAATGTGTCAGTTTACATTTTTATTGCATTTGTAACGGTGCGTAGTCAAGTTAAAATGTCAATTTAATCGAAGTTTGTTCACAATGTTTTGCTTGCAATTATTCCATCTTCTACACAGCCGATTTGGTAGATAGGGAACGTCGCAGCCTACTTTGTTTTTTTAAACGGTGTTTTAATAAAAAGCCGCGAGATGTCGCCCAGGTAGGTGGACCTGTCTGAAGTTGAAGCAAATGAAAAAAGAGAAATGTTCAGTTTCCTATACATCAAGGTGGCTGGGTTTTTTGCATCTTGAATATTACGCAAATATATTTGACGTTTTTTTTAATGTTGTTAAATCGTATACCAAAATGTACAATAAAACAGAATATCGAGAAGCAGCAGGTTTGGGGACGTATGAAAAAAATTAGCTGAAGTACTTAGTCTTATTACAAGACTTTCCAGAAAACTCAATAATGCAGCTTAAGATGAAAACGTTTTCCGTATTTTGACATGTTTTCGCAATCTTATCTTGGTTAGTATTTGGAGTTGACATAAATTTAAACGAATTGAATGGCGTCAAATTCAAAGTTTTTATTTTTTGTTATTCTATTATTATTTTTATTTCAGTTGTTATTTGTGGTCTTAAGCTGCATTGTAAGTAGTCGTAATATTTCTTCTGAGTTATAGTTACCAATGATTTTGTTTTTCCTTAGTACAAGTATTTTCTTAGTATGGTATTGGAGACACTTTGTTATAAACATATCTTAGTGCATATTTCATGGTATTTGTTCTTTTTTCACGATGTTTTGGGTGCGAAGTTTGTATAAAGATGGTTGTTATAAAGGCCTAAATCGTTTCTTTCTATAAATGTTGTTATAAAAATAGTATTGTTATAGTGTGTTGCATTGCATTCTTATAGGCGTCTTAATTATGTAGTTCTTATAGATGTAAAATAAAAAGGAATCGAATTTCGTGTTTTCTTTATCTCCTTTATCCTTATGTTTGTTACGCCACTGGTTTGGTCGTGTGATGGGCAGTGTTGCCAAAGTTCGATATACCGGCTAGAAAAAAATTCTAAATTTTAATTTTTTACCAGATTTGATAGACTTCTTTACATGAAATTACGTTCTACGTTTTTTAATGTGTAAAAGCCACCCAATATTGTAATTTTTGCTAAAGTTTTCCTCAAACTAGCAGCCCAGACTTGGCAACATTGCTATAGAGGGCGCGATCGGCGCTTGAATCATGACAGATCGATAACGACCTAACCTCACAAAACTGAGTGATAGAAGTAAAGGGCAAATGTGCCGGTGATAAATATATTCTAAATATTGCCACGTTTATGATTGATGCAATAACAAGTGATCCCTCAGAAGTTTGCAATTTATCATGAAATTGTGGTTATGTTTGATAATAAGTGTCCTAAGTTACGTTCCCGAAATAGAATGTTTAGATCAAATTGTTTATGCCATAAACTGTGGAGGTGAGGCACACACAGACTCCCATGGGATTCGCTACGAGAGGGACCCATTGCATGGTAAAATTGGGATTGCATCAGACTACGGCAAACGGTTGTTAATTGGAAGAGTGCCACCAAACGACCACATTTTATATCAAACTGAAAGGTATCACACAAATACCTTTGGATACGACATCCCTGTGAATGCCGACGGGGAGTATGTCCTTGTTTTGAAGTTTTCCGAAGTGTATTTCAATGCACCCAACCAAAAAGTGTTCGATGTCGTCCTTAATGGAGACCACACCATTGTCTCCGATTTGGATATTTTTGAGAAAGTTGGGCGAGGAGTTGCCCACGACGAGTACATACCGTTCAAAATATCAAAGGGTTGGTATCCTGTTGGTATTTAGCAACTTTCCATGTATATGTAAGGTTTTTTCCTACCGACATACGTACTGTTTATAAAAGACTAAGATTTCAGATGGTTTTGGTATTTGAATTTGCTGCATTTAATTACTTTACTTCTATGAAATTTCTGAAAAGTACCAATTTTTTCTACTCAGGCAACCAGTAACACAAAAATTTTCATATACTATCATTGTTTGTTTTTTCTGGAAAGAAGCGGCAAACTTACTTTCATTTATAGACAGATTGTATTTCATTATTATCTAGTCCGAGGGTGTAACAAAATTTTATTTTAAAATCACAGCTCGGTTAAATAACCACTTTTCTGTTTTCTAACTATATTGATTTATCGGCTTTGTTGTGCTGCAAATAATAGCAGTCACACATCATCAATCACTTCCTGACCGAGGGATGTAATACGTCTTTTTCTCTCTGAAAGAGTAGAAAACGGCATTTTATAGTATGGGTCAGTTCACCACGGTTTGCGTGTGGCTTGGTATTTTAAACAATTTTTGCAAAGCTATTATAAATGTAATGTAGTTTTTTTGGCATATAATTTTCTTATAGACCCTATACAGGGTGCTCAAAAACTGGCGCACCAACTCAGTCGAACGTTGTTGAGAAGCATGTGTAGATCACGGAAAAAATCTTGAAAATATTCCTAAAGTCATATTTTAAAAAATCTGGAGCTACAAACTTATTTTGTTAACTTCTTCAGTTTTCATTATTTTTTAATGTTTTTATGTTTCACACTAAGTAATCGTTCCCTAACACAACGATGAATAACTATTTTTAAATTTCCCATCAGACTTAAAAAAAATTAAAATTCATAAAAAAAATTACAGTTTGTAGATGTGCCAACGCTGGGAATTATTTCCTAGGAAACCGTTTTAAAATAATTTATTTTTATTGTTGATCAAATTCTGTTGCCATCACGACTGTTACACAACGTTGCCACATATCATTTATTTAAAATTCTTTATTTATCAATAACTTTGATGCAAAGAATTTGTTTACTATTTGTACCTTTATATGTAAGCAATTCTTTACCACACTCCATTGAGTTGGTGCGCCGGTTTTTAAGCACCCGGTAGTTATTAGTAATACGAGTGCGAAAACACAATCTTAAAGTTCGAGGGCTGTCGTTATGCAACGAGCGTATGCGAGGAAATAAATGAAAAGAATGTTATAATAAACCAGTTTTTTAGTTCAGTTTTTAGCACTTAAAAAAGTCAGTTCTGACAAAATGTTACTTAAATTTAAGATATTATCATCTAAATAAAAGAAAAAAATGTAATAATATTAGCTGTTTCAAAATTATAAAACGACAATATCGCATTTTCTTTCAAAATTAGCTGTTGTAAATTATTTATGGTCTCTAAAAAAATAACAAATTATCAATTAAAAATTCTCAATTTTTCCTACTAGATGACGTTAATAATTAAAGTTTTGAGAAAAATTACATTTTTTTTTCTCTACCGGATGCTCAAAAATCGGCGCACCAACATAATGGTGTGTGGTTGAGAATTGCTTACCAACAGGGTGTTTCATGTTTAAGTGCCAGTGAAAAAATAAAAACTTCTAGTTGTCCAAAAGAAAAAACTTACATCGCAAACGTTAAAGTTTATAACCCGCTTCAATTTGATGCTTTAACGTTATCCCAAATTTTCATGGTATGAGCGTGAAATGCAAAAATGTACTTTAAAGAATTTTTGTTTTTTAATTATTATAATTAATTTTTTATAATAAAATTCCTCATATTTTTTATGTAAGAATTCCAATTGAAATAGTAAAAAATCCAAGTTTTGAGCAATTGAATTTTTAATTGATTCTGGCCAAATAAATGTTTTATCTCTTACCTTTTACCTTTGAGAAAACAGAGCTCGTGTCCTTGCTTGATTTACTTTTGTAAATTTTATTAGAAAGTCCGTTTAAATGTATGTGGTGGTAAATACTAGCGCTGCCTTTGGTTGTGCGGTTTTTCATGATTAGTTGATTATAAAGTGTTTTTGTTGGAATTTGAAAGTGGAAAGATTTTATTTTAGATTACAAAAGATTTATGAAATTAATTTATTAAGTAAGGAATTACGAAAATTTAGTTACTGTTTTCGGCAAGTACGAATCGTCGTCTCCAGAGGGCGTCTAGTTAATTTTATTCCTGTTTATTCCTGTATAAAAATAAATTATTTTTGAAAGGGTTTCCTACGAAATAAGTTCCAGTGTTGGCACATCTACAAATTGTGATTTTTTTTATGAATTTTATTTTTTTTAATTTAAAAAACTGCTAAAGTCTGATAGTAAATTTAAAAATTACTATTCATCGTTTTGTTAGGAAACGATTATTTAGTGTGAAACATGATAACATTAAAAAATAATGAAAACTGAAGAAGTTAACAAAATATGTTTGAAGCTTCAGATTTATTAAAATATGAGTTTAGGAATTTTTTCAAAATTTTTCCCGAAATATACATATGCTTCTCAACAACGTATCACTGAGTTGGCGCCAGTTTTTGAGCATTTTAGATTTACGAATGGGGGATCTCCGGAACTAGGGGAACTAAGACAAAAACGAGTCACTTATTTTCGAGTTCGTTTTTTAAGAAAATAATTTTGTTAAAAAACACATTTTGCTATCGTTTTTTGTTTTTGACTTACTAGGTGTTTCAAAACTATGTAAACGCCAACGTCGCATTTTCTTTCAAAATTAGGTGTTATAAATTATTCATGCACTTCAAAATAATAACGGCTATACAATGTAATTTGTACTTTCAATAAGAGATCTAATCATTAATAATATTTTAAATTTTTATCAACTTTATTTAAAAAATAATTGGGTAAAATGCGAAAAGTAGCTACTGTAATTTAGAATTGTAAAATGAAAAATAGGCATAACAGAAGTAGTGGGTATTTTTAAGTTTAACATAAAACTCTTATGTACGCTAAACAAGGAAACGTAATGATTTTTTTTAACGTTTTTTAAACATGGTAAACAATAAGTATTTTTAAATTTTAAAAAACCTAAAACTTTTTTGTTTTGTGTGCATTGTTGAAATTTTTTAATTATCAAATTGCAATTAACGTCCTTTAGAGTTATGATTACTAATTTGAATTGAATTTACCGTTTTCTTAAAATATTCTTTACCCGTTCTGAAATATCTGAAAAGTGTATGGAACGTCATTTTTCAGGGCGCCTGATTTATGGTAGTGAAGAGTCTGAGATACGAGGCTCCAAAATAAGGGTGGAATTTATTAAAGGTTACAAGGATAACCCAAAAATCAACGCAATGTACGTAATGCGAGGGAAAGTTGATGACGTACCCAAACTACCACCGATACCTGTGGAACCTGATCCAATCGAAGAGTACAAGGAAGAACCTGAAGTGGTTCCGAAAAACCTTAGACCTAGTGGACCCAAACAACCTGATCCATATGCCATGGATGATTCTTCAGTTATGTTACCTGTTTTTATAGCAATTGGAGCGTTTATACCTTTACTATTTTGTCTTTGCAAATTGTGATCCTTGTTTTTTTTAACACAATGTGATTATGCCAGTGTTATTTTCAGCCTTTTTTATGTATAGAAAAAGTGGTTTAGTACTGGTTAAAGGGATTTTTTAATGAGTGTAAATATTTACAGTATTATCAGTTTGCTGGGTACTTATTTATGTCATCCTTTTTTTTGCTGATTGTTAAAGATACGATATAGAAGTGCATAAATAAAGACTTTATAGCTAACGTTTAATAAAGATTTTATTAAGTTTCATGTCTTTTTTGACCCTTTTCTTGTTCGACAAAAAACTAAAAGAGCTCGTTTTTAACGCGACAACATACTATTTTTGAGACAAAAAGGCATTTGAGTTTAAGTGTATCAAGTAAATTTAGTAGAAACAAAAATTGAGTAAGAACATTATAAGGTAAGTAAATTTGTTTGAATCCAACTATATTTAAAAGCTAACTCAAAATGAATTATTTTGGTTACTTTGTCATGTCTAATGTAGTTAGAATTTTACTATGAAAAAGAATTGTAATAATTTGAAAATCATATATTTTTTTAATTTTGTTTTCTGCATTTCAGACTCCCATCATGAAAATTTAAGATAACATTAACGCATCAAATTGAAGCGTATTAGAAACTATTGTTTGCGATATAGTTTTCTCCTTTTGGGCAACTAAAAGTATTTATTTTTGGCTGGCTCTAAAACTTGAAACACCCTGTACCTGTAGGAAAAACACGTAAAAGAAAGTTGACATTATCTGCTCGCGATTCCTTTCTGAAACGAGTGCGTAAGCTCGTAGGTAACTAATAAAATGAATTCCTAACAGATATTTTTGGGAGCGTGTACAAAATATGAATTATCTTTCAAAATTTTATAAAAACACACCGATATTTTACCAAGTTAGACGAAAAATTCTGCGTTGTCTTGAAACTTTAACACGCTATTGAGATAAAAGAATCATATATATATAGGAAATATATATATAGGAAATGTTATTCATTAACTACGTTACATTTGCTAGTATTTCTCTCTTCATACTTCAAACTGTATCATAATTTATGAGATGCAACAAACGCGTAGATAAAACCAGATAAAATCAGTTTCGACATTTTTGAGCCATCACAATTAAAACTTTGTTTTTTGTAAAAGTCGATCACGAATAGCGGAACTGAAGCGTGAAATGTTGCTGTGAAAGTTGTTTACTTTTTTGGTGACAAATGACCTTTGTTCATTTCATTAATTTTGATAGATTGTTTTACGCCAAGTTTCTGGTTGCAAATTGATGACAAAATCAGACGCGTAAAAAGTTATTCTCACATTTTTTAATACAAAAGGATAATTTTATTCTATTTACATAACAGTACATACAAAATATATTACATTCACTTACACTATTAATAATAATTAAAGCACATTAGTAAGTTATAAGTGAACTTGTCACAAATCACTTACTTATCGAGCAAAAGGTACAAATGATTGGAATGACTTAACAGCGAGCACATTTTAATTATTTTTTGGACTTTGAAAGAAGCGTATCCCCTGTTCGGCAAGTAGACAACCTACTTGTGTTTACAAATATATACAGGATGTCCCAGTAATTTGTAGAAGTCCATTATTGAACTTTATTTTTTCACTAAACCGTAAATACAGAGTGTTTTCGAAATTAGCTTCAATAGAAACTTATGGTTTTTAACACTGATGTCTTTAAGCTAAATTAGTGTTAAACGGTTTTGCTTAGTTTTTTTGTACTTGAGGTTTCAATGAAAAATAAAGAAATGCGTGTTTCAGATTTTTGAAAATTATAACCCTAAGGGAGTTAAATTTTGTATAAAAATCTGTATTTTTAAGCTATATGCATAAAAACTGGTATTTGGGCTTTCGGTAAATATTGAAGAAAACGTGTTTCAAGCTTTTTAAAATTTCACTCCCAAGAGGGTTAAATATGTACATCCGTCATTTTTGAAGTTATATTATTTATTTTTGGAAGGAGCCAAGGGAGGGTTAATAGGGATTTCATATTTTCTGAATCCCTATTTTTCATTTTTAACCAAATGCTCAAGTACTAGTTTAGAATGAAAATGACTGATTTTAATTCAAACTTTAACACCTCATTTAATCTCTTTAGGCCTTAGGGAATGATTTTCGAAAATATCTCTTATTATGTATTTAATTACAAACTAATCGATTACTTTTTAATTTAAATAATTTGTATTTTATTTAAGCTGATAAAAAGTTGTTGTAATTACAATGTAATTGAATAAAAAGTACGGATATCTAAAACTTAGGATATGGAACAACGGACAAATAAAACGTTCCCGTCCTCGATAGTTCCGGTATTGTCTCCAGAGGCGCAGTTGTTCCATTATCGTTCAAGTTTTTCAAGCAATGAATTTATAAAAACAGCTGTAATTAAATAGCACAAGACAAATACAAAAAATACAGGCAGATAGAGCAATAGTAGGAGGTAAAAATAATGCAAAAATTTTTAATTTTTTAATTTATTTTTTTTATTTATAATTAATAATTTTCTTAAATTATATTTAAAAAAATTTCAAACGTTTACCAATTTGCACTCTGCACCATATTTTTTAAAACGCTGCCAATATGGTTACAAATACAAGAAAAATGTCAGGAAGAAAGTTGTAGAGAACTGATTTTCCTTTAAAAAAGTTTACGAGACCATATCCCAATCTTTAATCATTTAGGTCCCTAATTCATTCAAAGGCGCTCAAGCGACGAATTTCCTTCATTTTGCTGTTGGTCTAGTATTGGAAAGTGAATTTATACCTAAACCGTTGAAGATAGAAACATGGTGTCTCGGACTTTTTTGTAAAAAATTTAATTCTCTAATTTTATTCGCTGTGTTTGCAAAAATATCAGGTGGAACACAAATTGATAATTTTAAGCGATAATTTTTTGCGCATTATCGTCTATTTATCAAACGCTGCGAATACGCCTGAAGATATAAAAAAGCATTAGGAATGAGGTTGTAGAGAATTAAATTTTCTACAAAGAACTCCGCGACACCGTATTTCTATCTTCAACGGTTTACTTCCCAATTCTTAACCACTGGCAAACTGAAGGAAATCCGTCGCTTGAGCCTCTTTAGGGACTAAATCATTGAAGACAAAGGTATAGTCTTGATGATTTTTTAAAGGAAATTTAATTCTCTACAACTTTTTTCTAAACATTTTTCTTGTATCTTTAACTGCATTCACAGCGTTTTGAAAAATACGGTACAAAGCGCAAATTTTAAATAATTTTTTTCTTATGGTTTTCATAAAAATTTTAGTCGTCTGCTTTTCTTAGTTTGTTGGAAATGCAAAGCTCAACATTTATGCATTTTTTTCCAAGTAATTAGTGAATAGGTTGAATTTAAATTAATTTAAAACGATTGTCACCGAGACGTTATAACGTTCGAAGCAGTAAAACGTTTGAAGAGTAAAAACTCCTCCGTACTATTTTTTTGGGGTACAGAATATAGTGCGATTTTGTCTCCTAAGTTATAGTTCTTCGTAATAAAAAGTAATCAGATTACATTGTAATTAGATTAATCTGTAATTACGTTATTAATTTAATTAGCTACATTATAATCTGATTATATCGATCTTTGATAAACTACAACAAGTGGTCCGCGGTATTTTTCAAGTTCTTTTAGAGAGTTTTAGTGAATCGTTTTGAGTGATACGTTAAACGTCAAATTTGTCCTAGGACCCTAAAAACAGTGCATTTGAATTTTTCAGAGCGAAAAAATAAAGCACAAATTGAGAGTTTCTGTAAAAAAAAGAATTCTACAAAACACAAATTAAGATTAACAACTGCTGATACATTTAAGCATAAATTATTCCAAAAGATAGGCTTTTCACTGTCTTTGTAATAATTTTCCAATAAAAAAAGTTAAGCAAACAGTCATTCGTTATTCGTCATCTCTACTTTGTCAACATTTGTTTCTTGCACCAAAGATACAGTAGTCAATCCACATAGGCAATATAATAATTGTAAAGCCTCAAAATTCGTACAACGCTCAAAATATCCGAATAAACATTTTCCCGCCATTTATGGTTACTGTTTTCGACCTAGCTCAGTGGCGCTCCCAACGGTAATTTTACTTCCGATTAGTAACGAGCGAAATAACGTAAGTTATTAGTAAACGTACGACTCGCTAAAGTACGACTTTTGTGCATTTGAAACTTTATGTTTATTAATTTTTGAGAAGCAAAAACAAAAATAACTTTTAACCATTTAACTTTTCCATGTTATTCAACTTAAAAAAAATATTTTTTTTACATTCCTAACTACTGCAATGTGCAAAACAACTGGTACAAATTTAAGTTTGAATTTTCCTTTTAAAGTGGTGAAGGTCGTATTTTTCTTAGGATCTTAGTTTTTGTGTAATAGATATTTAAAAAAAGCGTGTTTTTGTTAAAAATATCAAATTAATTAAAAACTAAGCAAAATCGATCAATACAAGTTTAGATCAAAATGTATAAAAGATACCCAAAAATGCAATAAAACTTAGGGTTTTCCATTAAAAAAAACACAACTTTGTATTGTTGCTCATTTTTGAAACAGTGGCAGGGACAGGGGCTTTTGTAAAAAAATACTTCAGTTATATAAACGTCAATAATGGGCTTTTCCAATTCACTGGGACAGTCTGTATAATTGGTTTTAAACTACACACAATAAATAGACAATAAATTACATTTCGCACAATCCGAATTAACTACCACAAGAACTCCGAATAACATTGCCGTTGGGTTTCCGTTGAATCGATTCGTTGGAAGTCGTCCCCTCATCACTCAAACTCCTCCCCAACTTTGGCTTCTTTTTGAACATTTCCCTGAACGGACTAGTAATTCTGTTTGCTTTCAATTCATTTTCCACCAAACTGCAACTCCTCATAAACTGAGTCTTACAATTATCTTCCACTAGAAACAAATTGCGCGAGAGTTGCGGCGAGGAATTTGATAGCGTTTTGACTTGCACTTCTCGCTTGAGTTTCTCGGTTAAGTTGGTGTCGAGTTCGTCGTAGTTGAACTCGTTGAAGGGGAAAGTTTCGTCAATGAACACATCGTCATCATCAAGGCTAGACGTTTCGACGTAGCCTTGATTGACCAAGCTGTTTGGTTTAACACAGTAGGGAGTTTCCGGTCTTACGATCGAAATTTTTTCATTGTGGTGCTTCAGAGAGTCGCTCGAGTTCGATGAGGCTTCTGGAATGTTCCACATTTCGCGGTTCGGGGGCTCTCCAGCCGTGGCCGCAACGATGGTCAAAACCTGATCGATCGATTTTTTTCGATAGTAAATCTGCGAGTGATTGTGTGATCTGTTACAAAGTCTGTCGGTTCTACAATTGGTATAGTTATTATACGACGTGCGTTTGTGGCTTGGCACTACCTGGGCCTCGCTATAGCCGAACAAATTGCAAAAGAAATTTTTCAAAGCTGCGCGGAAGTCGCGCAAGTGGTAGGCGTACAACAGAGGATTCCCGGCTGAGTTTAAATGGGAGAGAATGATGCACGAAAACATGAAAGTCGAGTCGACTTTACAATCGTTACAGAACGCTAAAATGCAGTTGATCGTGTATAAAGGAATCCAACAAATCATGAAAAATAATACTATAATGGCCAGGTTTTGCGTTGCTTTCACTTCGCGTTTTTGAGCAGCGCCGAGCATTCGCAGCATTGTCCCTCCCGATGAGCAACTGGTGGAGGATGAGCCGTTTTCGGGGTTCATTGTCACGATTTGCCTCAGCTAAAACAATAAATAAAAGCACCTTTAAATAAGCATCGACATTTGAAACATTAATCACAGAAAAAACAGCGTACCTAAGTAAAATAAATACATAAACATTATTTCTAAATTCACTCTTAAATTGTACTCTGCATTTTTTCAAAATTTTTTGTTGCTTATGTTTACAATTTTTCCAGATTATTACTTCTCACCATTGTTTCTGTACTCTTCTCTAGATATGACTAAACATTTTTCTTGCCCGAATCCGTTTTTGGATATGAAATCTCGTTTCTTTCTTAGGTTGATTATTGTTTCATAAATCAATCTTTATTATTTTGTAGACTGTATTCAAAATTCATCTATACTTTCATTTAACATTTCTCTTCTTTATTAGATCGTTTTATAAATCCATCTATAAATTCTTCACTAGATTCTTTTTTACAATTGTTTTCTAGTTTTACTCAAAATCTTTAGCATTCTTTTTTTGCTTTGCTTTATAGAAAATGATATTTTGCTTTATGCTTCATAATCTGAAGGTGCTAGTATATCTTTATCTCCCTATGGAATTTTTCTCATCCTTACTTAATTTGCGCCGTCAAATTAGGAAGTGAAACTCATTTTTTATAAAGCGAAACTTTTATTTCACTGATCATTACATCACATTATTAATGGGACTATCATAAATAAAAATAAATAAATAAAACATTCAGTTTTTTCTGTATTCTGAAAATGCTCTCTTCTCAAAATTTTTAGACAGTTTCGTTTAAATTCTTCCAGATTATTCTTTAGTACTGCTTCGGTACTATGGATTTTTCTTAGTTTTCTTCTCTAATACTGTTTTTAGATTATTTTATAAATTCATCTTTAGTTTCGTTCTGTTCTAGAATTTAGATACTTTGGAATTATTTTGTAAACTGTATTCAAAATTCTTTTATAAAGCCGTACCTATGTAGAACTGAAATCAGAGCTTTTTTACATTATTCTTTTATAAACCTCTTTCCACATGCTTTTTTACCATTATTTTCTAGAGTTTACTCGAAATGAGTTTATAGCCATTTCTACTTTTATTCTTCATTCTCTAAATTCTCTTTTAGTTGCTATTTTACTTCATTTACAGTTTTGCTTAATATTCTTCTATATTATGACTTTTTTGTATTCTTCTATAGGTTTTCGTATGTCCTTATTTTTTATTTTAATCTTCTGTAAAGCCGGCTCTACATTAGAAATCGGGACTCTTCTTTATTCTTTAGTTTATTTTGTAAATCCATCACCAGATTCTTTTATAAATTTTGCTCCAGATGCTTCTTTACAATTACTTTGTAGGCTCTTCGCAAAATTATTTTCGAACACTTTTTCTGTATTTTTCTACTCCAATTTTTTTTAGATTCCGACCCTGATGTCTTGTCAAAATAATTATTTTAGTTTTGTTTAGAATGTTTCTTATCTTTTTTTCGTTTTTCTTATCTTTAGCATTGTTTCAGTACTTATTTCGACATTCTTTTCCTGATTCGTTACTAAAGGCGTCTCTAGATCTAAAACTTGGACTCACCTTTATAAATCATATATTTTATACATTTATTAATTATAATTCTCTAGAATTAGAATTTTGGGTTTGAAATTTTAGTAAGTATACTATTTAGTTTTGTTTAGAGTTTTTCTAGATTATTATTCTTTCTTATTATTTCTCTCCAAAACTTACAATTTGCAAAAAAAAATATTAAAATATTTGGAATAATTTTCTCTAAATTTTCTTCACAGAGCTTAGAATTTCGCATGTTATCGCATAATCTCAACCGAAATATTCTTAGAATTCACCCAAACTGCGCAATATTCATCAGATTGGCAACATTGGCTATCCAAATCCTACGTGGCCATCCGGACTCGATTATTGAAAATTGACTTTAAAAAATCTCTTTGAAGTTTGAATCCGAAGGTCGTTTTTTAATTTTGATTATCTTTATTATCAAAAAGAATACGTTTTCATAAAAAATTTTGAAAAACAAAAATTGGCCATATTTTGTGTTTACATCTTTACGCCGTCCTTCTGGATACAGCTAGAATTTTTTTTTAGCAAAATACTCCTTAATGATTTCTCATTGTGCCTCAAAGCGCGCTTATTCAAGAAGTTTGCCTCGACTAGAAAAAGTGAATTTTGTGTAAAAATTTTTGCTGAATACAAATCGGCAAAATTCGATTTTGATTTGAAATCGCGCTTTGCTTATAAAATGAATTATTAGTCAAATTTGGTATTCACATAATGAAATCTTCCTTTTTAGATTAAACCTAAAAACTTCATTTTTTCGTTAAAGATTCTTCAATGAAGAATTACAATTTACATTGTAAAATGCGAGTACATCGCAAAAACTAATTGTCGCAAAGATGTCAGCATGTGCTATTAAATACTTTATGGACCAGTTTAAAGAAAACTCTGTTATTCGTTTTTAAAAGTTAACAAAGCGAATGCACCAACCAAATTGCTTCAATTTAGTCACGTGATCAGTTAATCACACTTTGAATTGCAGATTAAATAATGACGCTTCTATAAACCGGTCCTTAAAATATTAGTATGTATCAAAAAATTAAAAATAATGAAAATATTAATTAATAAAAATTTGATTCTTCCAACTTTCTTCTAGTGTTATTCTAAAACAATGATGCATTTTAAAGTTTCTGAGTAAAAAAGCTTATAACAATTTTTGCTAACACCAAAATTAGAAGACAAACAACAAACAAGAAATAAAAACTTTTTGTAACTTTTTGCAGCTACTTAGCATAAATTAACTACATACCTTTAATTATAAGAAATTTATAGTAAAGTCTGAAAAAGTCTCAGACATAGAGAGAAATGTAAAGTATTTAACAGCAAACCCCGAATTCTGTGGGATAATTAGTTTTTTTTTAATTATAGTGAGAATAAGCTCTTAATAGATTTTTCCTTTATGTGTTAAAATCTACATTCATTGACGACCCTTTACCAGAAAATAAAGTTTCCGGCTTTACCCAGAGGGCCAATATAGAGGGTTGTTCAAAAAGTGACGCACTAACTCATCGGTATGTTGTTGTAAAACATGTGTAGATTAGGGAAAAATTCATAAAAATTCCTAGTCATATTTTAAAAAATTTGGAGTTACAAACTTATTTTGTTATCATTTTTAATTTTCATTATTTTTTGGTGTTTACATGTTTCATATAAAGTAATCGTTCCCTAACAAAACGAAGAATGATTATTTTTAAATTTACTATCAGACTTTCCAATTTTTTAAATCAAAGAAAAATAAAAGTCATGAAAAAAATCACAATTTTTAAATGTGCCAACACTGAGTTTTATTTCCTAGGAAATGGTTTCAAAAATAATTTATTTTTAATGTTGAACAAATTCTATTGCGATCACGACTGTTAGACAACGTTGCCACATATCATTTATTAAAAATTCGTTATTTATCAATAACTTCAAAACAAAGAATTTTTTACTATTTTTACCTTTATGTGTAAGCAGTTCTCTGCCATACGCCACTGAGTTGGTGCGCCGGTTTTTGAGCACCCGGTATATGAGTATGTAAATACCATATTACAATCATTTTAGTTTTTTATATAAAAACGTCTATTTTCATAATGAAAACGGTTCCAAATAATTCAAAAAACGTCACGCGACTTTGAAATTACGAGCAACAGAAAATTTTACATAAAACTCAGTTTTCCTAGTCGAGGTAACCTTCTCAAATAAGTGGTTTTTGAGGTGCAATGAGATAAAGAATTGTGTATTTAATTAACAAAGCAAACGAAAGAATAGAAGCAGATAACTGAACAAATAATAAAATCTTGCCAAAGAAAACAATAATTCAGAAGAGCAAATTATCTTTTATACTATTTCCAGTCAATTATAAGTGAAAAATAAGTTACTAACACTCCGCCATTAAAGTAATGCCGGATCAAATTTTAGTTTTTCCTTTAAAACGTTTTAATTTTCATTTGGATGAATCACAATGTTTAGGATCAAGCCCACCTTAATATTACCTAAGTAAAAATTCTTTAAAATCTTTGTCTTGTGAATGCCTTCAAATGGCTAAATACCACAATGAACAATAAAATTTACTAGAACACAAACTAAAAATGATTATTAATACTTTACAAATCAAAATACACAACACGTGTTGAATGAGTGATGTAAATCGGCGGAGGATTACAAGCGCGAGAATACTACCAACCTAACAGCACTAAACACCCGGCTTATACGTAGACCCCAATGATTTTAATGTATGCAGGTTATTTGAAAAAGTCCACTCTTTCGCTGGAAATTGTATACTTTTCAACATAATCCTTCTGTAGTTAGTCACTTGGTCTACCGGTGTTCCAAACTCATTATCCTACCCCTGTAAGCCGATTTTTGTAACTCTTCAAAACTGCTCTCTGTAGAAGTAGTTTCTTCAAAATTTAATTTTTAGGCAAAATGTAATATTCAACAAGTCTTTGTTTCATCTTTCTTGTGAAAATTTTAGTTGCTAGTCATTAAGAGTGTACGGCTTAACGAATCATTTTTCTAATTTTACCAATCAGTTAGTGTTAGTAGTCTCGTTAAATCTAAATTATTTAAAATCTATATTTATTAATTTTATTCTTTGCGCTACGATTTTATACCTCGTTTCGTCTCCTACTATTTAGTTCTCGTAACATATACCAAAAAATCACTAATACTTACTTGCTTGAGAACAACTTGGTATATGTGAGCGTAGAAAGCCGCCAGGAGGAGAGCAGGCGTTATGATGGTACCGAAATACAAAAACACCAAATAGTTGTAGTCCATGACGCCCAGGAAGAAGCATCTACCGTCCGAAGGGGCGCTCTTGTGCCAACCCATCAGAGGAAGAAAACCGACGATGGTTCCGGCCACCCAACATACCGTGATAATCACTGGAATAAAACAAGGTGTAAATTTGGTGGAGGCGCCGGGCAACGCGCTGTCAAACGTGTGACTGTATTTCGAAGACTTGTCTAAATTTTTGTGTTGTAAAATGCGTGAAATTGTGCATCTCCAGATTGGTCAAGCTGGTAATAATATCGGCTCAAAAGTAAGTAATCATTTTTAATCACCGATAGGCAAGTTAAGCATTACATTTTCAATCAATCAAATTTTAATTTTCTGATGTACTAAACGCGATTATAAGTAATGGAAATTGGGTGTAATTACGGAAAGATTCCTGTCAGTGCTAGTATTAGTCATTTCCATTAAGCGTAAAATATTTATGTATTTTTATTATCGTAATTCCAAACATAGCTGGCTGTGAAAAGTTATTGACCTTTTCTTTTCACTGTTCTTGATTCGAATCTAAAATTCACACTTCACAGAATTGACTAATTGTGTCTATTGCAGATTTGTGGGTTACTTTTTTGGAAAAAATTTTTAGTATTGTAGTCGAATTAATAACACTTCTAATTTGAAAAATTCAGCATGTACCAGGAAGAATATTCGGACAAATTAACATAAACAAGTCCTTAGAGAATTTTTGGCCTTAAAACGAAATTGAACTTGTCGATCATTGAAGATAGTTTTCAGCAAACGTGGCAGATTAAATTAACTTAATTTTTGGTTTCATCCCGTACACAGTGTGAATTTGTTAGTCTTGTAAACATTTTAAGGGGTGGCAGTAGAGCTCAAAAGAATTAAAAATATTTAAACTTGTCTTATCTGAATGTTTTAGTAAAAAAAAAACAATACAATTGAATTTTGTAGTTTTTGAATATACAGCGTGGTTCAAAATGATGTTGCCAAATGTTACGATTTTATCGCCATAGCTAAGATAGAAAATTTTTGAAAATAAATCTCCAGTTGGAAATAAGCGTTTCAGTAACATTGATAATTATAACTGCAAAGACAGTCGTTTATTAATTTCTCTTATTACTCGATTGCAATTTTTACTTTTTCTTGATACAGTCATTTACATGAGGAATAACATCACTAAAAAAAGTACTGGAAGTTCCGATAATCATATTTATCTAAAATGTAAAAATTGGTATACAGCCATAACCCGCTAAGTTCTGCTTAATGAAAATATTTTTAAGATTTTCGATTATACGGAAACCGGTACTAACTTTTTTAATTTTATTGTAGTCATGTTTTTTTACTGCGTTTTTTTAATTACTCCAGTTATTCTAGGGGAGTTTCGCTAGTTAGGTAATTTGAAAGTTTCTGGATATGTAAATTTCATTTTAAAAGTCGGTAATTTTGCCATTTTTAAAGATATCGTAATCGTATTTGGACAATTAAAAGAGTGAGCCTATATCTTCTTCCAGTGTGTTCAAAATTGGAAAGCAAGTTGACTCTTAAGGTTAAATTTGGAGACTGTCAAGTACTCAATACTCATTTTTTCTAAACTGAATGCACTAGCGAAAGAATTGTATTCCGCATCGATTTATATTAGCATACATATTGTTTTTATCCATTCCGGGAAATTCCGTATGCCACAGCTATTTTTATATGGTTTGCCAAAGAAAGATTTATAAACAAGTGCTTTCTTTAAAAATTTTGTTATTTTTTTCAACAAAATAAATTAATTGTCATATTCACTAAATAATGTAACGCTTGTATGCACTTTGACATGGCATTCGTTTTATTGTTCAGTTCACTATTTTAAAATCACCTGCAGTATAAACGGTAGACTTTTTCGGTTCTTGAGTTACGAAGAGCCAACATTTGAAGTCCATATAATTTTAATCAACCGAAACAAGGTGATAGACCTTGGCCTGTTCAGTAACTACCGACAATATCAAACAGGAATCTCATTCAGAACAACGAATAGGCAAAGTTTGAAATTCCATAAACTTTTGTTCGACCTCAACAAAATTTCGATTACATAGTTTGAGTCAAGGGAAGAGCGATTTTTTTCCCTTAGGACATGCCGTGCCACTGGTTTCAACAGATAAAAATTATTTGTAAGTTAAATTGCCAGTTAAACTTATTTTAATCTCTTTGTTTCGGCAAATTATGTCAAAATCATGAATAAGTTTTGACTGGCACAAATATACAGGAAATCCCAGCGACTTTAATAATAAGTTTATTATTGATTTTTAAACATTAAAAAATTAATCTTTCTTTAAAAAAGCCGTAGATACTAACCCCCTGATGTACCTAAAATTATTTTCTAGTCTACAGAAATTACCTTTTACCAAGCCTACTACACAAACTTGTTTTTATAATGTAACACTCTGCAGGGTGTTAGGGAATGGTATATAATATACAGGCTGTATCAGAAATACGTGTACTAATTTTAACAGATATCAGAACTCTACAAATAAAACACCTTTTCTATTATTGCAATTTTTCAATAAAAAAATCGCAAATTTACTTAATATTTGGAAAAAGATAACATACTGAAACGTGTATCCGCCTATGAGTACAAAAATACGAGAGCCGAACTATTTTCGTTGTGATAGAAACGGTCAACTTAAACAATTTAAAACAACAATGAAAATTGTATTTCAACACACGTATTTCTGATACACCCTGTACTATAAAAACCTGATGATGTTTATTACAGAAACGAAACGTTGGAATTCGTCGTTTTATTTAAAACCTTTAAGAAAGTTGGTTCTATAATCCTAAGTTCAATACTGATTTTATTACAAAAATAATTTGAATATATACAAAATTTACTTACAAACTAAAACAGTTACTCTAAAACAAATGTTATTCCAATAATAATTTGCCCATTTAAACTTTAAAAACTTTATTGTTATTGTTTAGTTGTCACTGGTCAAGTGACCCAGTTAAGACATTTTGCTGATATTCGCTCATGCCGCGGGAATGCTCCCATGGGTTACTCAACCGTTGCAACAATTATTACGGAAAATTCTTAAATTTAAAGAAAAACCCTGTTTAACCCCATGTCTATGGTATGGGTTACTACAGCAACAATAATGCTCATGAATAATGTAGATTGTTGCTGAAATTAATTTTTAAAGTCAAATATCTTTGTAGTAATTATTATTAATTTTTGACATCTAATCCATTATGTTTTTAGATAGGTAATTTAATATTCTTTCAGCGAAAAACTAAGATGTTCCATTTAACTTTTTACAGTTATTGAACTTTTAACCAACTTCGTATTTTTTTCACGTTGCGAATTGCAATGTGCTAAAGAAGTAGTAAATTTGAACTTTCCTGTTTAAAGTGGTAGAATTCATAGTTTCCGAGTATTACTTTTTTTAAAAAGTATGATTTCGTGAAAAAATATTTATTTAACGAGTTTGAGTGTAAATCGGTCGTTTTATTCCACGAGTGGATAATCAAACCACGAGTGAAAACGAGTGGTTTATCACCCACGAGGTAAAATAAATAAGCCGATTTACACGAAAATGAGTTGAATATAACATTTTATTCTTCGAATTAGACTCAACAACGCTTAAAATTGCTTTAAATCTGTTAAAAATAATCTGTCGTTTTGTATTGAGAAATGCCAAACAGTTGTCAAAACTGTTACACAGAAGAAAAACCGGAAATTTTGAGAGTATCGAAGAATAAGAATTATTTCGACAATAACTAAACAGAATCAACTAATAGGTGTACGTATAAAATCACCAGTAATAAAAGCTACGTCCAAAAATGCAATAAAATTTACGGTCTTCCATTTAAAAAAAACATAAGTTTGCTTTGTAGCTCATTTCTACACCCTGTGTATTTGGAAATAGTTTTAGGTGATGCACGGGGTTAATATCTACAGCTTTTATAAAAAAAATATTATTTTTAAATTATAATTTAAAGGTCAATAATGGACTTTTCCAACCCACTAGCACTAGGACACCAATATTGTGTGTCACTAACTTGTTTCGCGTAAAATTTATGGAAAATAATTCTTAAACACCTTGAAAAAAAAACGGTTCTAGAGCCTTAGACATTAAAAAAATAGTCACACCATTGCGAATTTACATTTCCATACCGAATTTTACACGTCGCAAACCCCAAATTAATTTAGTAACTTGTTATGTAGATTTGTGCAAATGAAGGGCCAGTTTCGCTAGACTGCTAGATCGATAGATTTGACGCAATTTTTACAATTTCTGTTTTTACAGTTTTGGGAAGTGATCTCCGACGAACACGGCATCGATCCCACAGGCAACTAGAGCGGATAAACGTCTATTTCAATGAAGCCACAGGTGGCAGATACGTCCCCCGCGCGGTCCTCGTGGACTTGGAAGCCGGGACGATGGATACGGTCCGTTCGGGCCCCTTCGGCCGCCTCTTCGCCCCCGACAATTTCGTGTTCGGGCGCGAAGGCGCCGGCAACAACTTCGCCAAAGGGCATTACACCGAAGGGGCCGAGTTAGCGGACACTGTCCTGGACATCACCCGCAAGGAGGCCGAAGGCTGTGACTGCCTGCAAGGCTTCCAGATCGTGCACTCCCTCGGTGGAGGCACCGGATCGGGCCTAGGGTGTCTCCTGTTGGGGAAAATACGCGAGGAGTATCCCGACAGGATCATCAGCACGTTTTCGATAATCCCAAGCCCTAAGGTTTCAGACACGGTGGTTGAGCCCTACAATACTGTAATGTCGATTCACCATTTGGTCGAAAATACCGACGAGACGTACATTATCGACAATGAGGCGTTGCATGACATTTGTTTCAGGACGCTGAAACTTTCAGCGCCGACTTTAGCCGATTTGAATCATTTAATCTCAGCTGCAATGTCTGGGATAACGGCTTGTATTCGTTTTCCGGGGCAATTAAATGCCGATTTAAGAAAGATCCAGGTTAGTAACAAGGTTCAAAATTAACTGGTGGACAACTTGTAAGTATTAAAAGCAACGACTGTTGTGCAACGTTTCGTCCATTAACAACAGACATGATAAAGAAAAACTTAACAACAGTTCATTTCTATAGGGTAAAGATGCCTATTTTGAGGAACATTTTTTTTAAATTTACTTTTTATAATTTGGTTATTTTTATTTATTTTATTTTCTGAAGGAGTGACAAAGGGTGTCCCAGCGACTTGAAAAAGTTTATTATTGACCTTTAAATGTTATAAAGTTTATTTTTTTTACAAAAGCTGTAAATACTAACCAACCCCCTAACTGCGGAGAACTATAACCTAGGAGACGAAACGCATTACAAAATCGCAGGATTTTCTGAACCCAAAGAAATAGTACGGCAGAATGAAAATGAGGGCGCTCAGAACATTATACCTCTCGGTGTCAAATCGTTTTAAATAACTTTATATCCCATCAATTCACTAGTTATGTGGAAAAAATGAATAAATGTTGAGCTTTACATTCTTAATAAACTGAAAAAAACTGACGACTAAAATTTTCGTAAGAAACATGAGCAAAAAATTATTTAAAATTTAAAATTTTTGCTTCATCCCGTATATTGCAAGACTGCAAATACGGTTAAAGATACTAGAAAATGTTAAGAAGAAATTTATAGAGAATCAAATTTGTTTCAAAAAAATCTGAAGACCATATCTCTATCAACGGTCAAGTAACGGAAACGAGATTTATTTCTAAACTGTAGAATATAGAAATATGCTGTTGTAGACTCTTATAGTAAAATTAATTCTCTACAACTTTGTTTCTTACAGGACAAGTTAAAACAACAATAAAAATTGTTGTGATGAATTAATTATTAAATATTAACCGGCTCGTTTGCACAAAAGAAAGGAGAAAAACCTTTCTCACACATTGCCATGAAAACGACAGAGAAAATGTGGGAAGCTAAAGTTTTTCAAACCAACATTTAATGAATATATTATGTTTTCATGAGACGGATTACACAGTTTTAAACATAATTCTTCGTTTGTTTAATCAGAAATGTTTCCTTGGAAAACTATGCAAAAATAGCTGTGGTCAATAAGGAATTTCCCATACAATGTGAAAAAAATAACACAACTTGATAAAGATAGGTATAGAAAATCCTAGTACAGATAGATGCAGAAAACAATCTTCCTCCATCTAAAATAAAAATTGTGAAATCCCATTTGAAAAATTTAAGTTATGGGTACTTGAAGTTGTCCAAACTTAACCTTGAAATTTTTGGGTTTATTAACTTTTTTCCAGTTTTGAACATACTACCGAACAGATATGGTCTTTCTCTTTTAATTCTACAAATATGATTTTGAAATCTTTAAAACTGAAAGAGTTTTCGTTTTTTGAAAGTGACAGGTGCAAATACAAACATTTCCAGAAAATCCAATATATGTCAAAAAGAGTTAAATTAAACTAAGGTATAGAAAAAACTGATAAAAACTCCCTTAAAATAAGTGAACTAATCCAAATTCTTATCCAATTGAGATAAGAAAGTTGATAGTGACTTTCGTTATAACGAAAAGTGCCACCATGTTAAAAATATTTTCATTAAGTAGAACTTAACGGATTATGGCCGAGTCCAACTTTCAGATGAATATCTTAATTAGAACCTTTAATACTTCTAATGTGGGGTTTATACGGAACATCCGGTATAGTAGGGGTAAGATGAGTATGCATTGATATCAAAGTCATAATTTGAAGTTACAGTGATTCACAACAAAATTATTTTTTGAGCTGGCTTGCCGAAAATATTCATTCTTTACGAAATAAATAGTAAATAACTAATACAATGATCCTATTTATTATACACTGAACCGTGGAAATCAACGATTTTTTCGATTAAAAATGTCCACAAACTTCGGTTATAATAAGCGTTTCATACACTGCGACAATGCAATCCGTCGTTCGGCTAGGGCCGGAGTGACGTCATCACATCCACGTTTCTATTCATTGTGAGCTTATTTGTTGCCGTACAAATGTGCAGTTTTCGCAAAAATTCTTAGAAAAAATCGGGCTTTTATCTGAGCACCCTTATAATTCCCTTGATTTACAAATAACTATAATGTAACCCTTAGGTCATTATTCGTCATTTATGACAGTGAAATATTTAAAATTTTAATAAATTCGCCCTTCATCGTCAGCTGACTTTGATCAAGGTATGATTAGTTATTGGGAATTCAGACAAGCTTATTTTGGTATATGATTTATTGTCGACGTTTTGCCACCTTTTTTGGGACTTCTTCCGAACAATAAACAGGAAACCATTCGTGTAGTTTGACAGGAACCACGTTGTTCAAAATGGCTTCCTGTCACACTACACGAATGGCTTTTAATTTTTCAATCCCTAATTCCGTCTTTATTTAAAAAAGTAGAGGAAAGTTACATAAGAGTCGTTCTTTCTAATTCCAACCACAGTTCTTCCCCAGTTATTTTTCAACCTCGTATTTGGGTCAGAGGACGTTATTTTCACAAAATTATGTAGGTTAATATGGTGCCCTTCCCGCGTTTGCACTTCTTCATGCCCGGATTTGCGCCTTTGGTGTCGCGCGGAATGCGGCCGTATCAAGCCGTGACCGTTCCGGAGCTGGTGCATCAGCTCTTCGATGCGAAAAATATGATGTGTGCTTGTGATCCCAGAAGAGGTAGATATCTGACGGCTGCGTCGATTTTTCGTGGCCGCATGTCGACCAAGGAAGTCGACGAACAGATGTACAACATCCAGAATAAGAACAGTAGTTATTTTATTGAGTGGATTCCGAATAATTTGAAGAGTGCGATATGTGATATTCCGCCGAGGGGCTTGAAGATTTGTGGGACGTTTATTGGCAATACGACCGCGATTCAAGAGTTGTTTAAAAGGGTTGGGGAACAATTTTCGGCTATGTTTCGGAGGAAGGCTTTTGTGCATTGGTATACGGGTGAGGGGATGGAAGAAATGGAGTTTACGGAGGCTGAGTCGAATATGAATGATCTGATTTCGGAGTATCAACAGTATCAAGAAGCGCCAGCTGAGTATGACGAAGCGGAAATTGAGGAATTGGACGATGAAGATGATGAGGAATACTAATAATACTGCTATTTTTTAAACATACTAAGCATTGAAAAATAAATAAAAAATGTAGACCCTATCACACTTTTAGTCATATTTTTCATTCCAATATTAGGCATATACAGGGTAGCTTTTATATATAGAAGCGGCTCCGATTTGCCAAATTTTTTGTGGTGAAAACTTGGGTCCAACAAGCATTATTAAACATCATTCTTTTTACCAATCAAATATGGTTAGGTATTAACTTTTTCAAAACTACAGAAATGCAACGTCGCATTTTCCTCTAAAATATAGTTGTTATAATAAATTACTTATGTACTTCAAAAATTAATAGCTAATGTAATTTGTTTTCAATAAGAGATTTTATCATTAATAACTTTAACATTTTTATCAACCTAATTTAAAAAAATAATTGGGTAAAATGCGACGTTGGTATTTCTGTAGTCTTGAAACAGCTAAGATAATTCTCGTAATGTGTTTACTATTTAACTTGGTAAAAAATTAAAAACAATAATCTGGCCCGTTTCCATTGAAAAAAAAACAATTTTCCTCTGTATTTCGTAATGGTGTGCATCAAAAAGAATAAATACGAATAGTTTTTGTTTAGCCTAATATTTCCTTAAAAATTTTGGATTTTTAATTGGTTCTTTACGGAATAGTAATCCTGTACAGAAAAATAATACCAATAATTGAGCAAGACATCTAGTATTTGAAATATTTGAAAAATTTAAACCAAAAATCAGCCGACAAATTTGCAAACAAATTATTCTTGCCCGGCGCATCCACCATTTCTGAACAACACAAAGTCTAAAATTTTTGCTTAAAGGTTGCTGAAAGCTAGACAGTAATTAAGTTCAGCACATTTTTTATTGTTTATGAATTAACAACCCAAAAAGAATGTTAAAATAACAAATAATACCATTTTAATATGCGTTAGATTTTTGTCGATTCAGTTTTTTTATGAAAATTGTGAAAAAAAATATAAATGACTACAGTTGTGGAAAAAACAATAATGGGAAAAGTCCTATAACAGATTTTCTATAAAATTTTGTTGATTAAAATGGACTTTGATATAACGTTTTACATTGGACACCACTTATCAAAAAAAAAAAATCCAAAGCAATCAAAACAGTCATAGTCCACATTAGCAGTTTAGTTAATTTTAAAGCTAAAAACAGTTGGTCACTAAAGCGGATTCCTTTCCGCTACAATATTTCAAAAAATATATAAACAACAAGGGACAATAAATAGAAATACAGAACCTAGACGAAAAAATGTATTTTATTAAAAGCAAAATGAATTTTCTCAGACTTTAAATTTTTAATCGTGTAAAACCTGATTAGAATCACGTTCGCCCAGAGAACATTATGATACACCATTTTTTTTGTCCACAACTGTAATAGCAACCCTGTATAGAAAATCATTATCAATTTCTGAAGTCATTTACTAATAGAAAATTGCATTTAAGTTAAAAATTAGACAACAAACTGAAAGATGTACAAAATCTAAAAATATCTGCCCGGCGCATCCACCATTTATAAACAGCACACATTTGAATTTGTACTTTAAGGTAGTTGGTGTGTGACAGTAAGGCTCATAGTTGAATTTTAAGTCAATTCAGAAAAGTTTTCATTGCTCATCAATTAACAGGGGAAAAACTTATGTTAAAACGACGAAAATACATTTTTTTAATATTTTATTACTGTTGCTTACTGGCGATTTAGTTGTTTTATGAAAATACTAGAAAAGGGCTTGCTATAAATAAATACTTAAATAAAATTTTTGATAGTCTGTATGCTACAATGTAATAAAAACCCAAAAACTGTAATGAATATTTTTCGTTTTTATTCCATTCGATTCGATCTGTCATGATTTAAAAAAAACGTATGAAAGTGCATTTTAAGGCTTTAATTATTAACACTCTTTAAAACAAAGCGATGTAACACTCCAATTATCAAGCTATTTTCATGTTATATAAATTAGATAATAAATTTCAAAACTGGACGATGGTTGCTGTGAAAAAATAAAAATTTAAATAAAACTTACAATGTATTTAAAGTATAAACTAGCAGATTGACTGCAACGAAATTATAATGCAACTAACTATGGTTATGCTTGACAAATATTCGACGTACAATCTAACACAACATGTTTTTAACAGGAAATAATGGTAATATTAGATTTGCAAATAAAACTTAGATTTACCAACTGAAACAAACATTCCAGATCACGATGTATAAGAATTTACTCGTATTACCAGTAGAAGCCAACAGGCGTACTTTATAAAATACATTTCACAATAAATAAAAAAATCTTTCAAACATTTCAAGTAGTACTAAAACTAGAGTTTTTTCTTTCAATTAGGAAGGTACTTCTGGCACATAATGGATTTCAGTTGATTATTTTTTAAATACCAGCCTATTTTAAAATTTTTATTCGACTAAAACCTATGAATTAAGAATACAGTTATCTTAACAGAATTCAATTTCCATAGTAAATAGTAAATTATTAAACTATTAGTAATCGATAGTAAATTGCAAGCAAACTGCAAAAATCAAAAACCAAAATATTGAAAAAAAAACGGGAAGCATACTATTCTTTAGCTTACTAAGAAGTTAATATCTAACTCAACGTTTGTACCTTTTTTCAAGGAATTAGTGAATTAGTTGAGTTTAAATTACTTTAAAGCAAGCCCACATAGTCAAACGCATGATGTGCCCTCATTTAGGTTCAGAAAATCGAGTTAATGTCACATTTCACCTCCCAGTATTTATTTCTCCGTAGAATATTAAAAAAGTTGCCTGGCGCATCTATCATTTTTTCTGAACAACACCATTTGATTCTGAAGCATTTAGGTAAAAGATCTATAAATGTCCAAGAGTACATACAAGTCAACAAAAAGTTGGCAAAAATTTTAATTTTTTTCAAATTGTGGTATTACACTTTAAATTTACCAAACAATTTTTTTTCTAAAAGCAAAAAGTTTAGTTAAACAAATACAGACTGATCCAGAAATACTGAGTCTGTTGGCAACAGATTTGAAAGTATTTGTGCTCGTAATATGCAACATTGCAACCGAATTCGATTTTTCTTGACAATTATACAACCCCACAAGAATGTTAAATTGTTGTTAACTGGAAGCGTACTCCATTGGTATCCTTAAAAGTGTCCAGTGTTGCCAACAGACTCAGTATTTCTGGATCAGTCTGTATTTAATAAGATGAAATGAGGTTATAAGTTACATACACAAATACATTTATAAACTTTAAATTTGAAAAAAACTTTGAAACATGTTGACTTTTCCTTGATTAAAATTTAGAGCTTGATACGAGCATTTTCAAAAAACAATTTGCATAAATTAGAGTGTTTCAAACGAATATGCTCGCTTGTTAGTCGTCAATTAAGTCCCTTGTTAGCTCCCAATTTTCGCACATAGCACGCATTTATCTAATCCGGAAAATTGTGAAGGGCGAAGCATTTCCTTCGTGACCTAAACCAAAGCGGAGACTATCGATCCACACATACTTTCATTATGCGATTCAAAAATAACACTGAAATTGAAAGTACTAATTTGTGGAAATGTAAAAAGAAAACTTTTACAAAAAGTACACATTTAGTTAACCCCTGAGTTAGTGGAGCAACCTTTAGGGATTAATTTTGTTCCTTTATCTCCTACAGCCACAACCACCAAGTCATGCTTAAAATTGAGACGTGATAAAGTCCAGTAATGAAAGAAGTTGCGTGATACTTTTTTCTATAAGAAGTAAAAGTGTCATTTATTCCTTTACTAAATGTAAAAAAGTAGGTTTTGAAAGAACACCTTTACCTTTTACGGCAAGTATAACAGAAAATAACTACGTCTATAATTGGACAGGTGTTCCAAAATAATTCAGACTACGTGACACCATTACAGTTACACTTATCTAAATCCACTGGCGGAAATTAATATGTTTTAGATCCTAATTATACATATTTCAGCTAATTCTAAATTTGTACGCTATGACGTGTGATCGCCTAAACTTTTATTAGTAATAAAGAGAAGTGGTGAATGCTGGGTGGGTGTGGGTATTTAGACCGTAAAAAGATCTAACATAAAATAATGGCGCCACCTAAGAAGATGCTTATAAAAGGCAGAAAATGATTATCAGACCGTGTGGTTACGCACGTAGACAAAGCTTGTTAGTCATTCGTTGTATATTGTAAATTATTTTGTTTTTTGTTGTGACAGGTGAAAAAATAAAGCCATCACTCACATTTCACTTCTTGTATTTTGGGATTTACCAAACGACACACATCACTGTGGCATTAGCTAAAAATCTGTTTACTTTGGTTGTTTTTCATTTCGTTTCGTGTTGTTTTATTCCGGGGATTTAACAGTTTAATTAATAAAAATTGGACATTTATTGAAATTCTGTTACGACGAACAAAATAATGTTAAACAGAAAATTAAAACTACCTAAGAATTAACTACATATAGGCTGTCTCAGCGATCCGGAAAAGATTATTTTAACAGTTCCTGCTGCATGTTTCTAAAATATTGCGGTATACAGAATGTTCCGATTAAACGCCGCATTAGAAGTATTAAAAGTTCTAATCAAGATATTTATCTGAAAGTTGGTACTCAGTCATAATACGCTGAGTTCTGCTCAACGAAAATATTTTCAAGATGGCAGCGCTTCCGATTATACCGAAAGTTGCTATTACCTTTCTTATTCTAAATGGAAAGCTATGTTTTTCACTGTCTTTTTGGATTAGTTAAGTTATTTTAAGGGAATTTTTATCAGCTTTCCTTATACCTAAGTTCAACCGTTTTTGAGATATTTAAGATTTTTAAAAAAATTTTGTATTTGCACCTGTAATTATGTTGTTTTCTTTTGTCATTGTAGACAATTTCTTACTAACCACAGTTATTTTTGCATAGTTGGTCACAAAAATATAGTTGATTAAACTTAAACGATAAACTTAGTTTAAAATTGTGTTATCTATCCCCTAAAAACAAAATAAATTCATTGAATCTTGGTTTAAAAAACTTCAATTTAACACATTTTTTCATTCGGTTCCATGGCTAAGTATGAAAATAGACTAATGCATTTCTCAATCCCAACAAAAGTTATTGTAACTTGAAAACTATTAAACATAATTTAATACAGAGCGATGCAAATTTAAATTCTCTACCATTTAGTGAAAAAAAACTTTTGGCAGTTCATTTGAAAAAAAATGAGTTATGGGTGCTTAAAGTTTTGCAAACTTAACTTTAAACATTTGGAGTTTATTAGTCTTTTTTAGAAATTTCAAAACACCAAACGAAAGATCAAGACTTCCTCTTTCAAATAAGCTGAAAAATATTTCCAAATTTTTAAAAATAGCAGAGTTATCGATTTTTGAACTGGAAGGTGCAAATCCAAAAAAAAAATAAAACCATAAATAACAAGTGCTCAATAATTGTTCTGGTCGTGGTTTGCTGTGGTTTTCTCTTTCTAGCATGAACGTAGGTTGCGTGATAAGTTCGTATGGTTTGCTGTGAACTGTCTAAATGTTGTCTTATTTTTGCATTTAGGAGTTTTTGATAAAAATCACACAAAAATCATGATAATTGTATGTAGAGGTTCAAGAATTTACTCAGTTGAACGTGTGAATTTTTGTCTGTACGTATTTTTGGCCTGACAATGACAGCTGTCATCTGTCATTGTTTTATAATGTTAACCGAAACATACGTTTTTTGTGACAATTGCCACACATAAGCGATCTGACCAGAACAATTATTGAAACTTGATATTTCGTAAACGGATAAATTTAGGAATAAGGAAAGCTTCTAAAAACTACCTTAAACTAACTCTAGTAATTCAAAAACGCATTAAAAATATAGCTTTTTATTTAAAATAAGAAAGTTGATAGCGACTTCCGGTATAACCGGAATTGTTGCCATCTTGAAAATATTTTCATTGGCAGGACTTAAAAGATTATGTTGTATACAAATTATCAGATCACTATCATTATTAGAACACCCAATACTTCTAATTTGGGGTTTAGACGGAATAGCCTGTATATACAGGCTGTTCCAATATTAAAAAAACACTAAAGTTATGTTTTCTCAAATGAAACACCATAAATCTTATTGCATTTTTGGACATAGCTTTTAATACTGATGATTTTAATCACAACTTGTATTGTTCGATTCTGCTTAATTTTTGAAATAGTGTGATTTTTTTATATAAACATACTTTATTTAAAAATTTAATACACAAAAACGAAGAATCATAGTAAAGTAGGACTTTCACCACTTTGAAGAGAAAAGTTCAGACTTAAATCTTTTTTAATTGTTAAGCGAATTAAAACAAAAAATTGCGTGTTCCATTTAAAATTTTTAAGTTATTCAACTTGCCAGAAACCCCTTCATTTTTTATCTCCTCGATTGCAGTAAGCTAATAAAAATAATAAATCCTTAAGTTTAAACTTTGTTCTTTAAAGTGGTAAAAGTTCTACTTTTCTGAAAGTCGTAATGATTGTTAAAAAAAGTGCTTTTGTCAAAAAAAATCAAGTTATTTTAAAAACAAACCAAAATCGATGAATATTCAGTTTAAAAACATCTGTGTTAAAAGCTACATCCAAAAATGCAAAAAACATAGGTTGTTTAATTTCAAAAAACTTAAGTTTGTATTGTAGCTAATTTTGCAGACATCCTGTATACTTGAAAATTATTTTAAGTGAATCAGCGGGTTCCCTCTCTTGTCTTAATCCTTCACCTACCTTTCATATTAATTTTTTCCACATTTTTCCCATAAATTATGAGGCTCATTTATGCTCAAATTGCAATTACGGTACAAACAAAGTTGCGTATTTTAATTAACAACATTAAGGGGCTACAAAATTTTCCGCAAAACATTTTTTCCAGGATATTATTTATGGTTTCTGGTTCGTGTAACCAGGATCAGTGAGGTCGCTTTAAAACGAAACCGAAATAAATTTCATGAACGTTTCAGTTACTTATTAGAACTCGAGAACTATGAAAAAGCATTTATCTTCTGAAGGATGAAACGCTAACAAGTAACTGAACTTTACTATCGCTTTGTAGCATCCTGAAGTAATAAATTGGTTGATCCATTAATCAGCAATAACTACATTGTACTATAATTTGGATGGCACTACAAGCGGAATTAATTCGAAAATGCGTCACAACAGTCTGATTCAGATAAGTTTAATCAAGGTAAAATTTCAAGCACCAGTTATTAATATTGGCGAGCTTTTGGTTTCAATTTCGCCGAATGATACATTAAACTGAAATACAACTACGATACGCAAATTAAATTACAAACCTTTCGCCTAATTAATTTTAATTAACGAATTTTTATCTAATCAATTTCCATTAAGTAATTGATTAAAGAAAGTAGGTACTAAGAGTATGCCAAATATTTTGTTGGCATATTTATAAATGATAGTCTCACGATAGGGTTCTAAAATAAACACAAGCAATTACAATTCAATCAAAATAATTATTGTGTCATATTGCTGCTCATAAAACGTGAGACAACTTTAAAACGTTTTATTATCTTCCGTGGCTCCTGTTGCATTAACGGCAAGTTGCTTAACCTCTAAATTAATAATTTTAATTAGGATCAAAGCGTTGTAAATTATTGCTATTGTCGCAAGTTTCAGTTCAATAGCCGTCATAAAGCTATTGGTTTCATTAGACGTAATATAAAGTTCATTTCTTAGATTGCAGTGTGAATGCTATTTAATGAAATTAATTTCAAGAAGTAATTCCCTTTTGCCCGAAATTATTCACATTGTATGTACACGGGTCATTGGTCACGTTTTGTGACTACAAAGTGTTGCTGTTGTTTGAATAACGTAATTAGACCAAATGTGTGTTGCCTGGCTTTGGTCAATTTACTAAATTTTACCGCTTTGTTTCATGGTCAATGCAATAAAAATAATTGCATATCAAGAAAATTTCAACTGGATTTAACACAACCAAGTAAATTAAGACAGTACAGGGAATCATTCATGACTTTTTCAAATGAGGAATAAAGATTTTTGAATAAAGAGTTTTGTGAGTCATTGAAACCCATAATGGAAACCGACAAAATCAAGACCAAGAATTTTGCGCTTAATGGTTTTGTGCCATATGGCTTACAATAAAAACTAACTGAATAAAAAGTAAAAAAATAATTATAAAAATGTGTTTTTTTAAGATCTTATTAATTTTTAAATTATTTGAGTTAACTTTAATTTTTGCCGAAAAATTTTGCCTAGTTCATAGTTGAGCACCATTTCAAAATAAAAGTTTCCCAAAAACAAAATTTTATTTTCAAAATACATAACAAAAAACATTGACCATAATAGCTACAAATGCCATAAATGCTGGTATAAAAAATTCATTAACTGAGTTGTACATATTTAACTATTTAACTTAAGATTTTTTTCTGATTTTTAATAATATTTTTCCTTGTTTCTTTAGCTTGATATAACAATAGATATGATGCGACAATGTTTTGTAAATCTTAGAACACCCTGTTTGTATTTTGATAATAATCCCAACTTTTTAAAATCACATGATGTATTAGCTGTTTCAAAACTATAAAAACGCCATCGTCACATTTTACCGATTTATTTTTTTAAATAAGATTGACAAAATTGTAAAATAGTTATTAGTGATTAGAACTCTCATTGAAAATATACGTTACATTTGTTATTTATTTATTTATTTTTTTTTTGAAGTGCATGAATAATTTATAACAACTAATTTTGAGAGAAAATGCGACGTTGGTGTTTTTATAATTTAGAAACAGCTAATATGTTGTTAAATCTGCACCTGCTACAAAAATGGAGCCTTTTAACGACATTTTTTTGGGTGTTTTATTCACATTTATTAATGGATAAACCCCAAACAAAAATTTAAAATTTCTTAAGATGATAAGACATTACTAGTTGCATAATCATTCCTTACAATTCCTACAGCCAAGAGTGTTAAAAAAAATATGTTCGTAATGGTGCTGAATCCGTAAGTGTTGGTGTTCAGAGTACAATGTCGCAGAGTATAGTTCAAAAATTGTTATCTCAGACAACGGCCCTGACAAGAATAAAATACATGGAAAAAACACATAGTGCTTCAAAACGTTGAAGCACTGTACAGAAGTGTGCAATGAAGATGAACAGTTTTAACACACACATAAAAATATTTGTTTTTTGGGTCTACAAGCCACTTATTTACTTGACTTATTTCAATAACAATAATACGTAGGTGCCACCTTTGTTCCAAAATAAGTTTCTGATTTTATTAAATTAAAGGCATTGGCAACTTAAAAAAAACTTATCTTAAATGATAGTTCTGGAGCGCTTATCTGCTATCTAAATCAAGTTATTTAGCCACCTATTGAGCATTTGGTCCAGTATTGAAATCAAATTGTTTTGAATATTAAGTGGCATTGACAGAGTTAATCAAAACTTAACAAAATTCCTCAGATGTTTCCACAAAGTTCACTATCAAATTAGGGACAGAAAGAAGTCTAGAAAGTAGTTAATTTTTCATTTTGTGAAAGAAGTGTCAAAAATGTTCAAACATCTATCAGATTTTTGGAACAGAGGTAATAATATGTTTGAACTTACTTTGTGGATACTTTAGAAAAGCTTAGGTATTTCAAATGATCCTCCACCACATTTCTTGCTTCCGAGGAAATAATTGTTAATTGTTATTTTTATAATCTACAATGTATATTACATTCTGAAATGAAAGTTTTCGCTTACTTTTCTTACATACGAGTATTTGTATGTATTGTTATTGTTTTTGTCACGAGCATGTTCATGTGGATGTTATTGTTTGTCGATAGGAAAGCTCCATTTGGCTCAAAAACATCATTTCAGTTTTATCGTTTTGCTTGTAAGTTTTATGTGCAATTGAAAGGGAATCTTAGAGTAATTTCTTGGATGTAAAAGTTAGATTTTTAGGAATCATTCAATACGATAACTGATAACTGAAAACAACTTTAATATCAAACAATTAATGCATAGTGCTACAAAGTAGGTACTACGACTAGAAAAATTTCTTTATAAATGTGTAATAGTAAAATTAGCTGTTATAAATTAATCATTCACTTCAAAAAAATAATGGCTAATGTAATTTATCCTTTCAATGAAAGATTAGTAACTATTTTACAGTTTTATCTATCTTACTATAACTTTGAAACGCATAATAGTTATGCACGTACAGGGTGATTTTTTTGCTGAAAATACAGAAAAAGCTAGAAAATCCCAAAACAAGTTAATTTTCATTTACAAAAAACATTTTCTGATGTATTTTCAAAAACTGTAGGAAAATTTAAGTTTTTGCCATACATCTTGCCTCTAGAAATTCTTCTCCTCTCATTATTCATTGTCTTAAGTCATCAAATCAGCAAAGCTTTCTGGTATTGTATTATATAAGATTATATTATATTATTATAAGATGATCCCATAGAACAAAATCTAACCTTGTCAAGTCTTTTATAAATTACTGTTGTCCCTTCCCATTATTAACTTTGAAATAACTGAAATTGAAATTATTGATATTTCTGCCAGGAATTCTATTACGTATTTATGAAGAGTTATTTGGATGTCGTTCATTAAAAATTAAAAACTCTGTAACTTAAGTTGCGTTTTTGAAAATAACACGAATCGATAAAATTTTTCTGAAAAATTGAATAGATAAAAAACAGTACCCAGAAAAACTGCTACAAAATAATGAGTGTTTGATAACTTTACAAATATTTTTATTAAGATTTTTGTTTGTAGGTAATTTTCAGAACCATTCTTGTATATTTAGAAAACTTGTTCAAGAACTTGATGGTCTTCATAAAAAAATAGTCAAAATTTGGAATATTTCTGTTATTTTCTAAAACGTCTAAATTACTTTGTTTTAAAAAATCATAAGATATGTAAGAGTAGTTAATAATTACTGAAAAGTTTATAATTTTCTATGTATAGAGAGTGTAAATTCGAATGATTTTTGAGGTATTTATTCACATTCGGCAAAATTTTTTCTTCTTTATTATTACTATTTGAACAAAAATATACTTTTTCTGCTTTTTACTAAGTATTGTTACTAAAATTTTTGAAACAAAGTAATAGATTATACAAAGTGTATCAGAAATACGTGTCTTAATTTTAACAGGCAACAGAACTCAACAAATAAAATATTTTTTCTGTTTATAATTTTTCAGTAAAAAATTCGCAAGTTTTCTTAAAATTTGTAAAAAGATAACATACTGAAACGTGTACAAAAATAAAAGGGCCAAGATATTTTCGTTGTGATAGGAACCGACAATTTAAACAATTTAAAAAACAACAATGAACATTGTTGCTGTGAATACAAACTAATTTCCCAAAGTAATTAATTCGACAAATAAACCTCTCGAAACTATGAACATTTGGACAAATTCAATGATTTTGGCTTCTTCCCAGCTCTTGTATTTCTTTTTAAAATTCCTGTACAACTATAAAAAAATTACATTGTTAAAATAAACATCATATTGACCATATTTATTCTTTTTTCTAAATCGTATTGTCACTGTTTGTGGCTGTTTTACAGACAAATTACTTTTTGTAAAAAAATGAGTGTGCTATTTTTGTACCTAAAATTTTTTCAAATGTGTGTAGGTATTACCGTATTATTTAAATCTTAATTTCACTTTAATATATTTTTTTACACACAAAATTACTTTGCTATAATCCAAACATTCCGACATTCGTTTCTTTGCGACACAATTTATAAAATTTCCAAGACAATAAAACAACACTGACTTGAGTTGTGTGAAATCGCAACACAATTACGTTGTTGACTCGATTCTTTGAAACTTTTCAGTAAACAAATAATCACAAATGGTCGTTACATTACCGTCCAAAACTGTATTTAAAAAAATCACAAACTACGTGCTAAAACTGTAGGTAAAGCAAAGTACTTAATTTAGAAAGTTTTATGAAAAGCTTTGAATATCCACGTTTAGTTAGTTACATATTGGGAATTTGACGTAAAATTTACTGAAAAGCTTCACAATTTACTCAATAAACCCTACATGCGAAATAGTATTTTCCACTATTTTACACTCCATTTGGAAAGAAAGCATGAAAAGTCTGAGATAATTAAATCATTTATGTTTCTCACGCAAGGTAAAAGTTTGCGTGCACGCTCCAAGGACAAAATCATTAATTATCCTTTTCAGGATAAATGCATTTTGTTGATAACTAAGGAGCGTTTTAAAACGATAAGATGCCACCAACCACCTATCACATATTAGTAAATCACGACCCTTACATGTCATTTAACAGATTATCACAGCTTTTAACCTTCGTATTTATGACACTGCTTCAAGGACTATTAGTAAAGCACCATTTATAGTAAAATATTCATACTTAATTGTTAAGGTGTGTTAAGTCCTGTCGTGACTCGCTTTTAATTCTGAATGAAAGGCTTCAAAAATACATTACTAGAGACCGGATCATAGAAATCTTCCCTCAAAATAAATTCGTTTTGTTAAAAATGTAAATATTTGACACAATTTTTATTTCAGCCATTCAACGGACGAGACACTGTAAACTTTTTTAGATTTTATTGTCAGTTTTAATGAACAGTGAAGAGAACTTAGTACCTACCATAATCGAACTGTTTGTAACCTACAATTAAAGCCATATTTGTATAATTTGAAATACAAGCCAGAAAAAGAAATATAAATTGATGTCAGGTGGGAGACAAAAAAAAACTTTGCACTTTATTGTTAAACAATCGTTATAAAATTCTGCTAATTTAAAAGGCACTAATTCCAAAAATTATTTTTGAAATAAAAGGACCTTGTTGAAACTTTTAAAACTACGAAATCCAAAAACAAGGCAATGTATAACGACTTCCTATTAATTTATTTTTTGTTAACACATGACGGACGGGACACGACGGATGGGACAAAAAATCTTGATTATGCAAATAAATCTAAAAAATTATTCAGAAAAGTGTTAATTATTATTAGAGACTTTAACAATGTTAAAATCAAACAGAGGAAATTAAAAGTTTTTGGTCTTGTTTCACGACGTAAAAAAAAAGAACAACATTTAATATGTTTGCAAATGAAACAACAAAATTTAGAGGATAAAAAAGTAATATTACTAATCAATTTACTTATCGATTTCCATTTTCTAAACTACCAGAGATAAAAAAAACACTCTTTAAAAATTATTCAACAATTGTAGTACGTCAACTGTTAACAGTATGTTTTATGTTATCGCCTACAAGGCAATGTATGAAAATTTTAAAACCCAATGAATCAAATTAAATCCACCACAAAAAAAAAACTTTTTGTCGCCTATATATTATAATATATAATATAATAATATATACTTATAATAATATATTAAACATTAAATATGAACCAAATTGTGTATTTTGAAAAAACTGCACTAAAATTATTTTAAAAATTTTGGTATCAGGTTGGGTTATTCCGTGAACAAATGTGCACAAATGTGTCGACGGCTAACCACGGCCTTTCTCTATACTTCATAAGCACTATAAAAATTGTAAAAAAATTAGTTAAGACAAACTCTATAAAAAATCGGGATATAAAAATTTACTAAAAATAAAAATGTTAATTGAATGAAAAAATGTTAGTAATGAAGAGGTGCCTGATTTTAGTACCATTGGTATACAGTAATGTTTGGATACTCCGAACCTCCTATAATCTGAACGCACCAACTGTGTAAAATGGTATCCATAATCCGAAATACCACTTATTTAATATAACTCTTGATCATTTTGTAGAAAGAAGCTGAAACAGTAGCAGTTTGAAATACATTTTGTATTTCTAGATTCCTTAGTTTTTTTATAATAAACTAAAAAGAACGTGTCCTTTTTAAAAAATCAAATTATTTCAAAAACTAAGCAAACTCGACCAAAGATTCGTTACAAAAAATATTGTACCTAACTTGTTTGAAAAGCAATTTCCCACATTCGCACTTAATGCAGCACTCGCTCCGCTTGTGCCGCAAACAAAATGCGCATGTGAGAAATTGCATTTTCCAAACTCGTTAGGTAAATAACTATTACGTGAGTCAGGGAGTTAGTATCTACGGCATTCGTAAAAAAATTGATTAATTTTCTAACATTTAAAGGGCAATAATGGTCTTTTTCAAATCGCTGAGATACCCTGTATATGTATTTACATGACTAATTTACGTGTTCGAATTATTGTTATTGATTTAATTATAAATTCTATTACCCAAACGTTTTCGTAATCCGAATGTAGTCCGCAAACTTTCTGTTCGGATTATCAAACATGTATTTCTATATACAGTGAATTCATTTGATAGGTTGACATGAATTCTTATACAGAAAAACGAACAGCAGCAAATTTAGAACAATATTTATGTTCAACGATTAATTTATTTCTCGAATCACTTCTTTATAGTTTTATGTGCAATAGAACATTTGGAGTTTGTTACAGAGCGTATTTCGTTTTATTTGTATTTGTGCTCCGCACTCGTTTCAGAAACCCATCACTCATAGATAATGAACAACTTTTCTTTACTTGTATAATGAACTATTTTTTGTTTTTTATTTGAACAAAGTTTTTAACCAAAAATAGGATTTCTACGAACCTTAGAAAACTTCCCTGGCCCACAAAATTTAAGTGCTTCTCTAGAAACTCAAAACAAATCTGTTTTGGTAAAAATGTAAATATTGAACAGTATTTCTATAGTGTAAACAGTGTAAACAAGTCCTAAATTAACTTCTTGTATCCTAAATATGTTTTAAACATCCTAAACCTGTGTTTAACTTTCCTAATTTAATATGAGATATTTTTTCAATTTCTTTATTAGTAGTTATGTAGTTTAAGAAAACAATACAGCCGAATTTTTAATTGATTTTTCATATAGAGATTTTTTGTTTTTAGGCATCCAGTCTTCCACATAGTTTCTTAATATTTTAGTCACACTGTTTCTCAGTATTTCAGTTTTAAGCTATTTTGTTACTCCATATTTAATAATCACATCCTAAATTTTTCACTTTTTTAAGGCTTCACTTGCAGTATCGCAGTTCTATAGTTTTTGTCTCAATTACTACTTCAGAATTTCAATATTACTGTTTATTAGTTTTTTTGTATTTCAGTTTCTAAGTTCAGTCTCTCACACTCTCTATTAATGTATTGAGTTTTTATTTAGAATTAAGTGTTTCATTTTTATTGGTTCTCTTTTCCAGTTCTATGTTTTTTTCAGTTTCCTAGTTTTCCAGTCATTTAGTTCTTTAAAATTTCCATCTTACTGTTTTTAGTTTTTTGTGTTTCAGCTTTTTAGTTTCCCAGCATTAAAGTTATACTTACTTTTAGAATGTGTTTGTTTTTTATTTTTTTTATTTTTTATTTTTTTTATTCTTTTACTTTTAAAAAAATTAACTGTTTCAAAATTTTATAAATGCCAACGTAATTTCTCGAAAAATTAGTTGTTATAAATTATTCATGCATTTCAAAAAGTTCACAGCTAATGTAATAATTTATAGTTTCAATGAGAGATCTAATTATTATTATTAATAACCATTTAACATTTTTATCAAGCTTATTTAAAAAATTAATTCCGTAAAATGCAATGTTGGCATTTTTATAGATTTGAAACAGCCAATAGTTATATATTAATTATTTTTCAAGGTGGCATATTCTTTAAATTCTGAAGATTTACAAGCCTTTGCAAAAGCACTTTACAAGCCACTTTGAAAATTACTTAATCGTAAATTTTTTTCCTGCTCACATTTCCAATTTTACAAATGTAGATTTAATTGTAGGTTGCAACCAGTTTGATTGGTACTAAGTGCCTATAAACAAAAATTTACTTCTACTGATATACCTACTGTACATAAAAAATGAAAATAAAATCCAAAAATTCGTTAAAAAGGAATAATTACTAAAAAATAGTGTAACAAAATTAGAAACAGTAAACTTGTGACTTGTTGAAGCTATTCAAGTCGTAGGTACATAAAGTGTAAATTTTTCTATAAGTACTTGAGATGAATTCTTATCGATACAAAAAAACGAACTACCTTTGTAGTAGCATTAGAACATTATTTAGGTTTAATGATTAATTGATTAATTTAATTTTTTATAACTTTTTCAGTGCAATATACAATTTCGAGATTTTTATAGAATGTATTTCGTTTTAATTTTCTTTTATGATAAAGTTATGTATTTATGTCTTCTGCTACAGGTATCAACAAAAAATGTATTCTACATCACCAAATTTTAATACCTAATATCTTTTTTGACATCTAAATTAAATTTTTATATACGAGTATACATTACCTATGGCAGTCTTCGTCCTGACATTCCTCGAATATCCCATCGGATGCAGAATGGCCCAATATCTATCAACCGAAACGGCAACCAGGCAAAAAATCGATATAGTGCAAAGAACAACAAGCAAAGACACCGTAAACAAACACGCGTGGAGATTTGTTGGTAAACCAACCGAAGACATGATCGCAAAAGGAATCCCCAATAGTCCCACTAACAAATCAGCCGCCGCCAAGGACACAATGTAGTAGTTCGTCCTTCGACGCAGTCTACGTTCCTTACGGAAAACAAATATCACTAAAGCGTTGCCGATCACTGCAAATACGGCCACCAAAACTTCACAAATTACATAATACAAGTTTATTTCATCTTTCTGGTAGTCGAGAAGGGTCGAATTTGTTGAATTCATTGTTGCTGGAAGTTGTGATAGTTTGCAATCAGTGAAGTTTTTCAATGTGGGAACAGCTGGATTATCCCACTCCCATCTCCTTTAGAATGCCTCTCTTGCCTTTGGCCATCTCCATCTGAAAAAGCGACGTTTAAATTAGTTTTGGCCAAAAAATTTGACTTGGAAAGTTTTTATTGGAGGGAAAAGAAAAATTCTACGTGGCGCTATAACAATTTAAAAGGCAAGGAGTGTTTCCTTATTTTTATACAAACGAACCACACAATTAGAGGTATGTACAGTCACCCATAATGAAAATGACACTTCCATAAAAATTACGACTATACTTTGAATACTTTAAGAAAAGGTCAAAAAATAAATTATTCACTAAATTAGATTGAAGTTGATGTTTTTTGGTAATGCCCTTACCTTTTAAAGCTTTTTACCTGAAAATTAGATCATTTAGCTTATTTTGCTCGACTTAGCTCCTTTTTTTGAATAAGAAATTCATTTTTAAAATAATTTTTCATCAAAAGTGAAAAATTTCGCTAGAGGTGATCAATAAAATACCGTGTAAAACATAGCACTACATAATTTTTGTATTTTTTTAGTATTATGGCACATTTTCTAGCCAGAAATTTTTTGCTGGTTAATTAATTTCGCTAATATTGGTTGGAAAATCACTTTGACCAAATTGATGATATTTTAACTTATTTCGCACGTTTGAACTTTATTCTTGCTTTTGGAGCGAGATTTCTTCAAAATAAGCCTCTAAGAGTGTAACTTTCAAATTCTTCAAATAAGTAAACACGATTTTTTTAATTGAGATTATTTTTGTAATTTAGTCTAGTTTGCCACTCTGATATTTTATTTATCAGGATGTTTGAGAATCTTATATCTTATGATATTCTTTAGAATTTAGAACTATAATTAATGATTCTAATAGCAACATTTATATTTATATTTATATTTATTATTATTTATGGCTATAAATTTAATTGTGTATTTTTTTTATCTTTCTATTGTGGATGTTTTGATCTGTGGTGGAAGTCATATAAATGTTCTTGACAATCTCATCAATGATATTTTTTTTGTTGGTAACATTTTAAGCCTTCTTTTTAATATCTGAATCCTAAATTATAAACACTATTTTAAAACACGTTTCTCATATCAACGTGTTTTTACTATCATAAAAACACGCTTCCCATAGCAACGTGTCTTAAATTTAATTTAAAACACGTTTGAATTTAAAATTTAAAATAGGTAAATATAAAAAAATATTTATAACACGTTTTGTTCCAACATAAACATTTTTTAATAACACTCAAGCAAAAACGCTTAAAGTTCTCGAGTAACACGTTTCTCATATCAACGTGTTTTTATTATTATAAAAACACGCTTCCCATAATAATAAATATCTCCCTTCGTTGGTTGCAATATTTTCAATGGTTTCATTACATTTTCTAGTATTTTTGTGTCTATCAAGAAGTTTTGAATGTAAATTTTTGAGCTAAAACTAAATTTTTTAGAAACATTTTGCTAAAAGTGGGTGAAAATTTCAATCAGTTTTCAACCAGAAAGTCATTTATTATTAAACAAAAATTGGGGTAAAACCTCAGTGCTTTTTTAAAATTTCGCTAGAAGAGTCCGAAAAAATGGCAATTTAAATAAAAAATTATCTTATTTCTTCTTTTTTTCGAGTACGATTTTCGTTAAAACCAAACCGAAAAGTTACTCAATTATGCTAAAATGGATGTTATTTTCGCCTTCTTTGAGTACCAGTTGCTGAGGTAAAAACTAAGCAAATAAATAAAAATTGGTAGATTCTGTCGATTTAGCTCAGCTGGTCTGTCAAAATAAGCCAAAAACTCACCAAATTAAGTCGAAAATTACTTAATTTTTGCTTTTTTTATTTCGCAAAATGTTTTTCAAACAAAATCGAAAAATCAACAATCAAAATAAAGTGTGATTTTTTATTTTTCGAGTGGTTAACACACTACGTCGGAATTGACGTTCTTTTAGTATGTTGAAGGTGATTTAGCTCGTTCTTTTAACTATTTTGAGTTTGTTTTATAAATTTGTGAAAATTTGCTCAAACTTGTTTACAAATTATCTATGAAAGTCGAGAATTACACAATTTTTTAATACTCTTTCAAACAAAAAATTACTATTTGCCAGAATAGGTAAAAAAAATCTTGAAATAAAAATTTAGTTTTTTGAATTAGAATTTTCTTCCTATGCAAAATTTCATCAAAAAATATCTGATTATTATTTCGACCAAATTTGACGTTCCTTTGGTCCGTTTAGAATGATTTCGTTAAAACACGTCGAAAAATGACCTAATTGTAAAAATCACTTATTTTGCAGCGAACAATTTCCAATAAAAGGTCAAGTCATTTTAATTTGTTTCGTTAGATTTAGCTCGTTGATAATAGAAAAACGGTGTCTTTTTGTGAAATTACTACAAAATTGCGCAAAATCTTATAGCTCATTTTTCAATTAAGTAATCCTTTTTTGTGTACAAATAGGAGATTTAAAAATGCAATTTTCAGATACGACCTATCTTTTCCCTTTTCCAAGAATGTCCTTCAACAAAATTTTATCAGAATATGATCAAATTCGGTAGATTTTTTTGGACAGTGTAGAGTGATTTAATCTATTTTGAATCACAGACTTTTTTTAAATTACATTAAAACTCGCCGAAAAATTATCTAATTACCTCAAAAATTATATAAATTTCAGGTAAACATCGAGGTAAAAACCCACTACTTATTTTGTAAAAGTTCCCTCGAAAACAGAAAAATTTACATTATAAATTTTATGAAAATAATAAGAAAAGAAAGAGAATATTTTTCTTGACAATGTGACAAACTACCCTTGTGAACAAGGGTAAAGTAAAAAAATAATGATATAATTTGCGAGCAAAGATAGTCGATTTCAATTTTGGATAATTTTCTTTATCGTATCCACAATTCAATAAGTAGATATTGTTTCTGTTCTTCGAGGAGAATAATATAATAATAAAACTTTTTCAACCGTTAGTCGATACTTTATATGACATTATGAATGGTCAATTGAATCGTTTCATTTATTGTTTTAACTTTCTTGTGTCCTTTACATGTGGGATGAAAAGCGAGTTAACCAAATTGAAAATTATTGCATTTCTGTGATTGTTTGTGAAACCTTGTCTCTCGTATAGTTTGTAGAACTGTAGAAAACATGAAAAACTACACCAAAAAATGCGTTCATGATTTGTGGATTTTCGTTAATCATCGATTAGTGTTATTTCCAGTTCATTTGCCGGAAATGTGAACATCACGCAGCAGAAACTGATAACGAGACAACAAGTAAAAATGGTTTTAGTTTTCCGAGAGTTTGAACAGTTGAAAAAGATGTGATGAAAATTTATTCACTTAACTCTGAGCTGAATCCGTCAAGTGAAAATGTTTTCTTTTCATTTTAGCGAAATTAAGAAAAGTTGTTTTTCTCACTTAATTTTGCCTGAATTATGAAAGCATTTAAAAGAGTTTTACGCAGAATTTTAAACTAGTCTCCAGAAACCTGAAAACAACCCGTACATAGTATGAGAGATTTTATGACATAAAAATAACAGAAACACCACTCGTGCACGAAAGCTTTCTATGTTTGTAACAAATTAAAAATAAAACGTGAAAATGCGCTCTCGCATTTTCAAACAAAACAATATTTCTCGTGGTGTGCATTCTCACACACCCTCAGCAATTGATTGCTGGTCCATCCAATTAAATTTCTAATTAAACAAATAAAACAATTACTCAAATGTTTACTACAATTTTGAAAGTATAATGAAGCGGTTAATTAATAGCTGAAATTTATTTCTGTTTAATTCATGTACCGGGTGGTTCGCGTCAGATGAATTGTTACGCTCATTTCAAAATATTGTTTCCTAATTCTCCAAGTTTCGCAAAATTTGCAATAATTTTAGAACCTCTTACTCAATTTTTAATTTCGGAAAACACATTTGGCTTCATAATGAAAAATATTTTCTAAATACTGTCAAATCGGAGGTAGATTTACGAATGATTTGCTCACTCCTCTAAAAATACACGTCGGAATTAAGAAAGATGACATTTTTATTGAATTAAAGATATCTCAGCACTTTATGCATTTGAATGACAAAAGCCTAGTCTATGAAACGATATTATATTTAATTTTGAAGTAACCATAACCTCTGCTTAATGGCCTATTACTGCCTTCTTTGGCCGAAATTAGTTTTATAAGACAGGATGCTCGCAATATTATGTTTTGTTGTTGACTTTAAATCAAAGTTTTATTACACTTTTAACACATCCACGTCATTATGCTTGAAATCAATCAAATTACACCCTTTCTTTCAAACTGCGAGTCATAATTATAATTACTCCCTCATTCTCTTGAGCTTTATGTTTTTTTTGCAACAGTCACACACATTAATCAATCGATGAAAAGTATTCAATTAAAAAAATTAGGTTCGATTCATTCCCGATATACACAGTTCCGAGAATTGCGCAAAAATTGCCACATTCAAAATTTTTTGAGAGGGTAACGAAACGGTAAATAAGGAACCTGACAGTCCTTGAAAGCGACCAATTTGCATTTATTCTGCTTCTTTAATTAAACACCTTCGTGCGCAAAATGACGTTAATGTAATGGTAGGTTCTGAAAAATACGATGAAAATGATAAACTCTCCCATTTAATTTAATCAACCAAAAACCAAAGAATTTTTGCAATAAAAGGGACAATAATTAAGTAAAATGCAACTAGAATCTGACTGCTACTTACGGTTGAAAATTTCTTACTCTTCCCGCAAAAATGTAGATTTGCTAACTTATTTATTACTGCATTAGCGATTTGCTAGTAATCAACACATTCTGTGGCTTATTTTAACCATTTCATTAACTGATACTGTTATCGTGTGAAAAGTCGCACGAGCGCTATCAAAACGACAACCACGAGACGCATAAGAGAACTGTTGCGTTCAAAACTAGTGTTTGAATGATCCTCGAAAATGCGATTGCGCAACTTAATTGTTGCTTCATTATCCTTAAAGTTTCCGAAACGTGAAAAATGTATCCACAGGCAATAAAACATCATGGTTTCACGTCTAAAGAGCATATTTCATATCAATTACTTTTATCGCCCTTTTTCCGCGCACTAAATCCGTGTCTAGGGATTAAAACTAACGAGGGATTTTTCGTTTGTTATTATCTGATCTGAGAATTAAGATTTCGTGCCTAATTGTTCTCGAGCAAATTATCAATTAGAACAGTTCGATAGTAATTTTCTTCGTACGTATTTACATACACACTTTCCGGCTTTACAAATTAAAACCATCAATTTCCTTGGGATTAATGGCTGTTTACCGCCTTACGTTGTAATTACAAACTATTTCATTAACGTTCGTTTCAAAATTGTAACGTTTGCTATCTCAATTTAACAGTTATTTAGTGTAATTAACGTAGTAACGTGGTCTATTTAAGATAATGGCAAGGGATTAATTTTTGTATCAATTAGCTAACAGTCGATTAATGCTAATTCAAATAGAAATTCCTAAATGAAGTTTTTCGACAAGTTCTATTTAAAAATATTTCTTCCGTTTTGTGGGAACCTGATGAACTTGTAGAATAATAAGCCTATTAAGCTATCAAAGTGTGTAAGGGTCATCCTTCGAACTCGTTACTTAGTTATGGGTCTATGACATTGAAAATACAGAAAGTTTTGGAAGTATTGAAACGCACTGAGAATAAGTATACCTACCTGAAAATATTGATCACGTTCTGTCCACATAGTGAATTAATAAATCAGAATTGCAATGAAACAATAATATAATTCTACTGAGGCTTATTTTTTTAACTAACATTTGCCGTTTCATAAAACCGTGTTTTTTGTAAACAAAGTAATTGTTTTTTTTAGATACAACTATTGTCTATTTGTCTTTTCCTTACTGGCATTGAATACAAAATTGGTGAGTAATTAGAATTACAATTACCAGTAGATACCATTCACTCATCGCAACATTAAGTGAGATGAATATTTGCAACTAGATCATGTGTTTCATAAACTGTCATAAAATCAACACAATTAGGAAACAAATTGATTTGAGTGACGACACGTGATGTAAGGAGTGAAATAAATATCTCGTCTTTTGACTAAATTTGCAAATTGGAAAACAATGTTGTAGAGATTTTAAATTAAGTTGAATTTAATTACGTTACTGGTAGAATAAACAGCAGCGCTCTAATTTCATATCTTATATAGGAAGACAAACTCAAATGTGCCCCTAGTTCTAACGTGCCCCGCCTTACCCTAACCACTGCCAGTGACGGTCAGTGATCTGACTTGACCTGACCTGATCTACTTATTTTTGCTTACTGAACTAAAGCCGGAAAGTTCCTGATATTATAAAAATCTCTTTATATGCCATGGAGATCGTTTGACTATTTAATGAAATCGTTTTTTTTTTCGGCAATAGCCCTAGATACACTAAGTAGGCAAGATTGAGTAACATGAAGATCGCCTTCAAAAGTTTTAGGTTTAAAATATTACGCAAAAATTCTTCGTCTTTCGTACCAACTTACATTTGGTAACTGCCTTTACTTAGAAACCGAAGAGTAGTTAGTAACTGCAGTTCTGGAGATACATTAACTGCTCTATTACTGCGGGGAGTAGTGTCCTCCCGTCCACTACAAAGCGCGCTGTATGTTTTTTAAGACGATATCTTTTTTTTAGAATTTTCTTTCCAAAAATAATTTAAAAGGTTTTATCCTTTCCCGGTAGTTATAAAGAGTTATAAAGAGCTCGAAGAGAACATTCAACTATTTTCAACTTGAATAATATTCTAGAGAACACAGTTCGTTCTCTAAGAAATTCATTAAATTTTGACTCTAACGAATGTTTCTAGGTACTTAACGTATTGTGAACCATAGGTAAAATTTAACCACATTCATTTAGTAGCTAACGACTGTCTCTCTCTAAATGTTAACAAAGAGAAAATGATACGGCACTTCGAGTTTAAATTGTTATCTATCTAATTTACGTCATAAAGAAATCGTAACCTTGTTTATTTGATTTTACACCCCTGAATTCATGAATAGTTTCGAAACTATTGAACGGTGCTCTGGTAAATTGTGACTGGCATGTACGAGTAGGTAATGGAATAGCGGCATACTTGACTAATTATTACTTCGGTATTTAATACAGAGTTATTATTACTGCCAATGTACACAATAATTAAGGTATATCTTATTATGATTTGGGTAAAATAACAAAATAGCACTGTGAAAGATTTAGGGAAGGTTTACGGAAAGCGAAATTGAAATTTAATTCTAAAAGCAATATCCCTAATAAACTATTAAACGTAGACAATTTTTTGAAGTAAAACTAAGTATACATCATCGTCGGCAGTAAATTACGATAGGTTGTTAAAATTAAATTTAAAATTAAATTTTTAATTGTCGACTTTTCAGAGAAATTGAATACAACCAACAGCATTACAAAAACATTGGCAAAATTCTTTTTTTTAAGGTAGATAAATAGCGTCGACTCTATACCAACCTATTTTCTAATTTGCATTTGCGTAATCTACAAATTAAAATTCCCTTTTCATTTTCATCGAAACTTGGACTTGAAATAACTCTAATTATTATTATTTAAAGTGCTTGGTCTAAAAAACAACTTATTAAATTCACTTACACCAAATTCACTAAATACTTATGAGTGATTTTGTAGTTACAGTACAAAAAGTAAATTGGGCCACAACCTCAAAAGAAAAATATATAAAAGGTCTCTAGCTTTTTTTAAAGCAAAGGCAGTGGAAAGGAAACTTAACTGCTTAATTTTATCTAGTTTATCTGATAAATAAGTTCTAACGAGAATAGTCGCATTTATATTTATATTAGTGAAACAGACCCTTAGTGGATATTTTCAGATTACTTAAAAAGAAGAAGGAACTTCGTTGTGCCTAGACATAAATAACTCGTTTTTAGTTTCCATCTGTTGGGCTCGTCAATATATTTCGATTTTAGTGACAGATTTAGATCTCGGCGGTATCGTTTTACGTTAAATGAATTTTGCTCTCAACGCATTTCTTCTCTAAAGCACGACTTCAGTTTTATTGGTTTCAATTTTTTTCTATGTTTAGGTATAATACTAATTATCATAGTGAAAAAATAATGTGTGAAATGTAAAGTGGGACTTACGTATGTCGTACCTACAACCGACAGACAACCTACAACCTACCTGTGCAAAGCAAAATAACAGTGCGTAAAGTAAAACAATAAAAAAAATGCTTTGTGCACTAAGATTGGTACGTAAACACTGGTTTTTTGTTAATTGTAGAAAAAATTGATTTTCAGTTTCATTCCAGATCCTAGTTTAGATAATAAAGTGAAAAGCTGAAAGAAACGCAAAAAAGCCGATTTTCTAAAAAAGAGTGTCTAGAACGTAGTAAAACACTACTAATGGGGCATTTCACGCGAAGCGGACAACGAAAAAAATTTGACATCTTGAAATTCGGTTATATTCGGGATAATTGTTCTCCTAGAAAGCATGATTGTAAATACATAATGATGTTTTTGTATGACACTTATTTGTGAAGATATTGACTTCTAAAAATTTGACGAAATATGAGCCACAAAGTTTTGGAAACTTTTATTAAAAAAACTGATGCATACTAAAATATTTAAAATCGTGCTTTATATAGAAGCTTTTCAGTGAAAAGCTGAAAGAATCGCAAAAAGCCGATTTTCTAAAAAAAAGAGTGTTTAGAACGCAGTAAAACACTACTAATAATTCTAAAGGCAGGGTACAAGTTTTAAAGTGGAAAAAATGCTTTGCAAATTGATTTGTGTACATCCAAGTGTAGATAAAAATGAAGAATTTTAAAAATAATAGATATGGCCTTTTACAAAATTCATTATACCAGGTGCGCAACCTTATCGCGCACCTAAGAAAATCTCGATTTTACAGTCCTGACTGTACGTTCAAAAGGTGTCTCACTTAATTTTTTGGTAATTTTTCACTTACAGATAAAAATAATAATTAAAAAAAGTTATTTTTGACCAAAAAGTCAAATCCCAAATTCTAAACTAATTCGAATTAAGTTGTCATTTAAAATGCATTGACAAATGTCAGTTAATCGCGATTAAAATTTAACTGCAATTAAAATATTCTGTAAATCGGCTCTTAGGACCGGTTTACAGAAAACGAAATTAAGATTTAATTCAGAATTAAATTAATTCGAATTAAGTTGCCATTTAAAATGCATTGACAAATGTCAAGTTAATCCCGATTAAAATTTAATTGCAATTAAAATGCTCTGTAAACCGGCCCTTAGGACCGGTTTATAGAAGCGTCATTAATTTAATTCGCAATTAAATGCGTGATTAACTGATCACGTGACCAAATCAAAGCAATTTGGTTGGTACATTCGCGTTGTTAACTTTACACAACGAATTAAATTTTAACAAAACTTTCTATAAACCGGCCCTAAGTCTAAAAACTGTAGTGAAATAAACAGTTAGTGCCCAAAATCTCACAAAACTGCTACGACTTTATGTATTAACAAAAAATTTAATAAAAATCGCGAAAGGTCCTTATCAAAGCACAGGCTGATGTGGCAAATTTCAGGATTTTCATTTCATTAGAAATGAAAATTTTCTTGGGTGTGCGATAAGGTTGCCCACCTTGTACAATCTGTCTATAAATGAATGTAGGATCGTAGTAAGTATTAAAAGTTTGCTGCTTCTTTCCAGAAAAAACGACCGTTAGTGTATGAAAAATTTAAATTTACTGTTTGTTTGAGTAGATAAAAATTGATACTTTTGAGAAATTTTATAGAAATAATATAATTAAATGCGGCAAATGCAAATTCCAGAGCCACCCGAGATCCTACACTCTTTTACAAACAGTCCGTAAAAAAGAATGAACAAAAAAATTTACTGGAAAAAAATCAACTTTACATAAACAATAAAAAGATTTAGCTCATCTTGTTTTTCCAATAAATTAGTAGTAATCCTGATCTAAAATCGTTTTTAGGTCATTAACCGGTTGCGGTTTTTCTCGCGATAAATCTCGACTGATAATAATTTTACTGCGTTTATTTCCTGTCTACTCAAAGGCATCAGCATCTAAAAAATAATTTTGTTTTAAAATAATAGTGAAAACTGCTTGTCTATAACAACTGTTAAACGCAAGTTATTTTGATTTAAAACTTGGATTATCATGTCAGAACCGCCTAGCGAGCATTTACTCCAATTTTATTGGTAGGTAAAGTCCATTCGGAATTAAAATCAATTGTCAATTTGTTTCAACGTTGGCAACTCCATTTAAAATTCGGAAATAAAATTAACTAGACGCCCTCTGGTGATGACTTTTGAACTATATCGAAAACAGTAAAGAAATTTTCGTAATGCCACATTTAACTGACATTTAATGAATTGTTCAACAATTTTGCGTGTATAGTGTTAATTACTTACAATAGAAAGAATTACTTTAAAAGTACGTGGTGGTAAATACTAGCGTTGACTTTGGTTCTGTAGTTTTTCGTGGTATAAAGTGTTTATTGTTGGAACTTGAAAGTGGATAAAAAGTGAAAAATATTTAAACTTTGATTACAAAGTGTTATCAAACAGTTGTCTAATTAAAGATTATAAGTAATGGATCACAGCGAACACAAAGTTTGGCTCAAGAAACCAATAAATTAGTGAAGTGTTATGAATTTTAGGTTAGAATTTTCCACTGAAAAAGTCATGAAATGCTGCGGTAAATCTACAAAACTACAATAAAGATTAACAACTGCTGATACATTTAAACGTAAATTATGCCAAAAGGTAGGCTTTTCAATGTCTTTGTAATAATTTTCCAATAAAGAAAGTGAACCAAACAATCATTCGTTATTCGTGTTTTCGTCATCTCTCATTTGTCAACATAAGTTTCTTGCATCAAAGATGCAATAATCATTCCGCATAGGCAATGTAATAATTGTGAAGCCTCAAAATTCGTACAACGCTCAAAATATCCGAATAAACATTTTCCCGCCATTTATGGTTACTGTTTTCGACCTAGCTCAGTGGCGCCCCCAACGGTAATTTTATTTCCGAATTAGTTATCCAAGCTTCGTTCCTATGGCAATGTTGCAAGGTTCCAACATAATTTCAAAATATTTGACACTGAGAATTGATTTCAAAATGAGGTTTACTAGTTAGTAATTCACGAGATGTGACAAATTCTATCAAGGGTTTCTATAAAGCTGATCAGGACGAAAATGTGGACAAATGAAAGAGATCATTTTGAATTTTGTTTCAAAAATATTAAAATGTTTTGAATTGTTGAGAGGGTTTTGCGAAGAAAGGCGGATATGACGTCACAATTTTTGATTTTCGAAGCAATTATCTCGATTATTTTTCATCAAAAGAAATTCTGAAAAAATTTTACTAAGATAAAGTGAAACCCTATTTTCAATTCCCGTTAAAACATAAAATTAAAATAAATTGAGTCACAACCATATCAGAACGCTTTGAAAAACTGACACCTACCTGTTGACACTGACACTTCGAAATGAACCCCACAAGCACTTCTCTACTAAGCCCCAAAAAAAACTCAACCCTTGAAGATACCTTCCAAAACGTTGTCCTCATGACCGAGATCGGAATGGACCTAAAGGAACGCTGCAACGCCGCTGAAAAATACATGACCCACCTGAAACTCCTCCTTTCCCAAGCAACTCGCGCCATCGAAACCCTGCACTCAACATCGAAATATTCGCTCCTGCAAGCCAAGAAACTGCTAAGTGGCACAAACGTGGCCAATTCAAACGCCAACACGCGACACGATTACGAAAAATTGCTCGGAGTGATTGATCGACAATTGAGCGATTTTGACGATCTCAAAGACATTGAAACGGAAAGCGAGCACAGCAATTCGTCTTATATCTCCGAGAAGATTAAATTTCTCGAATCCAAACAAAAACTCTTCGATCATAATTTGCCGCCGAGTGGTAGCAACAAAAGCGTCAAGTGCGATATTGACGAAAAATATCCCGAAAGTTGGTCGCGGGATTCGTCCATCGACTTGAACAACGTTGTGAATTTACCGCCGGTTCCCGAAGACGTTTTCACGAGTTTTACGAATAAGCCGAAGAGATCGTCGAGCTTGTCTTCGTTGAAAAGCATGCGGAAGGTCAAGCTGTTCCTACAAAGAGCCGAATATTCGGATGAGGATGATCTCAGTTCGGATAATGATGAGTTGGCACAGAAAGGAGACAGTGATGAGGGGAGTTCTCCGAAGAAGTTTCTAGGTAACATCAAAGAAGACCAACAATATTAAAACCAAATGTATTTATTATTGTTATGTTATTATCATCAAAACTAATTTCGAACCCTTGTACCTTCGTTGGATAATTGGACCAGTTTACAGTGTATTTGTTGCCTCCGATTTTTTTGCTGTTGTTAAGTATACTCAATGTCATAAAAATTGCAACACCAGGAAGGAATTAGAATTTTTTGACGAAACTTGGCACAAATGGTCGATTATTAGCGAGTGATAAATGATTAAAATTTGAACGAATTTAATCAAGTGGTAAGGGAGTTTTTAACATTTAAGTTCATTTACCAGCAAGTGTTATTCTTCCAATTTTTTGCTTTTCTGACTGTCTTTTTATGTGTTTTTTCAATTCGTTTAGGTTTAAGTGTTCTAAAAGCGCAATTAAGCCTGGAAACGAAAAAACAACAAAATTACTAACAATTTAAGCAGTTTTGAAAGAGGCATGATGTGACTACAAATAGGGGTTTTTCATTTAGAGAAATTGCTAGTCGTTTGGATAGAAATCGAAGTATCATTGAACATCAGTCAAAGACTGGAGAAGCCCCAGGACAGCGCGAAAGAGAAAGCATACCTTAAAAAAAAACAAATGAAGTCCAAAATGGTCGTCTTCGGAATATGGCTATAATTTAATTACGTCACAAATTTTTGCCCAATGGGTGGGTTTAAAGGTCGCCTTTTATCACGTCAGACTGTTTACCATCGACATTGGTCATTTGGACTGTTTCCTGTTGGATTTACTTGGTGTGGGAGGAATGGGCAAAAACGCATATCTAAGCCTAATCCATCAAACTTTTCGACCATAAGGTGGTCAATGTATACAGTGTATAATATCACCTGAGGATGGCCACTTTGTGGTTGAAACACGTTGTTTTTTTAAATAAAAGTTTTGGTGTGTCAGGTTTACGATGGAGAAATGAAAAGATGGAGGTGGCTGTGCAGTTTTGACAGCAGATAAACAAAAACCCTATCAACCAAACGATGCGCAAGAAAAAACAAAAAGCGACCTGTTTCTAGAATTTTTACTAAAATTGCTTATATCCAAGTTATGAATTTTATTCCAGTTAAAAATTCCACACTGTATAATCAATCATACAGGCAATCGCCTGTCAATAAAATTTTATTTTACGGAGAATGTGTCACTCGTTTTCCTATAAACCTCTTAGTTAGATGCATAGATTATAGATATTTATAGTGGTTAGATGTCTGATATTCGGGAATCCAAAATGCACAACCCTATACAGAACTCCGAGATGATTTCATTAATTAGGGAGTTTGAACTAGTTTGATAAAGAAAGTTAACCTGTCTCTACAAAGAGGAAGAGGATAATGATTTGGTACAGAAAGAAGACAGTGGTGGGGGAAGTTCTCTGAAGAAGTTTCTAGGTAGTAGGTAACATCAAAAAAGACCAAGAATATTAAAACTAAATGTATTTATTTATTGTTTATTAATGTAAGCGTTTAAAAAGAGTCATCGAAACTAATATTTCCGAACCCTTCCGTTGGATAATTATGCCTGACAGGATTACTAGCGATGGCTCTTATACATTTATACAACAGAACAATAAAAAAAGCAAATAACAAATAAACTGGCAAACCATAACCTAACGTAACGGCAACAATCCACCCGATCATTAAATAAGTCCAAAAGTGATAACTTGCGAAATACCTCAAACTAACTCTCGGCGGTAACTCCATACTAACCCTCGGAGAGCCAGGTTTGGTTTTATCATATTTATAGATTGTGAGAGGAGGGCACAAAAGTTGCCTCGACAAACGTCCCCAATACGTCTGATCGTAGTACAATTGGCAGAACTTTTGCCGGAACTGAAAACAACGCTTCAAAACACAAATCGCAACAAACCGCACTATTTACATTTTCGTTTATTTGAAGAGACAGTTGGTACAACATTCGAACTAAAAATGCTATTTCCATCGTTCGGATCGGATGTAAATCGGGGTCTCCTTCATATTTGATTTTCTTCATTCGTTCTCTGACCCGCTCCGGAGTGAGAAATTTGAAATCATTGGAAATTTCCAAACCGCTTGAACCGGAATTTGTGAGCACTGATGTGTCCGGCTCGGATTCGGGTACCTAGTTTTTAATTTTTAAATAGTTACTAATAATATAAGAGCGAAAACACAAGCTTAAAGTCCGAAGGCTGTCGATATGCAACGAGCGTATGCGAAAACTTTAAGCGTTTTCGTATGAGTGTTATTCAAATTTTTTTTGTTGAAACATTTTAATTTAAAACACGTTGCTATGAGAAGCGTCTTTTAAAATAGTGAAAGCATTAATTTAAAACGCGTTGCTGTGGGAAGGGTGTTTTAAAATAGTGTTTATTCTTCGACACTGTCAAAATTTACGGTTTTTCTCCTGTGTAAGGAAGTTTTGACAACTGTTTGGCATTTCTCAGTACGAAACGTCAGATTATTTTTAACAAATTTAAAGCAATTTTAAGCCTTGCTGAGTCTATTTCGAAGAATAAAATGTTGTATTCAACTCGTTTTTGTGTAAATCGGTTCATTTATTTCGCCTCGTGGATGATAAACCACTCGTTTTCACTCGTGGTTTAAAAATCCACTCGTGAAATAAAGCGTCCGATTTACACTCAAACTCATTAAATAAATAACTATTATAATCAAGGATTCAGATATTAAAAAGAAGGCTTAAAATGTCACCAACAACATAAAAATAAATATAAATACGTACCACTGGGCAACAAATCCCATTCTAGAGATTTTGATAAAATCGCGTTTGAAGTGTTGAAATAGGTACTTTTCTACCAAATAAAATGATCAAAATATTTTTTCCAACTTTGAATCCCATTTGCTTTAATCAGTTTGTCTTTCTTTCCCATTTCATCACTTTGTTATTACAAAAATTAAACCTGAAAGGTCCGTATTTAGAAATCATTAAATTTTTTTGTAAAAAGTATTTTTTTTAAGTTTATGGTTCTGTTATACATAAATAACAAAATGTTTGACATGTGCCCTTCAAATTTTGCTCCCCACTTTTATAAAATTTAGGTACCAACAGTGACTTTATCATGTTCTTTTAAATGCTATAATAAAGACTTCATTACAAAGAAGTTATTGTTAATTCACTATCTCTTTGCAATCGAAGGCCCATGGATAAGCTTTATTTCTGCAAAACTCAGAAAAAAATTCCAGAAAAACAAAAAACTTATAAAACCCCTAAAAAGTAATTTTCGGTTCACAATTTTTTTTAAAATAGTTGCAGGCATTTTTGACAAGGTCAGTTTTCGGCCAAAAATCAGAAAAATTAGACAAGATGTTTCGAGAAAATAAAAAAGGCGTTTTTTATAAGCACTGCTTTCCACAAAAATCAGAAAAATCTGACAAGATGTTTCGAGAAAATAAAAAAATGCGTTTTTTATAAGCACTCTTTTCCACAAAAATTAGAAAAATCTGACAAACGTTTTGCCAAAAAATGATTCGTCAAAGCATGAGTATAGTGAGGAAATCAAAAACCTTATTAAAGACCTAAAAAGTGCTTTATAAATTTTAATGTAATTAGTGTCAGACTGTAAGGTTTAGTTTTCTGCAAAAATCAGAATATACTCGTACGTATAATTAGCAAAAAAATGTCTAAATACGAACCAACGACAAAACAGTTTTAGAAAACAAAAACTAAAAAGAGCCCTAAAACGCGATTGTCGGTATTTTATTTTCACAATTTTATCAATCTTATTTAAAAAAATAATTCTGTAAATTACAACGCTGGCGATTTTATAGTTTTGAAACACCTAATATAGGATTGGTAAGTAATTACAGGCACATCGTCTCAATATTTTCTAATCTAGAGGTTGTGTCATCATCACAGACACCGGGTGACTATTAAAGACTGCAATCCTTGTTGCTAAATTTGAAATTTTACATTGGCAACGTTGTCTATCAAATTTAAATATCAAAACAACGGCTCCAGAGAACAAACTAAAAGGAAAGCCAATAACTTCAAGTATAAATATTTTTTATTGACACAACCTTGTGTAGAAAAACGTCAGTCTTAAATAAGATTTTTCTTTTTGAGAAAGGTGCCTCTGGTCTTTCACTGTGCAGGGAGTACTCAGCTTTGCCTAAATCGAAAAATTTTCAAAATACCCTAAATATACAGTGTTAGGGAATGTTTGATTAAAAATTTAAAGTCAGATAGAGAATGGCAAGACAAATGGATTAAGCAAAATTTATGTAAATCAAAAATGCATAGTTTTCCCAAAAAATCGTTCTGAAATTAAAGTCCTAAATTTTGAGAACCGCTGAACTAGAATTATAAAAATTAGCGTAAATTTGAATATTATTGACAAAACAAGGTAAATTAACTTCTTAGTCTACTACGTTATTCTTCTATTTCAGTTTGTGTTTTGTATTAAATTTTACAAACAAAAACAAATTTTTTTTCGTAAAATCGAAAATCTAGGAATGTTATTGGTTATTACTATATCGACAACGATTATCGGCACTTATATAACTACATAACTTATATAACTTTAACGGTTTCATTCAGAATACACACTATTGTAAAATTTTATATATTTATGCACATATTGAAACTAGTGTATTCGAGAACTTTTAATCTTTTTTCAAAATCTACAATGGCTGTTAAATGTGCTGTAACATAAAATTTGGTGCGGTACTACTTTTAATGCGGAGTGTTTGTAATTTGCTTTTGACTAATTAGTAATTAATCAATGGAATGGTATACCTATAAAAATATTAAAAGATCAAAATATAGAAAGCGGAAAAAAAAATGTTAATACATGATTTCGATCACAATGTTCAACTACATATTAAAAAATGTTCGATCAATAAATAATTACGTACCTCTGATAATTGGAACAGTTGCTTCAAGTGGTCTAGGGACTTATCCAAATATTCAGGAACCTTCAACCGTTCATTTAAGCTAAATTCGTCAGTGGTTGTTGGCGTATCGTAAAAAATTCTCAGAAAGTCGAAAAAGCTGACACTGTGTTCTTGTTCCTCCTGTTTTCTTATTTGTACCAACTCTTGCGCCACACTGATTGATCTCTTAATTTGTATAACTAATTCATACACCTTTAAAAATAAAAACACAAAAATACAGAAACCTGTAATTCAATTACGTTTCTCGCCCACCTCTGGAGCTGGCGGAACTGAAAACAACGGTTTATAACAAAACGAAGGTCCTTCCAATTCATAAATTCGTTGCTTTACAATCGCCGACCACTTTTTATCTCCCAATAAACTGTTCATAAAAGTCGAACTGTTAGCATCGGTCGTAAAATTCGACCCCCTTGGCGAATTAAAACCCGTCTCACTGATCATGGAAGTATTTATTGGCCATATATTTGACGAATTTAGGGAAGTATTAGTGCACCAGTTACTGGTCGGGTTCAAAGGCGGTAAATTAGACAGCCAATGGCTGCTGTAAGAGTGCGAAGGCGAGTGGTTATTTTCAATCGACTGTTCAATTTCTTTGAGAAGTGAGGCCAAATTCGGCTGATTAAAGACCTAAAAAAGCGATGTTGGTTCGACTTACATGACTTGAAAATCGCATTACTTTACTAATTCTGTACAACATGACGGACATTTTAGGGCTCACTAGATCCACTCTAGTAAACCTGGGAAGCAACTGTTGAAATATCACAACATAAATCAGTAAATTTTCCGCAATAAAGGGCAAATATTCGCGACCAACTGTTGGAGGCGCGGTGGTCATAGCGTCCTCAGCATCGAGATTTTGTTTTTTTCTGTAATAAACGGTGCAAAATCAATCGCAATTAAATAATTACGTACAGGTCGGCTTGCGTGGCATCGGGAGGATATCTCCAAGGCTGAATATAAGTCAACCACAGTTCTAACAGTAACCTGAAGGAGCCATCCAATGGCCACCTGTGTATCAAGTTTCGCAAAAAAATGTAAAATTTTCCCTCAACCATTGGAATCGCAATTTTTTTCAATTCACACATGTGAGTGTCATCGATTTTGGCACTTGCTGAAAACGCATGCAATTGCTTTATTAAAACACGGATTATTCGCATGTATTCCGATGTTGGGAGTTCCGTATATTGTAACAATCGCTGCAAAGAAATGTGTGATCAAAGCTAGTAATTTAAAGAAGGTAAGAGTGTCGTACCGGAACTGGAGAAGAGTTAAACGAACTGTTAATTTGATTGGTCGGTTGGCTGATTTGGTCGTTATTCAACCACATGTCTATGAAAACGGTCAAAACCGTTTCGCTCCTCCATATTTGGTTTCGCGGATGGCGACCCAAGTTTTGGGGAAACGAATACTCCTCAACTGATTTATTTAAAAGAGACGAGTTTAGCAGTTTTGAGCCAACTGGAGATCTAAAATTTGCCATAACATGGATCATGGTTAAGTTGCAGAAGACATTCAAGTAAGAGGTCGAAATATTTTAAGTTAGTGGATGTTCTAGTCATACTGACATAAAACATCAACTTGGTTATTTTAAATGGAAAGCTATGTTTTTTTGTATTTTTCAATTAAGCGAGTTATTCTAAAGATTTTTATCATATTTTGTGGATTTGCACTTTGCCTCTTAAATAGCATTAAAATTATGTTTTTCAAACACAAGTGTTCAGAAAATTTCTAAACACATTCAATGGTTGAAATTGCATTTAAACATTTGTTTCGGGGTTTTGAAACAACTAACAAACCCAAAATTCTGAACATAATTTTTGGAGTACTTTTGTAGTACACAAATTTTACATTAAAAGGCAAGAAATAAAGGCGATAATGACACGAAGACATTCAACTAAATACATAGTTTATGCGTATAAGTTCACTTTGTACACTACAGTTAATATACGGGGTGTCCCAGCGAGTTGGTAAAGTCCATTATTCATCTTTAAATGTTAGAAAAGTAAAAATTCAGCAGTAGACACTAATCCCCTGCCTCACCTAAAATTATTTTCAAATATACTGAGTGTTTCTGAAATGAGTTACAATACAAACTTATGTTTTTTTAAAGGAACACTATATTTTTTACATTTTCGGATGTAAGTTTTAAAACTAATGATTTTGATTTAAACTTTTATTGATCGATTTTGCTTAGTTTTTGATGTATTTTATTTTTTCCAACAAAAACACTTTCTAACACCACTGGTTTTTGAAAATAAATTCATGCTTTAAGACCGGTCTTATAAAACTTGTTTTTTAATATATTATTACTAATAGTTGTAAATCGGACGCTTTATTTCACGAGTGGAATATTAAACCACGAGTGAAAACGAGGCTTAAAATTGCTTTAAATTTGTTAAAAAAATCTGACGTATCAAAATGAGAAATATCAGTTGTCAAAACTTCCTTTATACAGGAGAAAAACTGTAAATTTGGACAGTGTCAAAAGATAAAAATTATTTTCAATTATTTTTCTCAAAAACGGTAGAGCTTTGGTTAAAATAAAAAAATAAAAATTCCTATTTTATTGTATCCATATGAAAATTTTCATTTTTTAGTATAACACTCCACTATTAAAATTGTAATTATTTTACTGTAAAAAATGATTAATATACGTTAGTTAATAATTTTTAATGATTCTTTTAATGTTTTAAGTTAAATATCTTTTGAGTTATCAGCAACAGACACTAAACTGTTATTGTTTTTAAATACACAATTTAAAAATGCAAAAATAAAAAATAAGGTGTTCCATTTAAAATTATAAATTATTCAACCTTTAACAACCTTCTTAATTTCTTTATTTTCTTGATTGGAGTGAGCTAAAAAAAGTTATATCCTTAAGGTTTGAACATTCTTCTTTAAATGGTAAAAGTCCCACATTTCTAGGAATCTTAGTTTTTGAGTAAGAAATTTAAAAAAGCATGTTTTTGTTAGAAAAACTAGATTATTTCAAAAAATAAGCAAAATTGATCAATAAAAGTTTAGGTCAAAATCATTAGATTTAAAAGCTACGTCCAAAAATGCAAAAAATATAGGGTGTTTCATTTAAAAAATCACAACTTTGTATTGTAAGTCATTTCAGAAACAACCTGTGATATTTAAAAATAATTATAGATAAGGCAGGAGGTTAGTATCTACGACTGAAGGAATGTTTTTTACTTTTCTAACATTTAAAGATGAATAATAAACTTTACCAACACGCTGGCACACCTGTATTACAGTTTGTTAAATAATAAGAATGTGCTCATTTATTTACGTTACCAACCTAAAAACCATTAAATAATTAGTGGGTAGTAGTTCTCATAAATACCAACATGACAACATTTTGCCACTTGTTAAAAAAAACTTTAATAAAAGTGAAAAACAACTATTACAATGTAACGAAAATAAAATGATAATACAGTCTGAAAGACAGGTAAGACACAATTAAATTGGGGAAATCTTTTAATAACAATTAAACTTGGAAGCAAATGAAACTAATCCGTCATTTAAAAGATTTTAAACTTTTTTGGGACCCCAACTGTTCTTACATTTTTCTTGTATGTTTAAACAACATCACAGTGTTTTAAGAAATAGTAGACGCTATTTTTTATAGTTTTATCTCAAGTTTGTGCTTTAGATTGTAGTTTTTTGAAAAAGTCGTCAGTTTTTCCCGACTTTTGATGCTCAACGTTTCTGTCTTTTTCAGACAACTAATGAACTAGTTAAATTTAAAACAACTTCCATCTCTACTCCGCTCTATTTATGGAAAAAAATATAAACAAAATTCTTACTTCATTTGTTGCAGCGGCTGGATTGGATTTTTCCCATTATAATAAATCGCAGGCAAGACTGTAGCCCCAGGAGTGGTTGGTAAAAAGTGAAGCATATAATCGCAGCATAACACATAATAAACCGTATTCCACGACGCTTGTTGTTGTGTAGTTAAAACAGACCCCGATCTTTGGTGCCAAGGATTGATCAAATGATACGCAAAATGAAACATATAATAATCAAAAGGGTCTTAAAAAAATAATCAAATAACATTCAATCAAACAAACACAAAAGTCTTACTCAATAATAATGAAATCACGTGTTTGGTCTGCGGATTAACATGAACAATATCTGCATAAAACGGGTGTAACTGGGCATTTTCCAGTATCTGTTGTACCTTAACCTACAAAAGTTCAAGAGGTCACAAAAATTGCTTCACGATTTTGTGAAACACGTACAGGTAAATACATTACCGGAAAATCGTATTTAGCAGATGGATCTTTGAGAAGTGTATAAATTAACTTAAAGACAGGTCCACAAGGCGATAAAAAATGCTCCAGTTGTCGGAAATCCTCATTAACATCTCTGGCTACACGTAAGCCCCAACTTACTGTGCCTTGCGGCCCGAATATGTTGTCGATTAGTAGGGGGAAAAAATTCTGCAAATCTAAGGTGCTTCCCCGATCAAATAACACGGTTAGTTCGGCACATCGGGCTCTGATAGGGAGCGTCAGGGCTCGCCGGACGCGATTCTAATCAAATAAATGGTATCTGCATTACATAAATTACCGGTAAACTTACCATAAAACTGTCTGTTTCGTTATTCAACATTTTAGCGTTTAAGTACACACACAGTAAATAAATTTGAAACGTTTTTTTTAACCAACAATTAACATAACCTAATTTTCTGAAATGGGTGATTTGTTTACACTTATAGGTTATGTTCCTAGAATAACACTTTTATAGAAGCGGAACATAATGGTTGGCAATGAATTCCTAGCTGAAGCCATCTAGCCGCATCATCACGTACTAAAAATGGCGCGAATTTAAAATAATTCCGATTACTTTATATTTTTTTAATTTTTGCTCACGTCAAAATGATGCCAATACCTTATCAAATACAATTATTATGAAAATTTCTTAATTGTATTTGAAAAGGTGGATGCACAGACAGCACAGATGGAAGAATTTTACCCAACATGACACGATCACATTTAATGTTAAAGATATTTATTAAATCCATTAAGTTTACGAAACTAATAGTCGTCACCGAATCGATGATAAAGACATACTTGCAATCAGCCAAACTGGCACCGGTCTGGCACCTTATGTTTGCAACTTCTGTCTATGGGAGTCTCCTCGCAGTGTGACTCACTTGCGGTTCGATCTCAAAAAACTCACTTTTGGGAAAAACGCACCTATCTACGTAAACCTTCTGGAGCTCATTACTACGTTATATTTTTGGAGATCATGTTGTTCCTAACCGATAGTAGGCAATAGTCTAACCTAAAGACGACACTTTGATCCACTATAATAATAAAAATTAACGTGATATTATAAAAAATAAACTCAAATTAAAATCAACAAAAATGGTGATTCAAGTAAAAAGTGAGTGAAAATAAAAATTATTTTTCTAATGTTATTTTCAATTTGCACAAGAAAATTCATAGTGTACGGTCATCAGGGCACTCAGAGGAATCGTTTGGTGTAAGTTTCAGCTTGCAAATCCAGAAGTAGTTAAAGTAAAAAATTACCAAGTTATACTTTATGTTTTATTACGTGGTAAAGTTAACAACACACGTTAACATACCCTTTATAAACGTTTAAACACCCTTTTTCATGAAAAGGTTGACACGAGAAGTGCATTTTTCAATAAATCTCACTGAAATTTATGTCGTTGACTCAAGGTAGATTTGTCTGTCCTTAAACATGTTCAATAATAATTAATAGCGCTCTAGAAGAGCAGGAAAACACACAAAAAACATTAAAGTTAAAATTTAACACTTCAGAAGAGAGCATAATACACCCTAACCCTACTTTCTGAACTTTTGTCCTTATCTGGCAATAGCACAGAATAAAGGTAGAGATTTCGACCCTAAATATCCTATCATAACGCTCTGAAAGGGCAGAGATGGAGACAAAATTCATAAAAGTGTAAATTTTGTCATTTTCGGGTGACAACATAACCCTACTTTTGGAACCTACCGAATTTTCAACAAAACGAAACAAACAAACAATGTGGCTATACGCATTGCGATACCACTAATTTTCGCACCAAAATTTCACATTGCCAGTTTCTGTTTAAATAAAAACATGCATTTTTATTTTTCCATTGACTGCATGCGAAACTTTTATAATTTTAGACGTTTATAGGCAAATACATTTGTCATAATTAATTTTTTTAGATCAATGCTGTTCTATTTTAAATAATTCTGTGTACAAATGTTTCTAAATTTGACGAATTTTTCCAGTGAATATTTCTGGTAATGACTTGTTTTAGACTTAGTGACGTCACATCCGTGACGTGTCCCGAGGTTAGGTGTGCGGCGCAGGCGGCGAGAGCGCTTCAGTCGACAGCGAGCAGCGGCACGGGTCAGATGGGTAGCGGGAGCAGGAGGCGAGGCGAAGCGAGGTGAGGCGGTTTATTTAAATTATTGTGTATTGTGCCGTTTCGTTCAATTTATTCAGTTTGTTACTTGCCGTTGTCGCGAACGGACGTGTGCTCAATTAAATCTAAATTTTTCGGTTTAAATTTTAAATTCGGTGACTAATGATTGCGGTTAGTGTGTGTGTGTTAGTGCCAATGGAATGGACTTTGAGGAAACAATCCGGATTAAAGGGTAAGTTTGCAGTGATTTATTTTTAGAAAATTAAATCAAATCTGTAGCAGACGTGCGTTTTAATTTCTTAAATTCGGTATTGAAAAGTCATAGTTTGAGTGACACCCTAGAATAACACTTTTATAGAAGCGGAACATAATGGTTGGCAATGAATTCTTAGCTGGAGCCATCTAGCCGCATCATCACGTACTAAAAATGGCGCGAATTAAATAATCCCGATTACTTTGTATTTTTTAAATTTTTGCTCACGTCAAAATGATGTCAAAACCTTATCAAATACAATTATTATGAAAATTTTCTAACTGTATTTGAAAAGGTGGATGCACAAACAGCACAAATGGAAGAATTTTACCCAACATGACACGATCTAAACACATTTAATATTAAAGATATTTATTAAATCCATTAAGTTTACAAAACTGATAGTCGTCACCGCATCGATGATAAAGACATACTTGCAATCAGCCAAACTGGCACCTTATGTTTGCAACTTTTGTCTATGGGAATCTCCTCACAGTGTGACTCACTTGCGGTTCGCTCTCAAAAAACTCACTTTTGGGAAAAACGCACCTATCTATGAAAATCTTCTGGAGCTCATTACTACGTTATATTCTTGGAGATCATGTTGTTCCTAACCGATAGTAGGCAATAGTCTAACCCAAACACGACACCTTGAACCACTATCTTAATAAAACTTTGAAAAATTAACGTGATATTATAAAAAATAAACTCAAATTTTGCTGACGTTTGTGAAATTTTTACTTGTCAGCCGCGCATCGGTACCACGTTTTTCTTCAATAATATGAAATTTTAAATCCGCCAATAGGATTTCTTTTTCCCGTAAAACACTAAGGCCATCTATCCGCATCATCAGTAAAACCTATTTCAGTGAGGGTTCGATTTGGCTATATCAGTTCGGGATGCCTGAGTGACACATTTTAAATTCAGTAACTATAAAGAAAACACTCAAACAATTTATCGTCGCGTTTTGATTTTGTCTTTAATTTCAATCGATGAAAGTCACTTGCTCTAAATTTAATGCAAACATATTTTTTTTGGTTTCATTTTTATTATTATTATTATTTTTTTTAATGCTACAAACGGTAGCCAACGTGGAAGCGCTGAAGGTAGGTGCATTTTATTTTTGTGTCGTGTTTGTTTATTTATTTCACAGACCAATAATTCGTTAAAATTTATTTGCAAATAAAATGTTGTGTACACCGGCTTTATTACGGTGTTGAAAAGTCATAGTTTGAGTGACACGTTTTAAATTCAGTAACTATAAAGAAAACACTCAAACAATTTATCGTCGCGTTTTGATTTTGTCTTTAATTTCAATCGATGAAAGTCACTTGCTCTAAATTTAATGCAAACATTTTTTTTTTTTTGGTTTCATTTTTATTATTATTATTATTTTTTTAATGCTACAAACGGTAGCCAACGTGGAAGCGCTGAAGGTAGGTGCATTTTATTTTTGTGTCGTGTTTGTTTATTTATTTCACAAACCAATAATTCGTTAAAATTTATTTGCAAATAAAATGTTGTGTACACCGGCTTTATTACGGTGTTGAAAAGTCATAGTTTGAGTGACACGTTTTAAATTCAGTAACTATAAAGAAAACACTCAAACAATTTATCGTCGCGTTTTGATTTTGTCTTTAATTTCAATCGATGAAAGTCACTTGCTCTAAATTTAATGCAAACATATTTTTTTTGGTTTCATTTTTATTGTTATTATTTTTTTTAATGCTACAAACGGTAGCCAACGTGGAAGCGCTGAAGGTAGGTTCATTTTATTTTTGTGTCGTGTTTGTTTATTTATTTCACAAACCAATAATTCGTTAAAATTTATTTGCAAATAAAATGTTGTGTACACCGGCTTTATTACGGTGTTGAAAAGTCATAGTTTGAGTGACACGTTTTAAATTCAGTAACTATAAAGAAAACACTCAAACAATTTATCGTCGCGTTTTGATTTTGTCTTTAATTTCAATCGATGAAAGTCACTTGCTCTAAATTTAATGCAAACATTTTTTTTTTTTGGTTTCATTTTTATTATTATTATTATTTTTTTAATGCTACAAACGGTAGCCAACGTGGAAGCGCTGAAGGTAGGTGCATTTTATTTTTGTGTCGTGTTTGTTTATTTATTTCACAAACCAATAATTCGTTAAAATTTATTTGCAAATAAAATGTTGTGTACACCGGCTTTATTACGGTGTTGAAAAGTCATAGTTTGAGTGACACGTTTTAAATTCAGTAACTATAAATAAAACACTCAAACAATTTATCGTCGCGTTTTGATTTTGACTTTAATTTCAATCGATGAAAGTCACTTGCTCTAAATTTAATGAAAACATTTTTTTTTGGTTTCATTTTTATTATTATTATTTTTTTTAATGCTACAAACGGTAGCCAACGTGGAAGCGCTGAAGGTAGGTGCATTTTATTTTTGTGTCGTGTTTGTTTATTTATTTCACAAACCAATAATTCGTTAAAATTTATTTGCAAATAAAATGTTGTGTACACCGGCTTTATTACGGTGTTGAAAAGTCATAGTTTGAGTGACACGTTTCAAATTCAGTAACTATAAAGAAAACACTCAAACAATTTATCGTCGCGTTTTGATTTTGTCTTTAATTTCAATCGATGAAAGTCACTTGCTCTAAATTTAATGCAAACATTTTTTTTGGTTTCATTTTTATTATTATTATTATTTTTTTTAATGCTACAAACGGTAGCCAACGTGGAAGCGCTGAAGGTAGGTGCATTTTATTTTTGTGTCGTGTTTGTTTATTTATTTCACAAACCAATAATTCGTTAAAATTTATTTGCAAATAAAATGTTGTGTACACCGGCTCTAATACGGTGTTGAAAAGTCATAGTTTGAGCGACACGTTTTAAATTCAGTAACTATAAAGAAAACACTCAAACAATTTATCGTCGCGTTTTGATTTTGTCTTTAATTTCAATCGATGAAAGTCACTTGCTCTAAATTTAATGAAAACATTTTTTTTGGTTTCATTTTTATTATTATTTTTTTAATGCTACAAACGGTAGCCAACGTGGAAGCGATATCAAGGTAGGTGCATTTATCTATTGAGGTGTTGAAATTAATAACTTGATTGTCACATATTGAATCGTATTGTGTGTTTTTTATTTTGTTTAATATTAATAAAATGTCACTTGCTCTAACTTTAATGCAAATAAAGATTTTTAATGGTGTTGTTTTCATTTCTTTTTAATGTTTTGCTACAAACTGTAGCCAACGCAGAAGCCAAATGAAGGTAGGTGCATTTTTTTACTCTTTATCTTGTGAGGTATTGAATTTAATAATTTGAGTGCCATATATTGAAACGTATTGTGTATTCTTTATTTTGTATAATATTGATTACAGTAACTTTCATGCAAAAAAGATTGATATTTGTGTTGTATTTTTTCATTACACAAACCAATAATTCCTTTATTCCCTTCATTTTCTAATAATCATTGTTTACCTCGTCCTTATTTCCTTTTTTCCTGGCAAGAATGCTCTAAACCTCCACGTGGTTCTTGCTGGACAAATTAGTTATTACCTAATTTGACCAATTAGAGCAATCCTTAAATACAGACTGATCCAGAAATACTGAGTCTGTTGGCAACACTGGACTTAAATTTTTAAGGATACTAATGGAGTACTCTTCCAGTTAACAACAATTTAACATTTTTGTGGGGTTGTACGTCAAATAATTGTCAAGAGAAATCGAATTCGGTTACAGTGTTGCAAATTACGAGCACAAATACTTTCAAATGTGTTGCCAACAGACTCAGTATTTCTGGATCAGTCTGTATAATAATATTGCTGATTGTTTTTTACAGCCGTAAAATTGTGTCGCTTGTTGTAATTTTCATGCAAATAAAGATTTTTTTATTGGTGTTGTTTTTAATTTTTTTAATGCTACAAACGGTAGCCAACGTGGAAGCGCTGAAGGTAGGTGCATTTTATTTTTGTGTCGTGTTTATTTATTTTCACAAACCAATAATTCGTTAAAATTTAATTGCAAATAAAATGTTGTGTACACCGGCTTTATTACGGTGTTGAAAAGTCATAGTTTGAGTGACACGTTTTAAATTCAGTAACTATAAAGAAAACACTCAAACAATTTATCGTCGCGTTTTGATTTTGTCTTTAATTTCAATCGATGAAAGTCACTTGCTCTAAATTAATGAAAACATTTTTTTTGGTTTCATTTTTATTATTATTATTATTTTTTTTAATGCTACAAACGGTAGCCAACGTGGAAGCGCTGAAGGTAGGTTCATTTTATTTTTGTGTCGTGTTTGTTTATTTATTTCACAAACCAATAATTCGTTAAAATTTAATTGCAAATAAAATGTTGTGTACACCGGCTTTATTACGGTGTTGAAAAGTCATAGTTTGAGTGACACGTTTTAAATTCAGTAACTATAAAGAAAACACTCAAACAATTTATCGTCGCGTTTTGATTTTGTCTTTAATTTCAATCGATGAAAGTCACTTGCTCTAAATTTAATGCAAACATTTTTTTTGGTTTCATTTTTATTATTATTATTATTTTTTTTAATGCTACAAACGGTAGCCAACGTGGAAGCGCTGAAGGTAGGTGCATTTTATTTTTGTGTCGTGTTTGTTTATTTATTTCACAAACCAGTAATTCGTTAAAACTTATTTGCAAATAAAATGTTGTGTACACCGGCTTTATTACGGTGTTGAAAAGTCATAGTTTGAGTGACACGTTTTAAATTCAGTAACTATAAAGAAAACACTCAAACAATTTATCGTCGCGTTTTGATTTTGCCTTTAATTTCAATCGATGAAAGTCACTTGCTCTAAATTTAATGCAAACATATTTTTTTTGGTTTCATTTTTATTATTATTATTATTTTTTTTAATGCTACAAACGGTAGCCAACGTGGAAGCGCTGAAGGTAGGTGCATTTTATTTTTGTGTCGTGTTTGTTTATTTATTTCACAAACCAATAATTCGTTAAAACTTATTTGCAAATAAAATGTTGTGTACACCGGCTTTATTACGGTGTTGAAAAGTCATAGTTTGAGTGACACGTTTTAAATTCAGTAACTATAAAGAAAACACTCAAACAATTTATCGTCGCGTTTTGATTTTGCCTTTAATTTCAATCGATGAAAGTCACTTGCTCTAAATTTAATGCAAACATATTTTTTTTGGTTTCATTTTTATTATTATTATTATTTTTTTTAATGCTACAAACGGTAGCCAACGTGGAAGCGCTGAAGGTAGGTGCATTTTATTTTTGTGTCGTGTTTGTTTATTTATTTCACAAACCAATAATTCGTTAAAACTTATTTGCAAATAAAATGTTGTGTACACCGGCTTTATTACGGTGTTGAAAAGTCATAGTTTGAGTGACACGTTTTAAATTCAGTAACTATAAAGAAAACACTCAAACAATTTATCGTCGCGTTTTGATTTTGCCTTTAATTTCAATCGATGAAAGTCACTTGCTCTAAATTTAATGCAAACATATTTTTTTTGGTTTCATTTTTATTATTATTATTATTTTTTTAATGCTACAAACGGTAGCCAACGTGGAAGCGCTGAAGGTAGGTGCATTTTATTTTTGTGTCGTGTTTGTTTATTTATTTCACAAACCAATAATTCGTTAAAATTTAATTGCAAATAAAATGTTGTGTACACCGGCTTTATTACGGTGTTGAAAAGTCATAGTTTGAGTGACACGTTTTAAATTCAGTAACTATAAAGAAAACACTCAAACAATTTATCGTCGCGTTTTGATTTTGTCTTTAATTTCAATCGATGAAAGTCACTTGCTCTAAATTTAATGCAAACATTTTTTTTTTTTGGTTTCATTTTTATTATTATTATTATTTTTTTAATGCTACAAACGGTAGCCAACGTGGAAGCGCTGAAGGTAGGTGCATTTTATTTTTGTGTCGTGTTTGTTTATTTATTTCACAAACCAATAATTCGTTAAAATTTATTTGCAAATAAAATGTTGTGTACACCGGCTTTATTACGGTGTTGAAAAGTCATAGTTTGAGTGACACGTTTTAAATTCAGTAACTATAAAGAAAACACTCAAACAATTTATCGTCGCGTTTTGATTTTGTCTTTAATTTCAATCGATGAAAGTCACTTGCTCTAAATTTAATGCAAACATATTTTTTTTGGTTTCATTTTTATTATTATTATTTTTTTTAATGCTACAAACGGTAGCCAACGTGGAAGCGCTGAAGGTAGGTGCATTTTATTTTTGTGTCGTGTTTGTTTATTTATTTCACAAACCAATAATTCGTTAAAATTTAATTGCAAATAAAATGTTGTGTACACCGGCTTTATTACGGTGTTGAAAAGTCATAGTTTGAGTGACACGTTTTAAATTCAGTAACTATAAAGAAAACACTCAAACAATTTATCGTCGCGTTTTGATTTTGTCTTTAATTTCAATCGATGAAAGTCACTTGCTCTAAATTTAATGCAAACATTTTTTTTTTGGTTTCATTTTTATTATTATTTTTTTAATGCTACAAACGGTAGCCAACGTGGAAGCGCTGAAGGTAGGTGCATTTTATTTTTGTGTCGTGTTTATTTATTTTCACAAACCAATAATTCGTTAAAATTTAATTGCAAATAAAATGTTGTGTACACCGGCTTTATTACGGTGTTGAAAAGTCATAGTTTGAGTGACACGTTTTAAATTCAGTAACTATAAAGAAAACACTCAAACAATTTATCGTCGCGTTTTGATTTTGTCTTTAATTTCAATCGATGAAAGTCACTTGCTCTAAATTTAATGCAAACATATTTTTTTTGGTTTCATTTTTATTATTATTATTTTTTTTAATGCTACAAACGGTAGCCAACGTGGAAGCGCTGAAGGTAGGTGCATTTTATTTTTGTGTCGTGTTTGTTTATTTATTTCACAAACCAATAATTCGTTAAAATTTAATTGCAAATAAAATGTTGTGTACACCGGCTTTATTACGGTGTTGAAAAGTCATAGTTTGAGTGACACGTTTTAAATTCAGTAACTATAAAGAAAACACTCAAACAATTTATCGTCGCGTTTTGATTTTGTCTTTAATTTCAATCGATGAAAGTCACTTGCTCTAAATTTAATGCAAACATATTTTTTTTGGTTTCATTTTTATTATTATTATTTTTTTTAATGCTACAAACGGTAGCCAACGTGGAAGCGCTGAAGGTAGGTGCATTTTATTTTTGTGTCGTGTTTGTTTATTTATTTCACAAACCAATAATTCGTTAAAATTTAATTGCAAATAAAATGTTGTGTACACCGGCTTTATTACGGTGTTGAAAAGTCATAGTTTGAGTGACACGTTTTAAATTCAGTAACTATAAAGAAAACACTCAAACAATTTATCGTCGCGTTTTGATTTTGTCTTTAATTTCAATCGATGAAAGTCACTTGCTCTAAATTTAATGCAAACATTTTTTTTTTGGTTTCATTTTTATTATTATTTTTTTAATGCTACAAACGGTAGCCAACGTGGAAGCGCTGAAGGTAGGTGCATTTTATTTTTGTGTCGTGTTTATTTATTTTCACAAACCAATAATTCGTTAAAATTTAATTGCAAATAAAATGTTGTGTACACCGGCTTTATTACGGTGTTGAAAAGTCATAGTTTGAGTGACACGTTTTAAATTCAGTAACTATAAAGAAAACACTCAAACAATTTATCGTCGCGTTTTGATTTTGTCTTTAATTTCAATCGATGAAAGTCACTTGCTCTAAATTTAATGCAAACATTTTTTTTTGGTTTCATTTTTATTATTATTTTTTTAATGCTACAAACGGTAGCCAACGTGGAAGCGCTGAAGGTAGGTGCATTTTATTTTTGTGTCGTGTTTATTTATTTTCACAAACCAATAATTCGTTAAAATTTAATTGCAAATAAAATGTTGTGTACACCGGCTCTAATACGGTGTTGAAAAGTCATAGTTTGAGCGACACGTTTTAAATTCAGTAACTATAAAGAAAACACTCAAACAATTTATCGTCGCGTTTTGATTTTGTCTTTAATTTCAATCGATGAAAGTCACTTGCTCTAAATTTAATGCAAACATTTTTTTTTGGTTTCATTTTTATTATTATTATTATTTTTTTTAATGCTACAAACGGTAGCCAACGTGGAAGCGCTGAAGGTAGGTGCATTTTATTTTTGTGTCGTGTTTGTTTATTTATTTCACAAACCAATAATTCGTTAAAATTTAATTGCAAATAAAATGTTGTGTACACCGGCTTTATTACGGTGTTGAAAAGTCATAGTTTGAGTGACACGTTTTAAATTCAGTAACTATAAAGAAAACACTCAAACAATTTATCGTCGCGTTTTGATTTTGTCTTTAATTTCAATCGATGAAAGTCACTTGCTCTAAATTTAATGCAAACATTTTTTTTTTGGTTTCATTTTTATTATTATTTTTTTAATGCTACAAACGGTAGCCAACGTGGAAGCGCTGAAGGTAGGTGCATTTTATTTTTGTGTCGTGTTTATTTATTTTCACAAACCAATAATTCGTTAAAATTTAATTGCAAATAAAATGTTGTGTACACCGGCTCTAATACGGTGTTGAAAAGTCATAGTTTGAGCGACACGTTTTAAATTCAGTAACTATAAAGAAAACACTCAAACAATTTATCGTCGCGTTTTGATTTTGTCTTTAATTTCAATCGATGAAAGTCACTTGCTCTAAATTTAATGCAAACATTTTTTTTTGGTTTCATTTTTATTATTATTATTATTTTTTTTAATGCTACAAACGGTAGCCAACGTGGAAGCGCTGAAGGTAGGTGCATTTTATTTTTGTGTCGTGTTTGTTTATTTATTTCACAAACCAATAATTCGTTAAAATTTAATTGCAAATAAAATGTTGTGTACACCGGCTTTATTACGGTGTTGAAAAGTCATAGTTTGAGTGACACGTTTTAAATTCAGTAACTATAAAGAAAACACTCAAACAATTTATCGTCGCGTTTTGATTTTGTCTTTAATTTCAATCGATGAAAGTCACTTGCTCTAAATTTAATGCAAACATTTTTTTTTGGTTTCATTTTTATTATTATTTTTTTAATGCTACAAACGGTAGCCAACGTGGAAGCGCTGAAGGTAGGTGCATTTTATTTTTGTGTCGTGTTTATTTATTTTCACAAACCAATAATTCGTTAAAATTTAATTGCAAATAAAATGTTGTGTACACCGGCTTTATTACGGTGTTGAAAAGTCATAGTTTGAGTGACACGTTTTAAATTCAGTAACTATAAAGAAAACACTCAAACAATTTATCGTCGCGTTTTGATTTTGTCTTTAATTTCAATCGATGAAAGTCACTTGCTCTAAATTTAATGCAAACATTTTTTTTTGGTTTCATTTTTATTATTATTTTTTTAATGCTACAAACGGTAGCCAACGTGGAAGCGCTGAAGGTAGGTGCATTTTATTTTTGTGTCGTGTTTATTTATTTTCACAAACCAATAATTCGTTAAAATTTAATTGCAAATAAAATGTTGTGTACACCGGCTCTAATACGGTGTTGAAAAGTCATAGTTTGAGCGACACGTTTTAAATTCAGTAACTATAAAGAAAACACTCAAACAATTTATCGTCGCGTTTTGATTTTGTCTTTAATTTCAATCGATGAAAGTCACTTGCTCTAAATTTAATGCAAACATTTTTTTTTGGTTTCATTTTTATTTTTATTATTATTTTTTTTAATGCTACAAACGGTAGCCAACGTGGAAGCGCTGAAGGTAGGTGCATTTTATTTTTGTGTCGTGTTTATTTATTTTCACAAACCAATAATTCGTTAAAATTTAATTGCAAATAAAATGTTGTGTACACCGGCTCTAATACGGTGTTGAAAAGTCATAGTTTGAGCGACACGTTTTAAATTCAGTAACTATAAAGAAAACACTCAAACAATTTATCGTCGCGTTTTGATTTTGTCTTTAATTTCAATCGATGAAAGTCACTTGCTCTAAATTTAATGAAAACATTTTTTTTGGTTTCATTTTTATTATTATTTTTTTAATGCTACAAACGGTAGCCAACGTGGAAGCGATATCAAGGTAGGTGCATTTATCTATTGAGGTGTTGAAATTAATAACTTGATTGTCACATATTGAATCGTATTGTGTGTTTTTTATTTTGTTTAATATTAATAAAATGTCACTTGCTCTAACTTTAATGCAAATAAAGATTTTTAATGGTGTTGTTTTCATTTCTTTTTAATGTTTTGCTACAAACTGTAGCCAACGCAGAAGCCAAATGAAGGTAGGTGCATTTTTTTACTCTTTATCTTGTGAGGTATTGAATTTAATAATTTGAGTGCCATATATTGAAACGTATTGTGTATTCTTTATTTTGTATAATATTGATTACAGTAACTTTCATGCAAAAAAGATTGATATTTGTGTTGTATTTTTTCATTACACAAACCAATAATTCCTTTATTCCCTTCATTTTCTAATAATCATTGTTTACCTCGTCCTTATTTCCTTTTTTCCTGGCAAGAATGCTCTAAACCTCCACGTGGTTCTTGCTGGACAAATTAGTTATTACCTAATTTGACCAATTAGAGCAATCCTTAAATACAGACTGATCCAGAAATACTGAGTCTGTTGGCAACACTGGACTTAAATTTTTAAGGATACTAATGGAGTACTCTTCCAGTTAACAACAATTTAACATTTTTGTGGGGTTGTACGTCAAATAATTGTCAAGAGAAATCGAATTCGGTTACAGTGTTGCAAATTACGAGCACAAATACTTTCAAATGTGTTGCCAACAGACTCAGTATTTCTGGATCAGTCTGTATAATAATATTGCTGATTGTTTTTTACAGCCGTAAAATTGTGTCGCTTGTTGTAATTTTCATGCAAATAAAGATTTTTTTATTGGTGTTGTTTTTAATTTTTTTAATGCTACAAACGGTAGCCAACGTGGAAGCGCTGAAGGTAGGTGCATTTTATTTTTGTGTCGTGTTTATTTATTTTCACAAACCAATAATTCGTTAAAATTTAATTGCAAATAAAATGTTGTGTACACCGGCTTTATTACGGTGTTGAAAAGTCATAGTTTGAGTGACACGTTTTAAATTCAGTAACTATAAAGAAAACACTCAAACAATTTATCGTCGCGTTTTGATTTTGTCTTTAATTTCAATCGATGAAAGTCACTTGCTCTAAATTAATGAAAACATTTTTTTTGGTTTCATTTTTATTATTATTATTATTTTTTTTAATGCTACAAACGGTAGCCAACGTGGAAGCGCTGAAGGTAGGTGCATTTTATTTTTGTGTCGTGTTTGTTTATTTATTTCACAAACCAATAATTCGTTAAAATTTAATTGCAAATAAAATGTTGTGTACACCGGCTTTATTACGGTGTTGAAAAGTCATAGTTTGAGTGACACGTTTTAAATTCAGTAACTATAAAGAAAACACTCAAACAATTTATCGTCGCGTTTTGATTTTGTCTTTAATTTCAATCGATGAAAGTCACTTGCTCTAAATTTAATGCAAACATTTTTTTTTGGTTTCATTTTTATTATTATTTTTTTAATGCTACAAACGGTAGCCAACGTGGAAGCGCTGAAGGTAGGTGCATTTTATTTTTGTGTCGTGTTTATTTATTTTCACAAACCAATAATTCGTTAAAATTTAATTGCAAATAAAATGTTGTGTACACCGGCTTTATTACGGTGTTGAAAAGTCATAGTTTGAGTGACACGTTTTAAATTCAGTAACTATAAAGAAAACACTCAAACAATTTATCGTCGCGTTTTGATTTTGTCTTTAATTTCAATCGATGAAAGTCACTTGCTCTAAATTTAATGCAAACATTTTTTTTTTGGTTTCATTTTTATTATTATTTTTTTAATGCTACAAACGGTAGCCAACGTGGAAGCGCTGAAGGTAGGTGCATTTTATTTTTGTGTCGTGTTTATTTATTTTCACAAACCAATAATTCGTTAAAATTTAATTGCAAATAAAATGTTGTGTACACCGGCTCTAATACGGTGTTGAAAAGTCATAGTTTGAGCGACACGTTTTAAATTCAGTAACTATAAAGAAAACACTCAAACAATTTATCGTCGCGTTTTGATTTTGTCTTTAATTTCAATCGATGAAAGTCACTTGCTCTAAATTTAATGCAAACATTTTTTTTTGGTTTCATTTTTATTATTATTATTATTTTTTTTAATGCTACAAACGGTAGCCAACGTGGAAGCGCTGAAGGTAGGTGCATTTTATTTTTGTGTCGTGTTTGTTTATTTATTTCACAAACCAATAATTCGTTAAAATTTAATTGCAAATAAAATGTTGTGTACACCGGCTTTATTACGGTGTTGAAAAGTCATAGTTTGAGTGACACGTTTTAAATTCAGTAACTATAAAGAAAACACTCAAACAATTTATCGTCGCGTTTTGATTTTGTCTTTAATTTCAATCGATGAAAGTCACTTGCTCTAAATTTAATGCAAACATTTTTTTTTTTGGTTTCATTTTTATTATTATTTTTTTAATGCTACAAACGGTAGCCAACGTGGAAGCGCTGAAGGTAGGTGCATTTTATTTTTGTGTCGTGTTTATTTATTTTCACAAACCAATAATTCGTTAAAATTTAATTGCAAATAAAATGTTGTGTACACCGGCTCTAATACGGTGTTGAAAAGTCATAGTTTGAGCGACACGTTTTAAATTCAGTAACTATAAAGAAAACACTCAAACAATTTATCGTCGCGTTTTGATTTTGTCTTTAATTTCAATCGATGAAAGTCACTTGCTCTAAATTTAATGCAAACATTTTTTTTTGGTTTCATTTTTATTATTATTATTATTTTTTTTAATGCTACAAACGGTAGCCAACGTGGAAGCGCTGAAGGTAGGTGCATTTTATTTTTGTGTCGTGTTTGTTTATTTATTTCACAAACCAATAATTCGTTAAAATTTAATTGCAAATAAAATGTTGTGTACACCAGCTTTATTACGGTGTTGAAAAGTCATAGTTTGAGTGACACGTTTTAAATTCAGTAACTATAAAGAAAACACTCAAACAATTTATCGTCGCGTTTTGATTTTGTCTTTAATTTCAATCGATGAAAGTCACTTGCTCTAAATTTAATGCAAACATTTTTTTTGGTTTCATTTTTATTATTATTATTATTTTTTTTAATGCTACAAACGGTAGCCAACGTGGAAGCGCTGAAGGTAGGTGCATTTTATTTTTGTGTCGTGTTTGTTTATTTATTTCACAAACCAATAATTCGTTAAAACTTATTTGCAAATAAAATGTTGTGTACACCGGCTTTATTACGGTGTTGAAAAGTCATAGTTTGAGTGACACGTTTTAAATTCAGTAACTATAAAGAAAACACTCAAACAATTTATCGTCGCGTTTTGATTTTGTCTTTAATTTCAATCGATGAAAGTCACTTGCTCTAAATTTAATGCAAACATTTTTTTTTGGTTTCATTTTTATTATTATTTTTTTAATGCTACAAACGGTAGCCAACGTGGAAGCGCTGAAGGTAGGTGCATTTTATTTTTGTGTCGTGTTTATTTATTTTCACAAACCAATAATTCGTTAAAATTTAATTGCAAATAAAATGTTGTGTACACCGGCTTTATTACGGTGTTGAAAAGTCATAGTTTGAGTGACACGTTTTAAATTCAGTAACTATAAAGAAAACACTCAAACAATTTATCGTCGCGTTTTGATTTTGTCTTTAATTTCAATCGATGAAAGTCACTTGCTCTAAATTTAATGCAAACATTTTTTTTGGTTTCATTTTTATTATTATTATTATTTTTTTTAATGCTACAAACGGTAGCCAACGTGGAAGCGCTGAAGGTAGGTGCATTTTATTTTTGTGTCGTGTTTGTTTATTTATTTCACAAACCAATAATTCGTTAAAACTTATTTGCAAATAAAATGTTGTGTACACCGGCTTTATTACGGTGTTGAAAAGTCATAGTTTGAGTGACACGTTTTAAATTCAGTAACTATAAAGAAAACACTCAAACAATTTATCGTCGCGTTTTGATTTTGCCTTTAATTTCAATCGATGAAAGTCACTTGCTCTAAATTTAATGCAAACATATTTTTTTTGGTTTCATTTTTATTATTATTATTATTTTTTTTAATGCTACAAACGGTAGCCAACGTGGAAGCGCTGAAGGTAGGTGCATTTTATTTTTGTGTCGTGTTTGTTTATTTATTTCACAAACCAATAATTCGTTAAAATTTATTTGCAAATAAAATGTTGTGTACACCGGCTTTATTACGGTGTTGAAAAGTCATAGTTTGAGTGACACGTTTTAAATTCAGTAACTATAAAGAAAACACTCAAACAATTTATCGTCGCGTTTTGATTTTGTCTTTAATTTCAATCGATGAAAGTCACTTGCTCTAAATTTAATGCAAACATATTTTTTTTGGTTTCATTTTTATTATTATTATTTTTTTTAATGCTACAAACGGTAGCCAACGTGGAAGCGATATCAAGGTAGGTGCATTTATCTATTGAGGTGTTGAAATTAATAACTTGATTGTCACATATTGAATCGTATTGTGTGTTTTTTATTTTGTTTAATATTGATAAAATGTCACTTGCTCTAACTTTAATGCAAATAAAGATTTTTAATGGTGTTGTTTTCATTTCTTTTTAATGTTTTGCTACAAACTGTAGCCAACGCAGAAGCCAAATGAAGGTAGGTGCATTTTTTTACTCTTTATCTTGTGAGGTATTGAATTTAATAATTTGAGTGCCATATATTGAAACGTATTGTGTATTCTTTATTTTGTATAATATTGATTACAGTAACTTTCATGCAAAAAAGATTGATATTTGTGTTGTATTTTTTCATTACACAAACCAATAATTCCTTTATTCCCTTCATTTTCTAATAATCATTGTTTACCTCGTCCTTATTTCCTTTTTTCCTGGCAAGAATGCTCTAAACCTCCACGTGGTTCTTGCTGGACAAATTAGTTATTACCTAATTTGACCAATTAGAGCAATCCTTAAATACAGACTGATCCAGAAATACTGAGTCTGTTGGCAACACTGGACTTAAATTTTTAAGGATACTAATGGAGTACTCTTCCAGTTAACAACAATTTAACATTTTTGTGGGGTTGTACGTCAAATAATTGTCAAGAGAAATCGAATTCGGTTACAGTGTTGCAAATTACGAGCACAAATACTTTCAAATGTGTTGCCAACAGACTCAGTATTTCTGGATCAGTCTGTATAATAATATTGCTGATTGTTTTTTACAGCCGTAAAATTGTGTCGCTTATTGTAATTTTCATGCAAATAAAGATTTTTTTATTGGTGTTGTTTTTAATTTTTTTAATGCTACAAACGGTAGCCAACGTGGAAGCGCTGAAGGTAGGTGCATTTTATTTTTGTGTCGTGTTTATTTATTTTCACAAACCAATAATTCGTTAAAATTTAATTGCAAATAAAATGTTGTGTACACCGGCTTTATTACGGTGTTGAAAAGTCATAGTTTGAGTGACACGTTTTAAATTCAGTAACTATAAAGAAAACACTCAAACAATTTATCGTCGCGTTTTGATTTTGTCTTTAATTTCAATCGATGAAAGTCACTTGCTCTAAATTTAATGCAAACATTTTTTTTTTGGTTTCATTTTTATTATTATTTTTTTAATGCTACAAACGGTAGCCAACGTGGAAGCGCTGAAGGTAGGTGCATTTTATTTTTGTGTCGTGTTTATTTATTTTCACAAACCAATAATTCGTTAAAATTTAATTGCAAATAAAATGTTGTGTACACCGGCTCTAATACGGTGTTGAAAAGTCATAGTTTGAGCGACACGTTTTAAATTCAGTAACTATAAAGAAAACACTCAAACAATTTATCGTCGCGTTTTGATTTTGTCTTTAATTTCAATCGATGAAAGTCACTTGCTCTAAATTTAATGCAAACATTTTTTTTTGGTTTCATTTTTATTATTATTATTATTTTTTTTAATGCTACAAACGGTAGCCAACGTGGAAGCGCTGAAGGTAGGTGCATTTTATTTTTGTGTCGTGTTTGTTTATTTATTTCACAAACCAATAATTCGTTAAAATTTAATTGCAAATAAAATGTTGTGTACACCGGCTTTATTACGGTGTTGAAAAGTCATAGTTTGAGTGACACGTTTTAAATTCAGTAACTATAAAGAAAACACTCAAACAATTTATCGTCGCGTTTTGATTTTGTCTTTAATTTCAATCGATGAAAGTCACTTGCTCTAAATTTAATGCAAACATTTTTTTTTTTGGTTTCATTTTTATTATTATTTTTTTAATGCTACAAACGGTAGCCAACGTGGAAGCGCTGAAGGTAGGTGCATTTTATTTTTGTGTCGTGTTTATTTATTTTCACAAACCAATAATTCGTTAAAATTTAATTGCAAATAAAATGTTGTGTACACCGGCTCTAATACGGTGTTGAAAAGTCATAGTTTGAGCGACACGTTTTAAATTCAGTAACTATAAAGAAAACACTCAAACAATTTATCGTCGCGTTTTGATTTTGTCTTTAATTTCAATCGATGAAAGTCACTTGCTCTAAATTTAATGCAAACATTTTTTTTTGGTTTCATTTTTATTATTATTATTATTTTTTTTAATGCTACAAACGGTAGCCAACGTGGAAGCGCTGAAGGTAGGTGCATTTTATTTTTGTGTCGTGTTTGTTTATTTATTTCACAAACCAATAATTCGTTAAAATTTAATTGCAAATAAAATGTTGTGTACACCAGCTTTATTACGGTGTTGAAAAGTCATAGTTTGAGTGACACGTTTTAAATTCAGTAACTATAAAGAAAACACTCAAACAATTTATCGTCGCGTTTTGATTTTGTCTTTAATTTCAATCGATGAAAGTCACTTGCTCTAAATTTAATGCAAACATTTTTTTTTGGTTTCATTTTTATTATTATTTTTTTAATGCTACAAACGGTAGCCAACGTGGAAGCGCTGAAGGTAGGTGCATTTTATTTTTGTGTCGTGTTTATTTATTTTCACAAACCAATAATTCGTTAAAATTTAATTGCAAATAAAATGTTGTGTACACCGGCTTTATTACGGTGTTGAAAAGTCATAGTTTGAGTGACACGTTTTAAATTCAGTAACTATAAAGAAAACACTCAAACAATTTATCGTCGCGTTTTGATTTTGTCTTTAATTTCAATCGATGAAAGTCACTTGCTCTAAATTAATGAAAACATTTTTTTTGGTTTCATTTTTATTATTATTATTATTTTTTTTAATGCTACAAACGGTAGCCAACGTGGAAGCGCTGAAGGTAGGTTCATTTTATTTTTGTGTCGTGTTTGTTTATTTATTTCACAAACCAATAATTCGTTAAAATTTAATTGCAAATAAAATGTTGTGTACACCGGCTTTATTACGGTGTTGAAAAGTCATAGTTTGAGTGACACGTTTTAAATTCAGTAACTATAAAGAAAACACTCAAACAATTTATCGTCGCGTTTTGATTTTGTCTTTAATTTCAATCGATGAAAGTCACTTGCTCTAAATTTAATGCAAACATTTTTTTTTGGTTTCATTTTTATTATTATTTTTTTAATGCTACAAACGGTAGCCAACGTGGAAGCGCTGAAGGTAGGTGCATTTTATTTTTGTGTCGTGTTTATTTATTTTCACAAACCAATAATTCGTTAAAATTTAATTGCAAATAAAATGTTGTGTACACCGGCTTTATTACGGTGTTGAAAAGTCATAGTTTGAGTGACACGTTTTAAATTCAGTAACTATAAAGAAAACACTCAAACAATTTATCGTCGCGTTTTGATTTTGTCTTTAATTTCAATCGATGAAAGTCACTTGCTCTAAATTTAATGCAAACTTTTTTTTTGGTTTCATTTTTATTATTATTATTATTTTTTTTAATGCTACAAACGGTAGCCAACGTGGAAGCGCTGAAGGTAGGTGCATTTTATTTTTGTGTCGTGTTTGTTTATTTATTTCACAAACCAATAATTCGTTAAAACTTATTTGCAAATAAAATGTTGTGTACACCGGCTTTATTACGGTGTTGAAAAGTCATAGTTTGAGTGACACGTTTTAAATTCAGTAACTATAAAGAAAACACTCAAACAATTTATCGTCGCGTTTTGATTTTGCCTTTAATTTCAATCGATGAAAGTCACTTGCTCTAAATTTAATGCAAACATATTTTTTTTGGTTTCATTTTTATTATTATTATTATTTTTTTTAATGCTACAAACGGTAGCCAACGTGGAAGCGCTGAAGGTAGGTGCATTTTATTTTTGTGTCGTGTTTGTTTATTTATTTCACAAACCAATAATTCGTTAAAATTTATTTGCAAATAAAATGTTGTGTACACCGGCTTTATTACGGTGTTGAAAAGTCATAGTTTGAGTGACACGTTTTAAATTCAGTAACTATAAAGAAAACACTCAAACAATTTATCGTCGCGTTTTGATTTTGTCTTTAATTTCAATCGATGAAAGTCACTTGCTCTAAATTTAATGAAAACATTTTTTTTTGGTTTCATTTTTATTATTATTATTTTTTTTAATGCTACAAACGGTAGCCAACGTGGAAGCGCTGAAGGTAGGTGCATTTTATTTTTGTGTCGTGTTTGTTTATTTATTTCACAAACCAATAATTCGTTAAAATTTATTTGCAAATAAAATGTTGTGTACACCGGCTTTATTACGGTGTTGAAAAGTCATAGTTTGAGTGACACGTTTTAAATTCAGTAACTATAAAGAAAACACTCAAACAATTTATCGTCGCGTTTTGATTTTGTCTTTAATTTCAATCGATGAAAGTCACTTGCTCTAAATTTAATGCAAACATATTTTTTTTGGTTTCATTTTTATTATTATTATTTTTTTTAATGCTACAAACGGTAGCCAACGTGGAAGCGCTGAAGGTAGGTGCATTTTATTTTTGTGTCGTGTTTGTTTATTTATTTCACAAACCAATAATTCGTTAAAATTTAATTGCAAATAAAATGTTGTGTACACCGGCTTTATTACGGTGTTGAAAAGTCATAGTTTGAGTGACACGTTTTAAATTCAGTAACTATAAAGAAAACACTCAAACAATTTATCGTCGCGTTTTGATTTTGTCTTTAATTTCAATCGATGAAAGTCACTTGCTCTAAATTTAATGCAAACATTTTTTTTTTTGGTTTCATTTTTATTATTATTTTTTTTAATGCTACAAACGGTAGCCAACGTGGAAGCGCTGAAGGTAGGTGCATTTTATTTTTGTGTCGTGTTTGTTTATTTATTTCACAAACCAATAATTCGTTAAAATTTAATTGCAAATAAAATGTTGTGTACACCGGCTTTATTACGGTGTTGAAAAGTCATAGTTTGAGTGACACGTTTTAAATTCAGTAACTATAAAGAAAACACTCAAACAATTTATCGTCGCGTTTTGATTTTGTCTTTAATTTCAATCGATGAAAGTCACTTGCTCTAAATTTAATGCAAACATTTTTTTTTTGGTTTCATTTTTATTATTATTTTTTTAATGCTACAAACGGTAGCCAACGTGGAAGCGCTGAAGGTAGGTGCATTTTATTTTTGTGTCGTGTTTATTTATTTTCACAAACCAATAATTCGTTAAAATTTAATTGCAAATAAAATGTTGTGTACACCGGCTCTAATACGGTGTTGAAAAGTCATAGTTTGAGCGACACGTTTTAAATTCAGTAACTATAAAGAAAACACTCAAACAATTTATCGTCGCGTTTTGATTTTGTCTTTAATTTCAATCGATGAAAGTCACTTGCTCTAAATTTAATGCAAACATTTTTTTTTGGTTTCATTTTTATTATTATTATTATTTTTTTTAATGCTACAAACGGTAGCCAACGTGGAAGCGCTGAAGGTAGGTGCATTTTATTTTTGTGTCGTGTTTGTTTATTTATTTCACAAACCAATAATTCGTTAAAATTTAATTGCAAATAAAATGTTGTGTACACCGGCTTTATTACGGTGTTGAAAAGTCATAGTTTGAGTGACACGTTTTAAATTCAGTAACTATAAAGAAAACACTCAAACAATTTATCGTCGCGTTTTGATTTTGTCTTTAATTTCAATCGATGAAAGTCACTTGCTCTAAATTTAATGCAAACATTTTTTTTTGGTTTCATTTTTATTATTATTTTTTTAATGCTACAAACGGTAGCCAACGTGGAAGCGCTGAAGGTAGGTGCATTTTATTTTTGTGTCGTGTTTATTTATTTTCACAAACCAATAATTCGTTAAAATTTAATTGCAAATAAAATGTTGTGTACACCGGCTTTATTACGGTGTTGAAAAGTCATAGTTTGAGTGACACGTTTTAAATTCAGTAACTATAAAGAAAACACTCAAACAATTTATCGTCGCGTTTTGATTTTGTCTTTAATTTCAATCGATGAAAGTCACTTGCTCTAAATTAATGAAAACATTTTTTTTGGTTTCATTTTTATTATTATTATTATTTTTTTTAATGCTACAAACGGTAGCCAACGTGGAAGCGCTGAAGGTAGGTGCATTTTATTTTTGTGTCGTGTTTGTTTATTTATTTCACAAACCAATAATTCGTTAAAATTTAATTGCAAATAAAATGTTGTGTACACCGGCTTTATTACGGTGTTGAAAAGTCATAGTTTGAGTGACACGTTTTAAATTCAGTAACTATAAAGAAAACACTCAAACAATTTATCGTCGCGTTTTGATTTTGTCTTTAATTTCAATCGATGAAAGTCACTTGCTCTAAATTTAATGCAAACATTTTTTTTTGGTTTCATTTTTATTATTATTTTTTTAATGCTACAAACGGTAGCCAACGTGGAAGCGCTGAAGGTAGGTGCATTTTATTTTTGTGTCGTGTTTATTTATTTTCACAAACCAATAATTCGTTAAAATTTAATTGCAAATAAAATGTTGTGTACACCGGCTTTATTACGGTGTTGAAAAGTCATAGTTTGAGTGACACGTTTTAAATTCAGTAACTATAAAGAAAACACTCAAACAATTTATCGTCGCGTTTTGATTTTGTCTTTAATTTCAATCGATGAAAGTCACTTGCTCTAAATTTAATGCAAACATTTTTTTTTTGGTTTCATTTTTATTATTATTTTTTTAATGCTACAAACGGTAGCCAACGTGGAAGCGCTGAAGGTAGGTGCATTTTATTTTTGTGTCGTGTTTATTTATTTTCACAAACCAATAATTCGTTAAAATTTAATTGCAAATAAAATGTTGTGTACACCGGCTTTATTACGGTGTTGAAAAGTCATAGTTTGAGCGACACGTTTTAAATTCAGTAACTATAAAGAAAACACTCAAACAATTTATCGTCGCGTTTTGATTTTGTCTTTAATTTCAATCGATGAAAGTCACTTGCTCTAAATTTAATGCAAACATTTTTTTTTGGTTTCATTTTTATTATTATTATTATTTTTTTTAATGCTACAAACGGTAGCCAACGTGGAAGCGCTGAAGGTAGGTGCATTTTATTTTTGTGTCGTGTTTGTTTATTTATTTCACAAACCAATAATTCGTTAAAATTTAATTGCAAATAAAATGTTGTGTACACCGGCTTTATTACGGTGTTGAAAAGTCATAGTTTGAGTGACACGTTTTAAATTCAGTAACTATAAAGAAAACACTCAAACAATTTATCGTCGCGTTTTGATTTTGTCTTTAATTTCAATCGATGAAAGTCACTTGCTCTAAATTTAATGCAAACATTTTTTTTTGGTTTCATTTTTATTATTATTTTTTTAATGCTACAAACGGTAGCCAACGTGGAAGCGCTGAAGGTAGGTGCATTTTATTTTTGTGTCGTGTTTATTTATTTTCACAAACCAATAATTCGTTAAAATTTAATTGCAAATAAAATGTTGTGTACACCGGCTTTATTACGGTGTTGAAAAGTCATAGTTTGAGTGACACGTTTTAAATTCAGTAACTATAAAGAAAACACTCAAACAATTTATCGTCGCGTTTTGATTTTGTCTTTAATTTCAATCGATGAAAGTCACTTGCTCTAAATTTAATGCAAACATTTTTTTTTTGGTTTCATTTTTATTATTATTTTTTTAATGCTACAAACGGTAGCCAACGTGGAAGCGCTGAAGGTAGGTGCATTTTATTTTTGTGTCGTGTTTATTTATTTTCACAAACCAATAATTCGTTAAAATTTAATTGCAAATAAAATGTTGTGTACACCGGCTTTATTACGGTGTTGAAAAGTCATAGTTTGAGTGACACGTTTTAAATTCAGTAACTATAAAGAAAACACTCAAACAATTTATCGTCGCGTTTTGATTTTGTCTTTAATTTCAATCGATGAAAGTCACTTGCTCTAAATTAATGAAAACATTTTTTTTGGTTTCATTTTTATTATTATTATTATTTTTTTTAATGCTACAAACGGTAGCCAACGTGGAAGCGCTGAAGGTAGGTGCATTTTATTTTTGTGTCGTGTTTGTTTATTTATTTCACAAACCAATAATTCGTTAAAATTTAATTGCAAATAAAATGTTGTGTACACCGGCTTTATTACGGTGTTGAAAAGTCATAGTTTGAGTGACACGTTTTAAATTCAGTAACTATAAAGAAAACACTCAAACAATTTATCGTCGCGTTTTGATTTTGTCTTTAATTTCAATCGATGAAAGTCACTTGCTCTAAATTTAATGCAAACATTTTTTTTTGGTTTCATTTTTATTATTATTTTTTTAATGCTACAAACGGTAGCCAACGTGGAAGCGCTGAAGGTAGGTGCATTTTATTTTTGTGTCGTGTTTATTTATTTTCACAAACCAATAATTCGTTAAAATTTAATTGCAAATAAAATGTTGTGTACACCGGCTTTATTACGGTGTTGAAAAGTCATAGTTTGAGTGACACGTTTTAAATTCAGTAACTATAAAGAAAACACTCAAACAATTTATCGTCGCGTTTTGATTTTGTCTTTAATTTCAATCGATGAAAGTCACTTGCTCTAAATTTAATGCAAACATTTTTTTTTTGGTTTCATTTTTATTATTATTTTTTTAATGCTACAAACGGTAGCCAACGTGGAAGCGCTGAAGGTAGGTGCATTTTATTTTTGTGTCGTGTTTATTTATTTTCACAAACCAATAATTCGTTAAAATTTAATTGCAAATAAAATGTTGTGTACACCGGCTTTATTACGGTGTTGAAAAGTCATAGTTTGAGCGACACGTTTTAAATTCAGTAACTATAAAGAAAACACTCAAACAATTTATCGTCGCGTTTTGATTTTGTCTTTAATTTCAATCGATGAAAGTCACTTGCTCTAAATTTAATGCAAACATTTTTTTTTGGTTTCATTTTTATTATTATTATTATTTTTTTTAATGCTACAAACGGTAGCCAACGTGGAAGCGCTGAAGGTAGGTGCATTTTATTTTTGTGTCGTGTTTGTTTATTTATTTCACAAACCAATAATTCGTTAAAATTTAATTGCAAATAAAATGTTGTGTACACCGGCTTTATTACGGTGTTGAAAAGTCATAGTTTGAGTGACACGTTTTAAATTCAGTAACTATAAAGAAAACACTCAAACAATTTATCGTCGCGTTTTGATTTTGTCTTTAATTTCAATCGATGAAAGTCACTTGCTCTAAATTTAATGCAAACATTTTTTTTTTGGTTTCATTTTTATTATTATTTTTTTAATGCTACAAACGGTAGCCAACGTGGAAGCGCTGAAGGTAGGTGCATTTTATTTTTGTGTCGTGTTTATTTATTTTCACAAACCAATAATTCGTTAAAATTTAATTGCAAATAAAATGTTGTGTACACCGGCTTTATTACGGTGTTGAAAAGTCATAGTTTGAGCGACACGTTTTAAATTCAGTAACTATAAAGAAAACACTCAAACAATTTATCGTCGCGTTTTGATTTTGTCTTTAATTTCAATCGATGAAAGTCACTTGCTCTAAATTTAATGCAAACATTTTTTTTTGGTTTCATTTTTATTATTATTATTATTTTTTTTAATGCTACAAACGGTAGCCAACGTGGAAGCGCTGAAGGTAGGTGCATTTTATTTTTGTGTCGTGTTTGTTTATTTATTTCACAAACCAATAATTCGTTAAAATTTAATTGCAAATAAAATGTTGTGTACACCGGCTTTATTACGGTGTTGAAAAGTCATAGTTTGAGTGACACGTTTTAAATTCAGTAACTATAAAGAAAACACTCAAACAATTTATCGTCGCGTTTTGATTTTGTCTTTAATTTCAATCGATGAAAGTCACTTGCTCTAAATTTAATGCAAACATTTTTTTTTTTGGTTTCATTTTTATTATTATTTTTTTAATGCTACAAACGGTAGCCAACGTGGAAGCGCTGAAGGTAGGTGCATTTTATTTTTGTGTCGTGTTTATTTATTTTCACAAACCAATAATTCGTTAAAATTTAATTGCAAATAAAATGTTGTGTACACCGGCTCTAATACGGTGTTGAAAAGTCATAGTTTGAGCGACACGTTTTAAATTCAGTAACTATAAAGAAAACACTCAAACAATTTATCGTCGCGTTTTGATTTTGTCTTTAATTTCAATCGATGAAAGTCACTTGCTCTAAATTTAATGCAAACATTTTTTTTTGGTTTCATTTTTATTATTATTATTATTTTTTTTAATGCTACAAACGGTAGCCAACGTGGAAGCGCTGAAGGTAGGTGCATTTTATTTTTGTGTCGTGTTTGTTTATTTATTTCACAAACCAATAATTCGTTAAAATTTAATTGCAAATAAAATGTTGTGTACACCAGCTTTATTACGGTGTTGAAAAGTCATAGTTTGAGTGACACGTTTTAAATTCAGTAACTATAAAGAAAACACTCAAACAATTTATCGTCGCGTTTTGATTTTGTCTTTAATTTCAATCGATGAAAGTCACTTGCTCTAAATTTAATGCAAACATTTTTTTTTGGTTTCATTTTTATTATTATTTTTTTAATGCTACAAACGGTAGCCAACGTGGAAGCGCTGAAGGTAGGTGCATTTTATTTTTGTGTCGTGTTTATTTATTTTCACAAACCAATAATTCGTTAAAATTTAATTGCAAATAAAATGTTGTGTACACCGGCTTTATTACGGTGTTGAAAAGTCATAGTTTGAGTGACACGTTTTAAATTCAGTAACTATAAAGAAAACACTCAAACAATTTATCGTCGCGTTTTGATTTTGTCTTTAATTTCAATCGATGAAAGTCACTTGCTCTAAATTTAATGCAAACATTTTTTTTGGTTTCATTTTTATTATTATTATTATTTTTTTTAATGCTACAAACGGTAGCCAACGTGGAAGCGCTGAAGGTAGGTGCATTTTATTTTTGTGTCGTGTTTGTTTATTTATTTCACAAACCAATAATTCGTTAAAACTTATTTGCAAATAAAATGTTGTGTACACCGGCTTTATTACGGTGTTGAAAAGTCATAGTTTGAGTGACACGTTTTAAATTCAGTAACTATAAAGAAAACACTCAAACAATTTATCGTCGCGTTTTGATTTTGTCTTTAATTTCAATCGATGAAAGTCACTTGCTCTAAATTTAATGCAAACATTTTTTTTTGGTTTCATTTTTATTATTATTTTTTTAATGCTACAAACGGTAGCCAACGTGGAAGCGCTGAAGGTAGGTGCATTTTATTTTTGTGTCGTGTTTATTTATTTTCACAAACCAATAATTCGTTAAAATTTAATTGCAAATAAAATGTTGTGTACACCGGCTTTATTACGGTGTTGAAAAGTCATAGTTTGAGTGACACGTTTTAAATTCAGTAACTATAAAGAAAACACTCAAACAATTTATCGTCGCGTTTTGATTTTGTCTTTAATTTCAATCGATGAAAGTCACTTGCTCTAAATTTAATGCAAACATTTTTTTTGGTTTCATTTTTATTATTATTATTATTTTTTTTAATGCTACAAACGGTAGCCAACGTGGAAGCGCTGAAGGTAGGTGCATTTTATTTTTGTGTCGTGTTTGTTTATTTATTTCACAAACCAATAATTCGTTAAAACTTATTTGCAAATAAAATGTTGTGTACACCGGCTTTATTACGGTGTTGAAAAGTCATAGTTTGAGTGACACGTTTTAAATTCAGTAACTATAAAGAAAACACTCAAACAATTTATCGTCGCGTTTTGATTTTGCCTTTAATTTCAATCGATGAAAGTCACTTGCTCTAAATTTAATGCAAACATATTTTTTTTGGTTTCATTTTTATTATTATTATTATTTTTTTTAATGCTACAAACGGTAGCCAACGTGGAAGCGCTGAAGGTAGGTGCATTTTATTTTTGTGTCGTGTTTGTTTATTTATTTCACAAACCAATAATTCGTTAAAATTTATTTGCAAATAAAATGTTGTGTACACCGGCTTTATTACGGTGTTGAAAAGTCATAGTTTGAGTGACACGTTTTAAATTCAGTAACTATAAAGAAAACACTCAAACAATTTATCGTCGCGTTTTGATTTTGTCTTTAATTTCAATCGATGAAAGTCACTTGCTCTAAATTTAATGCAAACATATTTTTTTTGGTTTCATTTTTATTATTATTATTTTTTTTAATGCTACAAACGGTAGCCAACGTGGAAGCGATATCAAGGTAGGTGCATTTATCTATTGAGGTGTTGAAATTAATAACTTGATTGTCACATATTGAATCGTATTGTGTGTTTTTTATTTTGTTTAATATTGATAAAATGTCACTTGCTCTAACTTTAATGCAAATAAAGATTTTTAATGGTGTTGTTTTCATTTCTTTTTAATGTTTTGCTACAAACTGTAGCCAACGCAGAAGCCAAATGAAGGTAGGTGCATTTTTTTACTCTTTATCTTGTGAGGTATTGAATTTAATAATTTGAGTGCCATATATTGAAACGTATTGTGTATTCTTTATTTTGTATAATATTGATTACAGTAACTTTCATGCAAAAAAGATTGATATTTGTGTTGTATTTTTTCATTACACAAACCAATAATTCCTTTATTCCCTTCATTTTCTAATAATCATTGTTTACCTCGTCCTTATTTCCTTTTTTCCTGGCAAGAATGCTCTAAACCTCCACGTGGTTCTTGCTGGACAAATTAGTTATTACCTAATTTGACCAATTAGAGCAATCCTTAAATACAGACTGATCCAGAAATACTGAGTCTGTTGGCAACACTGGACTTAAATTTTTAAGGATACTAATGGAGTACTCTTCCAGTTAACAACAATTTAACATTTTTGTGGGGTTGTACGTCAAATAATTGTCAAGAGAAATCGAATTCGGTTACAGTGTTGCAAATTACGAGCACAAATACTTTCAAATGTGTTGCCAACAGACTCAGTATTTCTGGATCAGTCTGTATAATAATATTGCTGATTGTTTTTTACAGCCGTAAAATTGTGTCGCTTATTGTAATTTTCATGCAAATAAAGATTTTTTTATTGGTGTTGTTTTTAATTTTTTTAATGCTACAAACGGTAGCCAACGTGGAAGCGCTGAAGGTAGGTGCATTTTATTTTTGTGTCGTGTTTATTTATTTTCACAAACCAATAATTCGTTAAAATTTAATTGCAAATAAAATGTTGTGTACACCGGCTTTATTACGGTGTTGAAAAGTCATAGTTTGAGTGACACGTTTTAAATTCAGTAACTATAAAGAAAACACTCAAACAATTTATCGTCGCGTTTTGATTTTGTCTTTAATTTCAATCGATGAAAGTCACTTGCTCTAAATTTAATGCAAACATTTTTTTTTGGTTTCATTTTTATTATTATTTTTTTAATGCTACAAACGGTAGCCAACGTGGAAGCGCTGAAGGTAGGTGCATTTTATTTTTGTGTCGTGTTTATTTATTTTCACAAACCAATAATTCGTTAAAATTTAATTGCAAATAAAATGTTGTGTACACCGGCTTTATTACGGTGTTGAAAAGTCATAGTTTGAGTGACACGTTTTAAATTCAGTAACTATAAAGAAAACACTCAAACAATTTATCGTCGCGTTTTGATTTTGTCTTTAATTTCAATCGATGAAAGTCACTTGCTCTAAATTTAATGCAAACATTTTTTTTTTGGTTTCATTTTTATTATTATTTTTTTAATGCTACAAACGGTAGCCAACGTGGAAGCGCTGAAGGTAGGTGCATTTTATTTTTGTGTCGTGTTTATTTATTTTCACAAACCAATAATTCGTTAAAATTTAATTGCAAATAAAATGTTGTGTACACCGGCTCTAATACGGTGTTGAAAAGTCATAGTTTGAGCGACACGTTTTAAATTCAGTAACTATAAAGAAAACACTCAAACAATTTATCGTCGCGTTTTGATTTTGTCTTTAATTTCAATCGATGAAAGTCACTTGCTCTAAATTTAATGCAAACATTTTTTTTTGGTTTCATTTTTATTATTATTATTATTTTTTTTAATGCTACAAACGGTAGCCAACGTGGAAGCGCTGAAGGTAGGTGCATTTTATTTTTGTGTCGTGTTTGTTTATTTATTTCACAAACCAATAATTCGTTAAAATTTAATTGCAAATAAAATGTTGTGTACACCGGCTTTATTACGGTGTTGAAAAGTCATAGTTTGAGTGACACGTTTTAAATTCAGTAACTATAAAGAAAACACTCAAACAATTTATCGTCGCGTTTTGATTTTGTCTTTAATTTCAATCGATGAAAGTCACTTGCTCTAAATTTAATGCAAACATTTTTTTTTTTGGTTTCATTTTTATTATTATTTTTTTAATGCTACAAACGGTAGCCAACGTGGAAGCGCTGAAGGTAGGTGCATTTTATTTTTGTGTCGTGTTTATTTATTTTCACAAACCAATAATTCGTTAAAATTTAATTGCAAATAAAATGTTGTGTACACCGGCTCTAATACGGTGTTGAAAAGTCATAGTTTGAGCGACACGTTTTAAATTCAGTAACTATAAAGAAAACACTCAAACAATTTATCGTCGCGTTTTGATTTTGTCTTTAATTTCAATCGATGAAAGTCACTTGCTCTAAATTTAATGCAAACATTTTTTTTTGGTTTCATTTTTATTATTATTATTATTTTTTTTAATGCTACAAACGGTAGCCAACGTGGAAGCGCTGAAGGTAGGTGCATTTTATTTTTGTGTCGTGTTTGTTTATTTATTTCACAAACCAATAATTCGTTAAAATTTAATTGCAAATAAAATGTTGTGTACACCAGCTTTATTACGGTGTTGAAAAGTCATAGTTTGAGTGACACGTTTTAAATTCAGTAACTATAAAGAAAACACTCAAACAATTTATCGTCGCGTTTTGATTTTGTCTTTAATTTCAATCGATGAAAGTCACTTGCTCTAAATTTAATGCAAACATTTTTTTTTGGTTTCATTTTTATTATTATTTTTTTAATGCTACAAACGGTAGCCAACGTGGAAGCGCTGAAGGTAGGTGCATTTTATTTTTGTGTCGTGTTTATTTATTTTCACAAACCAATAATTCGTTAAAATTTAATTGCAAATAAAATGTTGTGTACACCGGCTTTATTACGGTGTTGAAAAGTCATAGTTTGAGTGACACGTTTTAAATTCAGTAACTATAAAGAAAACACTCAAACAATTTATCGTCGCGTTTTGATTTTGTCTTTAATTTCAATCGATGAAAGTCACTTGCTCTAAATTAATGAAAACATTTTTTTTGGTTTCATTTTTATTATTATTATTATTTTTTTTAATGCTACAAACGGTAGCCAACGTGGAAGCGCTGAAGGTAGGTTCATTTTATTTTTGTGTCGTGTTTGTTTATTTATTTCACAAACCAATAATTCGTTAAAATTTAATTGCAAATAAAATGTTGTGTACACCGGCTTTATTACGGTGTTGAAAAGTCATAGTTTGAGTGACACGTTTTAAATTCAGTAACTATAAAGAAAACACTCAAACAATTTATCGTCGCGTTTTGATTTTGTCTTTAATTTCAATCGATGAAAGTCACTTGCTCTAAATTTAATGCAAACATTTTTTTTTGGTTTCATTTTTATTATTATTTTTTTAATGCTACAAACGGTAGCCAACGTGGAAGCGCTGAAGGTAGGTGCATTTTATTTTTGTGTCGTGTTTATTTATTTTCACAAACCAATAATTCGTTAAAATTTAATTGCAAATAAAATGTTGTGTACACCGGCTTTATTACGGTGTTGAAAAGTCATAGTTTGAGTGACACGTTTTAAATTCAGTAACTATAAAGAAAACACTCAAACAATTTATCGTCGCGTTTTGATTTTGTCTTTAATTTCAATCGATGAAAGTCACTTGCTCTAAATTTAATGCAAACATTTTTTTTGGTTTCATTTTTATTATTATTATTATTTTTTTTAATGCTACAAACGGTAGCCAACGTGGAAGCGCTGAAGGTAGGTGCATTTTATTTTTGTGTCGTGTTTGTTTATTTATTTCACAAACCAATAATTCGTTAAAACTTATTTGCAAATAAAATGTTGTGTACACCGGCTTTATTACGGTGTTGAAAAGTCATAGTTTGAGTGACACGTTTTAAATTCAGTAACTATAAAGAAAACACTCAAACAATTTATCGTCGCGTTTTGATTTTGCCTTTAATTTCAATCGATGAAAGTCACTTGCTCTAAATTTAATGCAAACATATTTTTTTTGGTTTCATTTTTATTATTATTATTATTTTTTTTAATGCTACAAACGGTAGCCAACGTGGAAGCGCTGAAGGTAGGTGCATTTTATTTTTGTGTCGTGTTTGTTTATTTATTTCACAAACCAATAATTCGTTAAAATTTATTTGCAAATAAAATGTTGTGTACACCGGCTTTATTACGGTGTTGAAAAGTCATAGTTTGAGTGACACGTTTTAAATTCAGTAACTATAAAGAAAACACTCAAACAATTTATCGTCGCGTTTTGATTTTGTCTTTAATTTCAATCGATGAAAGTCACTTGCTCTAAATTTAATGAAAACATTTTTTTTTGGTTTCATTTTTATTATTATTATTTTTTTTAATGCTACAAACGGTAGCCAACGTGGAAGCGCTGAAGGTAGGTGCATTTTATTTTTGTGTCGTGTTTGTTTATTTATTTCACAAACCAATAATTCGTTAAAATTTATTTGCAAATAAAATGTTGTGTACACCGGCTTTATTACGGTGTTGAAAAGTCATAGTTTGAGTGACACGTTTTAAATTCAGTAACTATAAAGAAAACACTCAAACAATTTATCGTCGCGTTTTGATTTTGTCTTTAATTTCAATCGATGAAAGTCACTTGCTCTAAATTTAATGCAAACATATTTTTTTTGGTTTCATTTTTATTATTATTATTTTTTTTAATGCTACAAACGGTAGCCAACGTGGAAGCGCTGAAGGTAGGTGCATTTTATTTTTGTGTCGTGTTTGTTTATTTATTTCACAAACCAATAATTCGTTAAAATTTATTTGCAAATAAAATGTTGTGTACACCGGCTTTATTACGGTGTTGAAAAGTCATAGTTTGAGTGACACGTTTTAAATTCAGTAACTATAAAGAAAACACTCAAACAATTTATCGTCGCGTTTTGATTTTGTCTTTAATTTCAATCGATGAAAGTCACTTGCTCTAAATTTAATGCAAACATTTTTTTTTGGTTTCATTTTTATTATTAGTATTATTTTTTTTAATGCTACAAACGGTAGCCAACGTGGAAGCGCTGAAGGTAGGTGCATTTTATTTTTGTGTCGTGTTTATTTATTTTCACAAACCAATAATTCGTTAAAATTTAATTGCAAATAAAATGTTGTGTACACCGGCTCTAATACGGTGTTGAAAAGTCATAGTTTGAGCGACACGTTTTAAATTCAGTAACTATAAAGAAAACACTCAAACAATTTATCGTCGCGTTTTGATTTTGTCTTTAATTTCAATCGATGAAAGTCACTTGCTCTAAATTTAATGAAAACATTTTTTTTGGTTTCATTTTTATTATTATTTTTTTAATGCTACAAACGGTAGCCAACGTGGAAGCGATATCAAGGTAGGTGCATTTATCTATTGAGGTGTTGAAATTAATAACTTGATTGTCACATATTGAATCGTATTGTGTGTTTTTTATTTTGTTTAATATTAATAAAATGTCACTTGCTCTAACTTTAATGCAAATAAAGATTTTTAATGGTGTTGTTTTCATTTCTTTTTAATGTTTTGCTACAAACTGTAGCCAACGCAGAAGCCAAATGAAGGTAGGTGCATTTTTTTACTCTTTATCTTGTGAGGTATTGAATTTAATAATTTGAGTGCCATATATTGAAACGTATTGTGTATTCTTTATTTTGTATAATATTGATTACAGTAACTTTCATGCAAAAAAGATTGATATTTGTGTTGTATTTTTTCATTACACAAACCAATAATTCCTTTATTCCCTTCATTTTCTAATAATCATTGTTTACCTCGTCCTTATTTCCTTTTTTCCTGGCAAGAATGCTCTAAACCTCCACGTGGTTCTTGCTGGACAAATTAGTTATTACCTAATTTGACCAATTAGAGCAATCCTTAAATACAGACTGATCCAGAAATACTGAGTCTGTTGGCAACACTGGACTTAAATTTTTAAGGATACTAATGGAGTACTCTTCCAGTTAACAACAATTTAACATTTTTGTGGGGTTGTACGTCAAATAATTGTCAAGAGAAATCGAATTCGGTTACAGTGTTGCAAATTACGAGCACAAATACTTTCAAATGTGTTGCCAACAGACTCAGTATTTCTGGATCAGTCTGTATAATAATATTGCTGATTGTTTTTTACAGCCGTAAAATTGTGTCGCTTGTTGTAATTTTCATGCAAATAAAGATTTTTTTATTGGTGTTGTTTTTAATTTTTTTAATGCTACAAACGGTAGCCAACGTGGAAGCGCTGAAGGTAGGTGCATTTTATTTTTGTGTCGTGTTTATTTATTTTCACAAACCAATAATTCGTAAAAATTTAATTGCAAATAAAATGTTGTGTACACCGGCTTTATTACGGTGTTGAAAAGTCATAGTTTGAGTGACACGTTTTAAATTCAGTAACTATAAAGAAAACACTCAAACAATTTATCGTCGCGTTTTGATTTTGTCTTTAATTTCAATCGATGAAAGTCACTTGCTCTAAATTAATGAAAACATTTTTTTTGGTTTCATTTTTATTATTATTATTATTTTTTTTAATGCTACAAACGGTAGCCAACGTGGAAGCGCTGAAGGTAGGTGCATTTTATTTTTGTGTCGTGTTTGTTTATTTATTTCACAAACCAATAATTCGTTAAAATTTAATTGCAAATAAAATGTTGTGTACACCGGCTTTATTACGGTGTTGAAAAGTCATAGTTTGAGTGACACGTTTTAAATTCAGTAACTATAAAGAAAACACTCAAACAATTTATCGTCGCGTTTTGATTTTGTCTTTAATTTCAATCAATGAAAGTCACTTGCTCTAAATTTAATGCAAACATTTTTTTTTGGTTTCATTTTTATTATTATTTTTTTAATGCTACAAACGGTAGCCAACGTGGAAGCGCTGAAGGTAGGTGCATTTTATTTTTGTGTCGTGTTTGTTTATTTATTTCACAAACCAATAATTCATTAAAATTTATTTGCAAATAAAATGTTGTGTACACCGGCTTTATTACGGTGTTGAAAAGTCATAGTTTGAGTGACACGTTTTAAATTCAGTAACTATAAAGAAAACACTCAAACAATTTATCGTCGCGTTTTGATTTTGTCTTTAATTTCAATCGATGAAAGTCACTTGCTCTAAATTTAATGAAAACATTTTTTTTGGTTTCATTTTTATTATTATTTTTTTAATGCTACAAACGGTAGCCAACGTGGAAGCGATATCAAGGTAGGTGCATTTATCTATTGAGGTGTTGAAATTAATAACTTGATTGTCACATATTGAATCGTATTGTGTGTTTTTTATTTTGTTTAATATTGATAAAATGTCACTTGCTCTAACTTTAATGCAAATAAAGATTTTTAATGGTGTTGTTTTCATTTCTTTTTAATGTTTTGCTACAAACTGTAGCCAACGCAGAAGCCAAATGAAGGTAGGTGCATTTTTTTACTCTTTATCTTGTGAGGTATTGAATTTAATAATTTGAGTGCCATATATTGAAACGTATTGTGTATTCTTTATTTTGTATAATATTGATTACAGTAACTTTCATGCAAAAAAGATTGATATTTGTGTTGTATTTTTTCATTACACAAACCAATAATTCCTTTATTCCCTTCATTTTCTAATAATCATTGTTTACCTCGTCCTTATTTCCTTTTTTCCTGGCAAGAATGCTCTAAACCTCCACGTGGTTCTTGCTGGACAAATTAGTTATTACCTAATTTGACCAATTAGAGCAATCCTTAAATACAGACTGATCCAGAAATACTGAGTCTGTTGGCAACACTGGACTTAAATTTTTAAGGATACTAATGGAGTACTCTTCCAGTTAACAACAATTTAACATTTTTGTGGGGTTGTACGTCAAATAATTGTCAAGAGAAATCGAATTCGGTTACAGTGTTGCAAATTACGAGCACAAATACTTTCAAATGTGTTCCAACAGACTCAGTATTTCTGGATCAGTCTGTATAATAATATTGCTGATTGTTTTTTACAGCCGTAAAATTGTGTCGCTTGTTGTAATTTTCATGCAAATAAAGATTTTTTTATTGGTGTTGTTTTTAATTTTTTTAATGCTACAAACGGTAGCCAACGTGGAAGCGCTGAAGGTAGGTGCATTTTATTTTTGTGTCGTGTTTATTTATTTTCACAAACCAATAATTCGTTAAAATTTAATTGCAAATAAAATGTTGTGTACACCGGCTTTATTACGGTGTTGAAAAGTCATAGTTTGAGTGACACGTTTTAAATTCGGTAACTATAAAGAAAACACTCAAACAATTTATCGTCGCGTTTTGATTTTGTCTTTAATTTCAATCGATGAAAGTCACTTACTCTAAATTTAATGCAAACATTTTTTTTTTTTGGTTTCATTTTTATTATTATTATTATTTTTTTAATGCTACAAACGGTAGCCAACGTGGAAGCGCTGAAGGTAGGTTCATTTTAGTTTTGTGTCGTGTTTGTTTATTTATTTCACAAACCAATAATTCGTTAAAATTTAATTGCAAATAAAATGTTGTGTACACCGGCTTTATTACGGTGTTGAAAAGTCATAGTTTGAGTGACACGTTTTAAATTCGGTAACTATAAAGAAAACACTCAAACAATTTATCGTCGCGTTTTGATTTTGTCTTTAATTTCAATCGATGAAAGTCACTTGCTCTAAATTTAATGCAAACATTTTTTTTTTTTTGTTTCATTTTTATTATTATTATTATTTTTTTAATGCTACAAACGGTAGCCAACGTGGAAGCGCTGAAGGTAGGTGCATTTTATTTTTGTGTCGTGTTTATTTATTTTCACAAACCAATAATTCGTTAAAATTTAATTGCAAATAAAATGTTGTGTACACCGGCTTTATTACGGTGTTGAAAAGTCATAGTTTGAGTGACACGTTTTAAATTCAGTAACTATAAAGAAAACACTCAAACAATTTATCGTCGCGTTTTGATTTTGTCTTTAATTTCAATCGATGAAAGTCACTTGCTCTAAATTTAATGCAAACATTTTTTTTTGGTTTCATTTTTATTATTATTATTATTATTTTTAATGCTACAAACGGTAGCCAACGTGGAAGCGCTGAAGGTAGGTGTATTTTATTTTTGTGTCGTGTTTGTTTATTTATTTCACAAACCAATAATTCGTTAAAACTTATTTGCAAATAAAATGTTGTGTACACCGGCTTTATTACGGTGTTGAAAAGTCATAGTTTGAGTGACACGTTTTAAATTCAGTAACTATAAAGAAAACACTCAAACAATTTATCGTCGCGTTTTGATTTTGTCTTTAATTTCAATCGATGAAAGTCACTTGCTCTAAATTTAATGCAAACATTTTTTTTTGGTTTCATTTTTATTATTATTATTATTATTTTTAATGCTACAAACGGTAGCCAACGTGGAAGCGCTGAAGGTAGGTGTATTTTATTTTTGTGTCGTGTTTGTTTATTTATTTCACAAACCAATAATTCGTTAAAATTTATTTGCAAATAAAATGTTGTGTACACCGGCTTTATTACGGTGTTGAAAAGTCATAGTTTGAGTGACACGTTTTAAATTCAGTAACTATAAATAAAACACTCAAACAATTTATCGTCGCGTTTTGATTTTGACTTTAATTTCAATTGATGAAAGTCACTTGCTCTAAATTTAATGCAAACATTTTTTTTTGGTTTCATTTTTATTATTACTTTTTTAATGCTACAAACGGTAGCCAACGTGGAAGCGCTGAAGGTAGGTGTATTTTATTTTTGTGTCGTGTTTGTTTATTTATTTCACAAACCAATAATTCGTTAAAATTTAATTGCAAATAAAATGTTGTGTACACCGGCTTTATTACGGTGTTGAAAAGTCATAGTTTGAGTGACACGTTTTAAATTCAGTAACTATAAAGAAAACACTCAAACAATTTATCGTCGCGTTTTGATTTTGTCTTTAATTTCAATCGATGAAAGTCACTTGCTCTAAATTTAATGCAAACATTTTTTTTGGTTTCATTTTTATTATTATTATTATTTTTTTTAATGCTACAAACGGTAGCCAACGTGGAAGCGCTGAAGGTAGGTGCATTTTATTTTTGTGTCGTGTTTGTTTATTTATTTCACAAACCAATAATTCATTAAAATTTATTTGCAAATAAAATGTTGTGTACACCGGCTTTATTACGGTGTTGAAAAGTCATAGTTTGAGTGACACGTTTTAAATTCAGTAACTATAAAGAAAACACTCAAACAATTTATCGTCGCGTTTTGATTTTGTCTTTAATTTCAATCGATGAAAGTCACTTGCTCTAAATTTAATGCAAACATTTTTTTTTGGTTTCATTTTTATTATTATTATTATTATTTTTAATGCTACAAACGGTAGCCAACGTGGAAGCGCTGAAGGTAGGTGTATTTTATTTTTGTGTCGTGTTTGTTTATTTATTTCACAAACCAATAATTCGTTAAAATTTATTTGCAAATAAAATGTTGTGTACACCGGCTTTATTACGGTGTTGAAAAGTCATAGTTTGAGTGACACGTTTTAAATTCAGTAACTATAAAGAAAACACTCAAACAATTTATCGTCGCGTTTTGATTTTGCCTTTAATTTCAATCGATGAAAGTCACTTGCTCTAAATTTAATGCAAACATATTTTTTTTGGTTTCATTTTTATTATTATTATTATTTTTTTTAATGCTACAAACGGTAGCCAACGTGGAAGCGCTGAAGGTAGGTGCATTTTATTTTTGTGTCGTGTTTGTTTATTTATTTCACAAACCAATAATTCATTAAAATTTATTTGCAAATAAAATGTTGTGTACACCGGCTTTATTACGGTGTTGAAAAGTCATAGTTTGAGTGACACGTTTTAAATTCAGTAACTATAAAGAAAACACTCAAACAATTTATCGTCGCGTTTTGATTTTGTCTTTAATTTCAATCGATGAAAGTCACTTGCTCTAAATTTAATGCAAACATTTTTTTTTGGTTTCATTTTTATTATTATTATTATTATTTTTAATGCTACAAACGGAAGCCAACGTGGAAGCGCTGAAGGTAGGTGTATTTTATTTTTGTGTCGTGTTTGTTTATTTATTTCACAAACCAATAATTCGTTAAAATTTATTTGCAAATAAAATGTTGTGTACACCGGCTTTATTACGGTGTTGAAAAGTCATAGTTTGAGTGACACGTTTTAAATTCAGTAACTATAAATAAAACACTCAAACAATTTATCGTCGCGTTTTGATTTTGACTTTAATTTCAATCGATGAAAGTCACTTGCTCTAAATTTAATGCAAACATTTTTTTTTTTGGTTTCATTTTTATTATTATTATTATTTTTTTAATGCTACAAACGGTAGCCAACGTGGAAGCGCTGAAGGTAGGTGCATTTTATTTTTGTGTCGTGTTTGTTTATTTATTTCACAAACCAATAATTCGTTAAAATTTATTTGCAAATAAAATGTTGTGTACACCGGCTTTATTACGGTGTTGAAAAGTCATAGTTTGAGTGACACGTTTTAAATTCAGTAACTATAAAGAAAACACTCAAACAATTTATCGTCGCGTTTTGATTTTGTCTTTAATTTCAATCGATGAAAGTCACTTGCTCTAAATTTAATGCAAACATTTTTTTTTGGTTTCATTTTTATTATTATTATTATTATTTTTAATGCTACAAACGGTAGCCAACGTGGAAGCGCTGAAGGTAGGTGTATTTTATTTTTGTGTCGTGTTTGTTTATTTATTTCACAAACCAATAATTCGTTAAAATTTATTTGCAAATAAAATGTTGTGTACACCGGCTTTATTACGGTGTTGAAAAGTCATAGTTTGAGTGACACGTTTTAAATTCAGTAACTATAAATAAAACACTCAAACAATTTATCGTCGCGTTTTGATTTTGACTTTAATTTCAATCGATGAAAGTCACTTGCTCTAAATTTAATGCAAACATTTTTTTTTTGGTTTCATTTTTATTATTATTATTATTTTTTTTAATGCTACAAACGGTAGCCAACGTGGAAGCGATATGAAGGTAGGTGTATTTTATTGCTGTGTCGTATTTATTTATTTCACAAACCAATAATTTCATAAAACTTAATTGCAATTAAAATCTTTAAATGCGGAATTGAAAAGTGATATTTTGAGTGACACATTTTAAATACAGTAACTATAAATAAAATAAACCACTCAAATAATTTATTGCCACGAAATTTTGCCTTTAATTTCAATGAATGAAAGTGGCTTGTTCAAAATTTAATGCAAATAAACATTTTTTTGGTTTCATTTTTATTATTTTTTTTTTTTGGTTTCATTTTTATTATTTTTTTTAATGCTACAAACGGTAGCCAACGTGGAAGCGATATGAAGGTAGGTGTATTTTATTGCTGTGTCGTATTTATTTATTTCAAAAAAACAATAATTTCATAAAACTTAATTGCAATTAAAATCTTTAAATGCGGTATTGAAAAGTGATATTTTGAGTGATACATTTTAAATACAGTAACTATAAATAAAATAAAACACTAAAATAATTTATTGCCACGTAATTTTGCCTTTAATTTCAATGAATGAAAGTGGCTTGCTCAAAATTTAATGCAAATAAACATTTTTTTTTATTTCATTTATATTATTATTATTTTTTTTAATGCTACAAACGGTAGCCAACGTGGAAGCGATATGAAGGTAAGTGCATTTATTTACTGAGGTATTGAATTTGATTTGAATTTTAATTGCCACAAATTGAAACGTATTGTGTATTTTTTATTTTGTTTAATATTGACAAACGTTGCTTGTTGTAACTTTCATGCAAATAAAGATTTTTTATTGGTGTTGTTTTTAATTTTTTTTAATGCTACAAACGGTAGCCAACGTGGAAGCGATATGAAGGTAGGTGTATTTTATTGCTGTGTCGTATTTATTTATTTCACAAACCAATAATTTCATAAAACTTAATTGCAATTAAAATCTTTAAATGCGGTATTGAAAAGTGATATTTTGAGTGACACATTTTAAATACAGTAACTGTAAATAAAATAAACCACTCAAATAATTTATTGCCACGAAATTTTGCCTTTAATTTCAATGAATGAAAGTGGCTTGCTCAAAATTTAATGCAAATAAACATTTTTTTTGGTTTTATTTTTATTATTTTTTTTTTTGGTTTCATTTTTATTATTATTTTTTTTAATGCTACAAACGGTAGCCAACGTGGAAGCGATATGAAGGTAGGTGTATTTTATTGCTGTGTCGTATTTATTTATTTCACAAACCAATAATTTCATAAAACTTAATTGCAATTAAAATCTTTAAATGCGGTATTGAAAAGTGATATTTTGAGTGACACATTTTAAATACAGTAACTATAAATAAAATAAACCACTCAAATAATTTATTGCCACGAAATTTTGTCTTTAATTTCAATGAATGAAAGTGGCTTGCTCAAAATTTAATGCAAATAAACATTTTTTTTGGTTTCATTTTTATTATTATTATTTTTTTGGTTTCATTTTTATTATTATTTTTTTTAATGCTACAAATGGTAGCCAACGTGGAAGCGATATGAAAGTAGGTGTATTTTATTGCTGTGTCGTATTTATTTATTTCAAAAAACCAATAATTTCATAAAACTTAATTGCAATTAAAATCTTTAAATGCGGTATTGAAAAGTGATATTTTGAGTGACACATTTTAAATACAGTAACTATAAATAAAATAAAACACTAAAATAATTTATTGCCACGTAATTTTGCCTTTAATTTCAATGAATGAAAGTGGCTTGCTCAAAATTTAATGCAAATAAACATTTTTTTTATTTCATTTTTATTATTATTATTTTTTTTAATGCTACAAACGGTAGCCAACGTGGAAGCGATATGAAGGTAGGTGTATTTTATTGCTGTGTCGTATTTATTTATTTCACAAACCAATAATTTCATAAAACTTAATTGCAATTAAAATCTTTAAATGCGGTATTGAAAAGTGATATTTTGAGTGACACATTTTAAATACAGTAACTATAAATAAAATAAACCACTCAAATAATTTATTGCCACGAAATTTTGCCTTTAATTTCAATGAATGAAAGTGGCTTGCTCAAAATTTAATGCAAATAAACATTTTTTTTGGTTTCATTTTTATTATTATTTTTTTTGGTTTCATTTTTATTATTTTTTTAATGCTACAAACGGTAGCCAACGTGGAAGCGATATGAAGGTAGGTGTATTTTATTGCTGTGTCGTATTTATTTATTTCACAAACCAATAATTTCATAAAACTTAATTGGAATTAAAATCTTTAAATGCGGTATTGAAAAGTGATATTTTGAGTGACACATTTTAAATACAGTAACTATAAATAAAATAAAACACTAAAATAATTTATTGCCACGTAATTTTGCCTTTAATTTCAATGAATGAAAGTGGCTTGCTCAAAATTTAATGCAAATAAACATTTTTTTTATTTCATTTTTATTATTATTATTTTTTTTAATGCTACAAACGGTAGCCAACGTGGAAGCGATATGAAGGTAGGTGTATTTTATTGCTGTGTCGTATTTATTTATTTCACAAACCAATAATTTCATAAAACTTAATTGCAATTAAAATCTTTAAATGCGGTATTGAAAAGTGATATTTTGAGTGACACATTTTAAATACAGTAACTATAAATAAAATAAACCACTCAAATAATTTATTGCCACGAAATTTTGCCTTTAATTTCAATGAATGAAAGTGGCTTGCTCAAAATTTAATGCAAATAAACATTTTTTTTGGTTTCATTTTTATTATTATTTTTTTTGGTTTCATTTTTATTATTTTTTAATGCTACAAACGGTAGCCAACGTGGAAGCGATATGAAGGTAGGTGTATTTTATTGCTGTGTCGTATTTATTTATTTCACAAACCAATAATTTCATAAAACTCAAATTTTGCTGACGTTTGTGAAATTTTTACTTGTCAGCCGCGCATCGGCACCACGTTTTTCTTCAATAATCTGAAATTTTAAATCCGCCAATAAGATTTCTTTTTCCCGTAAAACACTAAGGCCATCTATCCGCATCATCAGTAAAACCTAATTCAGTGAGGGCTCGATTTGGCTATATCAGTTCGGGATGCCTGGTTATGTTTAGCAAAGTCAGTGTCGCCAATACTAAATTTGGCGCTCTAAAATTTCAACTCCTGTAACAGCTGTTTCAAAACTATAAAAACACCTACGTCGCATTTTCTGTTATAAATTATAATAAATTAAAAATAAATTATAACAGCTAATGTAGTTTATAGTTTCAATAAAAGATCTAATCATTAATAACTAAAACGTTGAATGAACAATCATTTTTGAACACATTCTATAATTTGGTAAAATGCGACGTTTACCTTATTTCTGACCAATATTTCCGTTTACTTTAAGATTTGCAACAAGTTTTCAAAATAATCTTCGACTTGGATGTTCCTGTTGGTTACAAAATAACTACTAGTTCCGCATAATGTTGTGCGGCTCGTCTCGAATTCCTGCTGCATTCACCATAGATTAACGCCATTTTGACTTTTTGATCAAAAGAATATTATTCAAAAATTAATAAAATTGTAAAAAAGTTATTAATGATTAGATCTTTTATTATTATATTGAAAGTATAAATTATATTATACTATATTATAATATACTATACTGTAATATTATAATAAGTTGATGAGTAATTTATATTAGCTAGTTTTGAGAGAAAATGCGACGTTGGCTTTTTTAATCAGCTAATAGGTAACTAAGATAAAACAATTTTCTGATGTTCATCAAATTAAAATTTCAATTGCGCAAAACGCCTTCGGTTTTTTATATTTATTGCACTATCGGAAATCGAAATTCTTACGTAAAAAATATGAAGAATTTTATTATAAGAAAACGATTGCAATAATATGCTAACAAAAAAAAATTAATGTAGTTTTTTGCATTTCACGCTCATACCATGAAAATTTGGGATACTTTAAAAAGCACAAAATTGAAGCGTGTTAGAAACTCCATCATTTGAAATATGTTTTATTCTTCAACACTGTCAACTGTTTGGCATTTCTCAATACGAAACGTCAAATTATTTTTAATAAATTTAAAGCAAGTTTAATCCTTGTTGAGTCTAATTCCATGAATAAAATGTTGTATTTACCTCGTTTTGTGTAAATCGGTTCATTTACTTCACCTCGTTATCACTCAACGTTTAAAAATCCACTCGGCAATAAAGCGTCCGATTTACACTCAATCTACTATTTCTTCATTTTGGTAGTTAGAAGTATTTGTGTTTTAAGTGGTACTGAAACTTGTAACACACTGTACAAAACCCATAAACAAATTATGTACCATATTTTATTAAAAAAATTAAATGAATAAAAATATAAATTTTTCTTATTTTGTTTTTAAATGACCATAGATAAATGGAACTATGATTTTTCAAATTTATGTGTACAGGGTTTCTCAATTATCTCAATCTCAATCTCAATTATTACTAGAGATACGAGGTCGGTTAAATTAAGGCACAGTTGCGCATTTTTATGCTGAATCTGCAAGAAAATTTCATGTCATTTTTAGTTTTTGAATTAATGGAAAAAAAGCGAAAATTTATAAATTTGTAATTATTTTTTTAAGCGGAAACCAAAAGTACTAAACGTTTTCAAATAGAACGTTCTTCAGGCACTATTTACAAGGAATCTAAATCTGTCATCCTCTTTTCCAAAGCGTTCTTGATAACAAGAGTTTTAAATTAAACACTTAACTTTGATATATTATGGTAGCGCTCAGCTCCGTTTGCGTGTGCGTCATCTGACATTTCTGTCACTACGTTTACATAGAGGGTCATAGCGGTGACAAACTATCAAATATTTTTTGAGGTTACGAAGTGTTTAAATTATGAGTTGTTACAAAAAATACAGATTCACAAAACAAGAACTAATAAACGCAGAATCAAAAACCTAACGAAACACAAATCACAAAACACAATAAACGAACGGAAAATACTTGCGATTAACACCGATAACACTTTCGACAACCATGCGACGACGTCTATAATTTACTGTCAATGTCAGTTTGACAAATTCGTGACACTTGACGGTGTTGTCGAAGTGCACATGTAAATTAATGTTCAAGGATACCACCCTTAGATACCCCTTAGTTGTTTAAATTTGCATTGTTTTTGATAATTTTTTTACAGCTTTGTGTTGGTAATGAAAAAATGAAATTGATGACGCACACGCAAATCGAGCTGACCGCCACTATAGCTTTATCGTTTAAACTCGATTTCAAATTGAGGTACAAACTGACCTGTCAAGTAAAGTAAGCATTATGTTTATTACCTTTTTTTAATCCAATTTAAAATATTGCGTTTACGCGCTTGCTTGAACACAGCTCCTCTTCGGATGGAGTAAAACACCCTATGTGCATATGGTACGGCTTCTCTGTAGAGCGGATGACTGATTTATCAAGAGAACATTACTTGCAAACGAATTTCTCTGAATTGTACTTTTTTCACCCCATCTACGTCCCATAGTTTACGACCTCATGAGAGTAAAAAATGTTTACTCTATGCAATTTTTTTTGGAAAAACACGATTAGATGATTGTAATAAAGAGAAATTTGCGCACAATACCACAGTAAACAATGTTCGTGAAGCATACGAAAATTGACAAGATCTGCACAGTTGTTCATAAAATTTGCTTTTCAAAGCAAGTCAAAAAAGGCTAAAATTACATTTCATATTGTAAAAGTTATTGTACAAATACAGCTTCTAAAAACAACCAAAAAAAATTTGTAGATTTGTTTAAATAAAAACTTTATTTTTGCCTATGTTTTCCCCCTTTTGTCAATGCTTTATATTTAATTTTAATTTATTATTATTATTATTATATTACTATTTATTGACATTAACTTTGCTCAATTCCTATTAACGGACATCTTTTCACCACGAACAATAATAATAATTAAAGATCCCAATCGTTGTTTCACTCAACCTAATTTTATTTTTATTGGAAAATCATTCTTCTATATCCTAATCACGAATTCCCAAAGTTATTTCAGAAAAGAAAGTATGAAATAACAGCACGTAGGTATAAAACGGAATAACACTTTGAATGAACAACTGGAAGTGAAAGTAATAGTTACACACCTCACGCCAGTTTATTAGTTAATACCAAACCTCCTGCTTACGTGTTTCTTCAAAACCATATGAATGTAATCGCATGTCTTCAGTAAGACGTTGAAACAGCAATAGAACAAAAAAGTGGCGCTAAAATTGTAGCGTGTGCGTTCTGAATAAACTTTGCACTTGTAAGATTAATTATTGAAAAAAATATAATCGGTAAGTAGCCTTTTATTGCATTTATTTGTAATTTAGTGCTCTCCAATCTTACATAATTTTCATTAAAAATAATTTCTGTGTATAATTATTAATTACTTATTGCGGAAATAAAAAGTTTCTTTTTAATTGCTGGAATGTTATTGTTTACATTTTAAGACATTTTACTTCTTTCAAAATAAATACAAAAAACGCATACGATTCTGTGTGCAGTAAATTCTTAGTAGTGACTAGCATTAAGTAGTATTTGAGAAATAAATTAAGCAAGAAATCAAGTTAAATTAGTTGCATTATTAGCACTTGCCCTCGATCCGCTCTTTCCAAAACTAGATCATATACCAGCATGTAAACAAAGTAAATAAAGAATCAATTAATCAAAAATTACGAAAGAGTGCTTCTTTAACCTTAGAGAAAGTTTTATTTGCGTAACGATAATTATGCAAAAAAGTTTAGCACCTCGCATAATTTTAACCATCTTTGAAATTTCAGCAAAATGGCTCGTGTTTTAATTTTAATCGCTTCAACGCTTCTATACTCATCTGTGAATTCAATGCCTGCTGTTCACACAGGACTTTTGCCAGATTCTCATATTGTTGTTGCGCCATTCAACAACCTTGCAGACGTCACCAATAAAAAAATCGCGCAAGTTATCAAAACCAAAGTAATAATAAATATCTTTTCGTATTTTTGGTAACACTAATTTTTTAAATGTTTCCAGACTGTTACCCTTACACCTCCGTTTCCAGACTCAGGCCGAAAACATGCAGTTCTAGAATACGAAGATCCGTTCAGTAAAAAGGATTCAGCATATGGCCAGTTACAGCAGTTTGTGGCAAGTTTTTACAACCCTAAACCTATTGTTGACACAATACAAGAGCATGAAAAGTATGGTAATGATGGGGAGAAATTTAGAAAGGTTGGAGTAGCTATTGTTGGCGGAGTAGAGGGAATTTCAAATCTTATCAATGCTGCAATTGAGGTAGGCTTGTCTAAAATTGGGATCATCGTTGGTACAATTTTATTTTCATTTCAGATACCTACCGAAACTGTTAAACAAATAAGTCGAAAAATTTCGGATTCGTTGAATTCGGTTGGAGCTAAATTAGTAGGACTTTGATTTTTGTAATAATCAGAAAGTTGTTAAGTGTTAGTCATATTTTTGTAATTTTTACAATAAAATACTAAAAATAGTGTGCCAATTTTATTTCACATTACCAAGTGACTATAAAAAATCCGGTTGCAGTGTTGAAAATTACGAACAAAAATACCTTTAAATCGGATGTTTTTTCTGGATCAGTCGGTATTTATTTGGATTTGCATCTTTCAATTAAAAAATCAATAACTCTGACATTAATTTTTTTTGTTTATAAAAGAGAAAGCTTACAACTTTCCTTTTGTGTTATTAAATTTCTAAAAAAAGATATGGAACACCAAAATTTAAAATATAATTTGCAGAATTTTAAGCACCAATAACTCAATTTTTTCAAGTGAAATTCTTTAATTTTTATTTCACTAATATACCTAAATGGTAAAGAATTTAATTCTGCACCGATTTGTATTAACAATTCCTATACTTATGTTTAATATTGTTCAAGTCTCAAGTATTTTTTTGCTAGGTTCTTTCTCAAATATATTACTCTCGGAAACAAAAAAAAATGTGAGAAATCAAAACTTTTAAACCAAAATTCAATGAATTTACAGGACGGACAACACAATTTTGAAATGTTTTTATGGCAAACTATGCAAAAATATTTGTGGTTAATAAGAAATTTTCAACAATGTCAGAAAAACCAACATATTCTGAAAATTATCACAGATACGTGTAGTGAATCCTAATACATTCTCTCCCACCAAGTAAAATAAAAATTGGAACATCCCATTTGAAAAAATTAAGTTATGGGTACTTAATAAAGTTGTTCAAACTTAATCTTAAAATTTTTGGGTTGATTAACTTCTACCTATTCCAATTTTGAACACACTGGAGAACAAATATAGAGTTTCTTTTTTATTTCTCCAAATATGATTTCGAAATCTGTAAAACTAAGAAAGTTACAGATTTTTTATGTGACAGGTGCAAATCCAAAAATTTTCAAAAAATCTTAAATATCTCGAGAACGATTAAACTTAGATATAGGGAAAGCTGATAAAAACTCCATTAAAATAACTCAACTAATTCAAAAACGTACTTAAAAACATAGCTTTCCATTTAAAATAATAAAGTTGATAGCGACTTCCGGTATAATCGGAAGTGGCACCATCTTCAACAAATTTTCGTTGAGCAGAACTCAACGCTTCAAATAAATATCTTTATTAGAACTTTCATTACTTCTTATGTGGTGTTTAGACGGAACAGGCTGAACAGATTACAACAGTTTGTTTTCGGAAATTCATTAAAAATTATTAATTTAATATTTGTCAAATAGTTTAAAAGTTATCTCTAATTAACTTTTGAAATTTTAACGCAAGCAGTGTATTATATGCCTTTTACAGTAGCTGTCCTTTTCTACCCTACTAGCAGGTAGCGTTTTCCGAATTTTAACCGACGTGGTAAATGGATTTCCATTTACTGCCTGAATAATTGCATCGTCTTCTTGAGGTGTCACTTTTTGGCGTCCTGGATGAATGGATTCGTGAAGTTCGATCACCAACCCGATTGCTCCTTGCGATCCATCGCTGGACTTGACGAATTTACAAAATTAGTAAAATTTTATGTATCCCTGCAGAAGTTTTTGAGAATTTTGGAGCAATAACTATGGTTAATTCTTAACATGTATAATTTTAATTATAACACAAAATTTTTGTTATTTTGTTCATAACAGATTAATCTTAAACTATTTGTAAATACAGTCCATGTACATGTCATTTTTTACAGTCATCCCATCCCACATAATGGCCCTTCGAGCCGGATCGCTTACGATTTGTCATTTGCTTTATAATAGTCACGTGATTTGTATTTGATTTGGCTTCCCCTTGGGCCGGAGCCATAGCCAAAAATTACTTTTTTACAATTGGCTATTGTTCTTAGGTTAACTTACTAATTCATAGACCAGTTATTATCTCGATTTAAATATTGTTTTTTTATGCAAAAATCTAACGTTTAAATGATCAATTACAAAAGCTAATCATTTTCTGTACTGCATGAATAATTTATAACAACTAATTTTGAGAGAAAGCGACGTTGGCATTTCCATAGTTTTGAAACAGAGAGTATATTGATTTCTTAATATTTCATTGTTTTGCTAATTTCTTTTTATTTTATTTGGATTTCACACTTTTAATATGTTGTTTCTTGGTAAAACATAATTTAAAACATTCCACAATTTTTTATGTACCACCACAAAAAATTGGGTATACATTTTTTTGAGCGACAGTGTATTATTAATTATTATTATTATTCGTATTTTTCAATTATTTACATAAAAAGGCCGGATTGCCGGATAGTCGAAGTTCCAATGTAATAATAACATAATTTTTAAATATAAACAGTGTGTGAGCTTTATGAACGCCAAAGATTTTTGTATTTTTGTGGATAATTCATTCAACTACAAACAATATCCACTATAATTACGAGAAATAAAGTAAATTTTAATTAAGTAATATATTAAATTTCTCTTTTATGCTACATGTCAAGGTTAAGAACTATATTCCCTTTGATTTTTGGCAAATTTTAAAAACACCTGCAAAAAGAATCGAGAAATAAGTCTGAAATGATTATTCACTGATTTCACTACTTCTTCCAAACTGCACTGTCCCAAAGAATAATCTTGGATTTTAAGTTGTTGTCTTGAAGCTTCTATCATTCCAAACATTTGTGACAAACTCAACGATTTAGGATTGACCAAGTGGTAGGTTACCAGCTCTTGGTACCTTTCTTTCAATTCAGATCCCGGAAAATGTTTTTGAACAAATTTTTTTACAGCAGATACACGATTATCGGTAAGCGTTTGATCATCGAGTTTTTTGATTTTTATTTTAAGAGTGTATCCCTGAGCAAATTTGCTTTTTAATCGCTGGGTAGATCCAAGGCATTGAAAAGTGCCGTTAACCATTATAGCGATTCTGGTGCACAAGGCCTCACATTCTTCCATACTGTGCGATGTCAATACGATGCATTTTCCGGCGTCTCTCAGTCTTATGAGATTGTTCCAGAGAAATCGTTTCGTCACTGGATCCATTCCAGCGCTTGGTTCGTCGAGAAAAATTATAGGAGGATCTCCGATTATGGCAAGAGCTGTGCTTACTTTCCTCTTGTTGCCACCGCTGAGGTGTTTTATCTTTTTATTAATGTGCTCAAAAAAATCGAATGTTTGAGCAAGACTTTCCACCAGAGCAATGCATTTGTCAAAAGAGACTCCTCTAATGAGAGCAAAAATTAATAAGGTTTCTTTGACGGTAAGATCCTCTAGTAAAGCGTCAAATTGTGGGCAGTATCCGATAAATGTTTGAACTTGCTTCTGTTGAGTTGTTACACTCATTCCATGAATCCAAGCATCGCCAAACGTAATGCTTTCATCACCGGTCATCATTTTGAAAGTGGTGGTTTTGCCAGCACCGTTTACACCCAACAATCCAAAGCATTCGGAAGGGTTAACGCCTAAACAAATACTGTTGACGGCAAGACACTTTCCGTAATATTTGCTGACGTCGCGAAGAACCACTAAGTAACTTTTCCTTAACACATCAACAGAGGTATTCCTGATTGTTTCATTTTCATTATGTACATCACTCTCAAGAATTACGTTCTCATTGGGAGGCTTATGGAAATGTTTTACTTTGGTGCAAATGCGACTGAAGAAATTAAATTCAGTAAGAAAAATTATTGTGAACAGTAGAAACGACATAAACAGTGGGATGAATATGTTTCGGCCTATCCCAGGTTCCTCAAAGGAATAGTAAAAATCCTCATCTGTATAAAATGTGAGCATCATGCTTAAGTGAATTTAAAATGTAACTTACAGCAACATTCTTTAACAACCTCACATAGTACCTCACGAGGTAGCTTTGTATTCATGTCACACTCTTTTCTTATGTTCCGCATTGTAATAATGGCAGTAATTCCGTTAACAACGGAATAATACGGAGTGAAAATAAATACCCATTCAAAAAAAATTCTCGTTGAATGTGAAGCATCAGATTCCTCCAAAACCGAGTAGACCATAGTTGGAATAAAAACTAGAGAAAAAATTTAAAATTATATAAGCAATTTTATTAGCCTTGGTAACGTAAATTTACCCATGCAGACGCCAAAAACAACCATAACACCACATCCAGTAGACGGAATTTTAAAGCAGTAAGACATTAAGTAAGTAAGAGGTAAAACAAAAAAGCAGAAGCACACAAATAACAAAATTAAAAGACCTAAAATTATTTATGTCAGTATTGTAAAGATTTATCACATAGTAGCAAAAGATATTTAATGGCGTTCTTCAAATCAATCTTACCTAGTTCAAAAGTTTCAAATCCACCTTCAAATGTGGTCATTACAATAAGGAGAGAAATAACTGTAATGAGATAGGTTATTAGATCACATAAAAAAGCAATACTCCAGAATATGAAAGCGTTTACGCCTGAAATTATCTGTAAATGCTTGCATTTACTCATTCGTTCCCGAATGTAAAACAAGATATAAGTGCCAGTAGCAATTCCTATGCTAGACTTCAGTCCATATTCGAGGCGGGATAGATCATTAGATTCTCCATAATTTTTGAGCTAAAGAAGTTTTTAAAATAATTTGTATAAACAATAAGTGACGTTTAACCTGCTGCGAACTCGTTCTGCGAGGTAAAGGATAGTTAAAGAAAGTAATAGATTTATTTTTGTGTAGAACTTCTTCGTAAAGCGTATTTAGAACTAGACTAAGCGAAAGAGGAGCTGCATGGTAGAGGTGAATATTAAACCAGGCAGTTATTATGTCTTCGTAGAAAGATGCGCCAACAATGTAATGTTTTTCAACAGTAGATAGCGACTTATATGTCTACACAGGAACAAATGTAATGTAATTTAATATAACCTAGAAGTTAAATACCATGTTGAGGATTTCCGCAGTTACATTCTGCACAGTTTTTACATTGAATCCTTTAAGTACTTTTACGTATGTGTTCGCCATAGAACTACCATTTTCAAGTAGTGTTATTGGATTGTTGTAAGAACTTAAAGATAGCTTCAAAGAAGAAAACGTTCTAAACTCCTTACGTACAAGCAAAGGTCTTTTTGCTAAAGCGAGATATAAAAGTACACTGGGCAAAATAATTTGGAATACGAGCAGAAGCCATGATCTAAGAAGAGACAAGTTTTTCTTCAGCATCATTGCCACCATTTGATTTCGCATTAACTTGAAACCACGCTGATAGCTTATTTTTTCCTTTTTGGGCACTTAAATATATTATCAATTGAAAATTAAAATTAGAAATCGTACTAACCAATACTTTCACTGTCTGTCGTCTTTTTATTGAATTTTTCAGAAATTTCCATATCGTGGGCTGCTGCCACTCTATAAATGTTTTTACATTTTTTAATTTAGTTAAACTATATTTGTAGCATCTCACTTTAAAAAAACTTCTTCTAAAGTTGCCAATGAGATTCCCAAATTTTGGATCCCCAGAGTAGCTTTATTATATTCTAAATCTTCTAATAATATTTCAAATTTTTCCGATGCTTTATCAGGTAGGATGTAAGTAAGTTCGGAACCTACATGGGAGTGGATTTGTATATTTGGTACATACTTTGCAAGCAGATCTGTAACTTCAAACGGTCGACATTTTGGTGTAACTTCCAAAATTAGATAATAGTCTGAACCATATTTCTTTCTTAAAAAAAAACTAGATCCGCAACATTGTAGTTCACCCGCTGTCATTATAGCAATCCTGTCACCTAACAAATCAGCTTCGTCCATATAATGCGTTGTTAGCAAAATAGTTCGTCCTAAGAATGTCTGAATATGAAGATAATTTCTTGTGATAGCTTACCGTTTTTTTGTTGTTGAAGCAAATCCCAAACAGTTCTTCTAGCAGAGGGATCCATTCCCGCAGTTGGTTCATCAAGCATAATCACTTTCGACTTTCCACACAACGCGATAGCAACGCTTAGTTTTCTTTTCATGCCTCCAGATAAAGTTTTTGATAACTGTTTTCTCTATGTGTTGTTGATATTATTATCTGACATTATATTTATGAGAAACTGCGATCAACATTACCTTATTTTCTAGTTCTAAAATTGTGAGGTAATAGTCAATTTCCTTCTTGATTTCATCATTTTCCAGATCTTTCAGTTTGCCAAAGAAATACAGATGTTCATAAACAGTTAAATCATCAAATAGAAGGTTGTGTTGAGGACACAGACCCATACTTTCGCGAACATTGTGTATATTAGTTCTTACATCATAACCATTTACAATGGCTGTCCCAGATGTAGGCAAGCACATTCCGCAAATCATGGACATTGTCGTCGATTTTCCAGCACCGTTATGACCAAGCAAAACAGTGATATGTCCTTCATACATGTCTAAATTAAGGTCTTTGACTGCGTTACTACTTCCAAAACTTTTTGAAAGTTTATATAATTTTATTCCAACTGGAAGATTATCAGTAAACTTTTCAAATTGTTCTGTGTCCTTTTGACTAGATTCTTCTGTAGCTGTTTGAAGGAAACAAAAAATTAATTTACTCAAAGAAAAAATGTAGACTTGTACTTTTTTCCGGAAGGCTTTTACACCAAAAGGTTCGTGTGAACGGAAAATACCAAGGTCGTGGTACTCCAAATTCTCCTGGAATTACCGCTTCCAAGTAAAGGGCAATAACCATATATAAGACTGTATCTAAGATAAGTATAACAAAAATTACGCCAAGGGAAGCCTTATTATCTAGCCATGAGCTTTCAAACAAATTATTCCAATGTCCTCCTGTAAAATAATATTCACTTGATTTTGTTTGATCTCCATGTGCTAAATTTTTACCTTTTTCTTTTGCTTCCAATTCAAATAGCATTGATAAACCAAAAAACATTGCCGAAGGTGACAGAACACTAGTTACTATTTTTAGATACAATGAGGCCCTAATAATGAATTGAGTTACTCCCACAATTAATGCAACCATGTACAGGATTATACCAACAACAATAGCGATGGTTGCTACATAAATATGTTGGTCAATATTGTAATATTATTACACGTTTTTGTTACCTTTTTGAAAAATGGTACTTATTAGGAACATGAAAGTGATAAGACTACATGCGTAAACCAGAAAAAGTGCAAATAAAACAGTGCCATCTGTATGAATAAATACTGGTGGACGTAAAATTGTCAATTTTAAAACGACAGTCATTATAGCAACTGTGAACAGTAGTATAATAAAGCTCCGAAGGAACCACGTTAGCCAAAGTAACCAACCAGAAAGACCCATAACTTTCATATATTCCTTCAAAAATTGAAATACCGTTAGGCCTTTAGATTCACTAAAACTTTTTGAATATATTCTTACTTTGACTTGTGTTTCTTTCTCTACAGCAACATCCGTAATTATGTTATTAATGTTTGTTATAAAGGCCATTATTAACAAAAATATCGATATCGTCTGCGCAGGTGTTGTATTTAGCCAGTCCTCGATCATTTGTGGGTAAGGAAAGGGCTGCATTCTCACCGGCAGAACTTCTTTATCTTTTATTGTGGATAAAAGAGATAATGCCAAAAATTTTTGCAAGTGTAAGAAACCTCTGCCCTCATAGTCTTATATAATTTTGAAAAATAGTATTTGTTATATTTCACATTACTCTTTACCTGTGTATTCTGCACCTTTTTCCAATACGAGTTTAGGGAATAATGATTTTGTGTACCAATCTATTTTTTGGCCAGTTTTGTAAATTTGTGATGGCAATCTGTCGAAAAATAATTTATTGAATACGTATTAATAATTGTAAATTTTTAATCTTACCGAATATAAATTTTGATATTATCAGGAAGTTGACTTGGGAGACTAAGCCCCTTTAAAGAATCTTCCAATTGTATAGCGAAGGAAAAATTTTTTTTTGTAACTGCATCGCTTAGCTCCTCTGAAGTATCATAATTTTCAATGTTTAGTGGTTTCCTATCTCTAATACAAAGACGTTTCAATATATTTTCTAATAGTGTGCTTGTTGGAGAATATGCTATGGGGCTGAGTTTATGTCTTTTCTAATGTTTAACAAGAAAATTCAGTTACTTACATGTGTGTTTCGTTGTCGCTTTCACAAAGTGTTTCTTCATTTGGAAAGAATGACATGTAAAAGTTTAGGGTTTGCTCATAGCCAAGAGACAAAGTCAAATGTCTTAGACAAACAAGCAACCAACATAGGGCAATAGGAAAAATGAATTCACAAAAGGCCCTCAGCCAATGACGTTTCCAAATGATAAAGTTTTTATGTAATAATAAAATTATTTTACTTAAGTGTCTAGGCATTTTACCGAAAAGTCAACTGGAGTCTCAAAGGTTGATCACCTTCTGCGAATGAGGCACTGGGTGTCGAAAAAATCGCGAACTAAAAATTTTTACAACTGACAACCAACTATGTCACTTAACTTGACGGACTTGTTAAATATGACTTCTTTGAACATGCTTTAAACTCACTACCGTCAAAATGCCATTTCGCGAACGAAGATTTTTTGCACTTCTGCGAAAACTTTGACTTTGTGCATTAGTGCGTATTGTGTAAGATTTGCAAAAAGCAATGAATTTTTGAGAGGTGTAATAGTTATTAATAATACAATTGCGAAGACACAAGCTTAAATTTCGAGGGCTATCGTTATGCAACGAGCGTATGTGAGTTGCATAGCTAGAGACCCATGAACTTTAAGCGTTTTCGTATGAGTGTTATTAAATTTTTTTTGTTGGCACATTTTAATTTAAAACTCGTTGCCATGGGAAGCGTATTTTAAAATAGTGAAAACACTTAACTATCGGAAACGTGTTTTAAAATAGTGTTTATAATCTAGGATTCAGATATTAAAAAGTTCGCAACAGCGCATAGGATTTTTTCGGAGTAAAAACTAAAGCACAAATTGAGAGTTTTTGTAAAAGAAAAGAATTCTGTGTTAAACGAAATCCCAGCGTCACGTTTTAAGCTAAGAAAACCCACCAGAAACTCTCAATTTGTGCTCTATTTCTTTCCAAAAAATTTAAATGCGCTGTTGCAAAATTTTACTATGAACTGAAATGTGATATACGAATATAATGCAAATACAATATCATAGAAAATATACTAACCAAGAAAACTTAAAAACTTAAATAATAGATTCATGCCTTCATAATGTACTCGTACAAAGATTAGCACACATCTTTTTGTTGTTAAGAAATTTCTGTAGCAAAAAGATTAGTGCATTTAGTGAAAATTATCAAAGAATGATCACCACTCGTGTAATTAGTAATTACTGTTGACAATATTTACACAGTATTGAAATTTATTGAGACTGGTTACATTTAAAATGAAAGCACTGTAAGTAAGATTTGTAAAGGATTTTTAGTTCTAGACTTGCGCAGTTGACGAAAGCGGTTTTGTCTCTGTTAATGTCGTGTTTTTAGAGTTTTTTGAGGTTGAAAATGGGTTTGAATCACAATAAAGAAATAATCTGTTTTAGTTACCGAGATTCATTTAATACCTTCGAAATTATTTATAAAATAACTTTTTTTTGACGAAGTTATTTCCTGGAAAATTTATGATGAAACAAGAAATAAACCAAAAATGTTTTGGTTAACTAGTTTCGTTCTAATTCCAATATTATCAGGACTTAAAGAATTATTAACTACATAATTTAAAAAGCTTAAACATTAAACACTATTAAGTGGTGGCAAGGCAATGTTTAAACTTTTTAAATTATGTAATTAATACTGCTTTAAGTCCTGATGATGTTCGAATTAGAACGAAACTAGTCGACCAAAGCAATTCTGTGTTATTTCTTGCTCCTGTAACTGGATACATCCCACCATCTAATAAAATAGCGTTTATAAATTTGAAAATGTTTTTTTTTCTACAATTTATAACTTTGCATAATAAGATTTTTTGGATAACTCATTTCTAACTTGGGGATAAGTTTGGATGGCTTATTAGTTTTTAAACATTTACTGTGCACTTAGTAGGTTACCATAAATTATCGTTCGCGGTAACTGATTCTGAACCGCACATGCGCTTTAAATAAATCCTGGACTAGTTCTAGAAATCGTCCGCGAACAAAGCTATTACTTTGTTAATAACGAGACAAAGGCAGCACTAAGTGCCACCATGGTGGTGCGTCGAGCTGCATTCTCGCTCGTTATGCAATCTGTCGCTTACCTAACGAATTCGGAAAGTGCAATTTCTCACATGAACACTTTACTCCACGAGCGGAGCAAGGTAGGTATACAATTTTTTGTAAAGAATATCTCAAATTTTTTTTTTATAATTTTGTTCTTTTTGCTGATGGGGTGGTAACATGTCAAACAATTATCAAACTGATATCACTTCTCATAAAAAAATTATCGTTTCCACCTCAACGGTACCAATACCAACTTATTAAATGTCCCTAGTCATTGTTGTAAAGTAAAAAATATCGCAGTGCGGGAAAGTTTGTTACCCACACTATGAAGCGTGTGGGAAATAGCTATCTAAAAGCTATGAGTACAAAAGTTTCCTAAAGGTTCCAGTCCCTGAATTGAATGCATTTGCGCATAAACGAACCAGAAATTTTAATTTAGTATTATATTAAATTTTTCTTTTATGCTACATGTCAAAGTTATGAACTATGTTATTCCCTTTGATCTTTGGCGAATTTTAAAAACACCTGAAACAATATTCGAAAAATAAGTGTGTACCTAATGATTATTCGCCTTTCTTAGTACTTCTTCCAAACTGCACTGTCCCAAAGAATAATCTTCGATTCCAAGTTGTCGTTTTGATGCCTCTATAGTTCCAAACATTTGCGACAAACTCAAGGACTTAGGATTATCCAAGTGGTAGGTTACTAGCTCCTGGTACCTTTCTTTCAATTCAGATCCCGGAAAATATTTTTGAACAAAATTATTTACGGCACTTATTTGACTATCAGTACGCGTGTGATCATCGTGTTTTTTGACCTTTATTTTAAGTGTGTACCCTTGAGCGTATTTGCTTTTCAATCGCTGAGTAGATCCAAGACATTGAAAAGTACCGTTCACCATTATAGCAACTCTAGTGCATAAGGCTTCACATTCTTCCATACTGTGCGATGTCAATACGATGCATTTTCCGGCGTCTCTCAGTCTTATGAGATTATTCCAGAGAAATCGTTTTGTCACTGGATCCATTCCAGCGCTGGGTTCGTCGAGAAAAATTATAGGAGGATCTCCGATTATGGCAAGCGCTGTGCTTACTTTCCTCTTGTTGCCACCGCTAAGGTGTTTTATCTTTTTATTAATGTGCTCAAAAAAATCGAATGTTTCAGCAAGACTTTCCACCAGAGCAATGCATTTGTCAAAAGAGACTCCTCTAATGAGAGCAAAAATAAATAAGGTTTCTTTGGCGGTAAGATCTTCTAGTAAAGCGTCAAATTGTGGACAGTAACCGATAAATTTCTGGACTTGCTTCTGTTGGGTTTTTACACAAAGTCCTTGAATCCAAGCATCGCCAAACGTAATGCTTTCATCGCCAGTCAGCATTTTGAAAGTGGTGGTTTTACCAGCACCGTTTACACCCAACAGTCCAAAGCATTCGGAAGAGTTAACGCCTAAACAAAGACAGTTGACGGCAAGAAACTTTCCATAATATTTGCTGACGTCGCGAAGAACCACTGAGTAACTTTTCTTTAACTCATCAACAGAAGTGTTCCTGATTTTTTCGTTTTCATTATGTACATCACTCTCAAGAATTACGTTCTCATTGGGAGGCTTATGGAAACGTCTTACTCTGATGCAAATGCGACTGAAGAAATTAAATTCAGTAAGAAAAATTATCGTGAATAGTATAAACGACATGATCAATGGAATAAATATGTTTCGACCTATCCCAGGTTCCTCAAAGGAATAGTAAAAATCCTCATCTGTATAAAATGATATAAAATGTGAGCATCATGCTTGAATGAACTTAAAATGTAACTTACAGCAACATGCTTTAACAACCTCACATAGTACCTCACGAGGTACCATTGTCTTTTGACACCCTTTTCTTACGTCCCTCGTTGTAATGATGGCAGTAATTCCGTTAACAACGGAATAATATGGAGTAAAAAGAAATACCCATTCTAAAACCATTCTCGTTGAAGTCGCTGCTTCAGATTGCTCCAAAACTAAATAGGCCATAGTTGGAATAAAAACTAGGAAAGACAAGTGTAAACGTTTAACCAACAAGCCTTGGTAACTTAAATTTACCCATGCAAACGCCAAAAACGATCATGACACCACATCCAGTAGATGGGATTTTAAAGCAGTAAGACATTAAATAAGTAAGAGGTAAAACGAAAAAGCAGAAGCACAGAAGTAGCAAAATTAAAAGACCTAAAATTATTTATGTTAGTCTTGTAAAGATTTACCACATTGTAGCAAAATGATATATTTTTATTTACAAAAAATGATCTCTAAATCTTACCTATTTCAAAAGTTTCAAATCCACCTTCAAATTTTGTCAATACAATAAGGAGAGAAATAACTGTAATGAGATAAGTTATTAGATCACATAAGAAAGCAATACTCCAGAAGATGAAAATGTTTACGCCTGAAATTATCTGTAAATGCTTGCATTTAGTCATTCGTTCTCGAATGTAAAACAATATATAAGTGCCAGTAACAATTCCTATGCTTGACTTCAGTCCATATTCGAGGCGGGATAGATCATTAGATTCTCCATAATTTTGGAGCTAAAGAAGTTTTTAAAATAATCTGTAAAAACAATAAGTGACGTTTAACCTGCTGCGAACTCGTTCTGCGAGGTAAAGGATAGTTAAAGAAAGTAATAGATTTATTTTTGTCTAGAACTTCTTCGTAAAGCGTATTTAGAACTAGACTAAGCGAAAGAGGAGCTGCATGGTAGAGGTGAATATTAAACCAGGCAGTTATCAAGTCGTGGCGGAAAGATGCTCCAACAATGTAATGTTTTTCTACAGTAGATAGCGATGTATTTATCTACATAATATGAACAAATGTGATGTAATTTAATATAACGTAGAAGTTGAATACCAACCATGTTGAGGATTTCCTCAGTTACATTCTCCACCGTTTTTACTTCGAATCCTTTAAGTACTTTTACGTATGTGTTCGCCATAGAACTACCATTTTCAAGTAGTGTTATAGGATTGTGGTAAGAACTTAAAGTTAGCTCAAAAGGAGAATAGGTTCGAAATTTTGTACGCACACGCATAGGCGTCTTTGCTAAAGCGAGGTACAAAAGTACACTTGGCAAAATAATTTGGATTAACAAGAGGATCCATGATCTAAGAAGAGACAAATTTTTCTTCAGCATCATTGCCACAATTTGATTTCGCATTAGCTTGCAACCGCGCTGATAGCTTATTTCTTCCTTTTTGGTCACTTGAATATATTATCCATAGAAAATTAAAATTGAAAATCGTATTAACATTTACCTTCAACGTCTGTTTCCTTTTTGTTGAATTTTTCAGAAATTTTCATATCGTGGGCCGCAGCCACCCTATAAATATATTTAGATTCTTTTATTTAGATAAACAATATTTTGTAGTATCCCACTTTAAAAAAACTTCCTCAAGTGTTGCCAGTGAGATTCCCAAATTTTGGATGCCAAGACTAGGTTTATTATATTCTAAGTCTTTCAGTAATGTTTCAAATTTTTCTGATGCCTTATCAGGCAAGATGTAGGTAAGTTCGGAACCTACATGGGAGTGGATTTGTATGTTTGGTACATACTTTGCTAGTAGACCTGTAACATGAACCGGACGACATTTTGGTGTAACTTCCAGAATTAGATAATAGTCTGAACCATATTTCTTTCTTAAAAAAAAACTAGATCCGCAAGATTGTAGTTCACCCGCTGTCATTATAGCAATCCTGTCACCTAACAAATCGGCTTCGTCCATATAATGCGTTGTTAGCAAAATAGTTCGTCCTAAGAAAGCCTGAATATGAAGATAATTTCTTGTGATAGCTTACCGTTTTTTTGTTGTTGAAGCAAATCCCAAACAGTTCTTCTGGCAGAGGGATCCATTCCGGCAGTTGGTTCATCAAGCATAATCACTCTCGACTTTCCACACAACGCGATAGCAACGCTTAGTTTCCTTTTCATGCCTCCAGATAAAGTTTTTGATAACTGTTTTCTCTATGTGTTGTTGATAATATTATCTGACATTATATTTATGAGAAACTGCGATCAACATTACCTTATTTTCTAGTTCTAAAATTGTGAGGTAATAGTCAATTTCCTTCTTGATTTCATCATTTTCCAGATCTTTCAGTTTGCCAAAGAAATACAGATGTTCATAAACAGTTAAATCATCAAATAGAAGGTTGTGTTGAGGACACAGACCCATACTTTCGCGAACATTGTGTATATTAGTTCTTACATCATAACCATTTACAATGGCTGTCCCAGAAGTAGGCAAGCACATTCCGCAAATCATAGACATTGTCGTCGATTTTCCAGCACCGTTATGACCCAATAAAGCAGTGATATGTCCTTCATACATCTCTAAATTTAAGTCTTTAACTGCGTTATTACTTCCAAATCTTTTTGAAAGTTTTTTTAATTTTATTCCAACTGGAATACTATCAGTAAACTCTTCAAAGTGCTCTTTGTCCTTTTGACTAAATTCTTCTGTAGCTGTTTGAAGGAAACAAAAAATTAATTTACTCAAAGAAAAAATGTAGACTTGTACTTTTTTCCGGAAGGCTTTTACACCAAAAGGTTCGTGTGAACGGAAAATACCAAGGTCGTGGTACTCCAAATTCTCCTGGAATTACCGCTTCTAAGTAAAGAGCAATAACCATATATAAGACTGTATCTAAGATAAGTATAACAAAAATTACGCCCAGTGAAGCCTTATTTTCTAGCCACGAGCTTTGAAACAAACTATTCCAATGTCCTCCTACAAAATAATATTCACTTGACTTTGTTAGATTTGCATGTGCTATATATTTACCTTTTTCTTTTGCTTCCAATTCAAATAGCATTGATAAACCAAAAAACATTGCGGAAGGTGACAGAACACTAGTTATTATTTTCATATATAATGACGCACTAATAATGAATTGAACTACTCCCAGTATTAAAGCAACCATGTACATGATTACACCAACAACAATAGCGAAGATTGCTGCATAAATAAGTTAATGAATATTGTATAATTACCCATTTTTGTTACCTTTTTGAAAAATGGTACTTATAAGGAACATGAAAGTGATAAGACTAGATGCGTAAACTAGAAAAAGTGCAAATAAGATAGTGCCATCTGTATGAATAAATACTGGTGGACGTAAAATTGTCACTTTTAAAATGATAGTCATTATAGCAACTGTGGACAGTAGTATAAAAAAGCTCCGAAGGAACCACGTTAGCCAAAGTAACCAACCAGAAAGACCCATTACTTTCATATATTCCTTCAAAAATTGAAATACCGTTAGGCCTTTAGATTCACTAAAACTTTTTGAATATATTCTTACTTTGACTTGTGTTTCTTTCTCTACAGCAACATCCGTAATTATGTTGTTAATGTTTGTTATAAAAGCCATTATTATCAAAAATATCGATACTGTCTGCGCAGGAGTTGTATTTAGCCAGTTCTTTATCATTTGTGGGTAAGGAAAAGCCTGCATTATTATCTCGGGAACATGTTTTTCCTTCATCTTCTTTAAAAGAGCTAATGCCAAAATTTGTTGCAAGTGTAGAAAACCTTTGCCGTCATAGTCTTATATAATTTTGAAAGCTTAGTTACTGGTATATTTCACATCATTCTTTACCTGTGAAGTCCGCACCTTTTTCCAATAGGAGTTTAGGGAATAATGATTTAGTGTACCAATCTATTTTTTTGCCAGTACTGTAAATTTGTGACGGCAATCTGTCGAAAAAGAATTTATTGAATACGTATTAAAAATTGTTAATTTTTAATTTTACCGAATATAAATTTTGATATTATCAGGAAGTTGCTTTGGGAGAGTAAGCCCTTTTAAAGAATCGTCCAATTGTATTGCGAAAGAAAAATTTTTTTTTGTAACTGCATCGTTTAGCTCCTCTGAAGTATCATAATGTTCAATGCTTAGGAATTTCCTATCCATAGTACAAAGACTTTCCTCCAATATCTTTTGTAATAGTGTGCTTGTAGGAGAATATGCTATTGGGCTGAGTTTATGTCTTTTATAATGTTTAATAAGAAGAATCAGTTACTTACATGTGTGTATCGTTGTCGCTGTCACAAAGTCTTCCTTCATATGGACGCGCTCCTATGTAAATGTTTAAGGTTTGCTCATAGCCAAAAGACAAAGTCAAATGTCTTAGACAAACAAGCAACAAACAGAGGGCAATTGGAAAAAAGATTTCGCAAAATGCCCTCATCCAATGGCGTTTCCAAATGATGAAGTTTTTATGTAATAATAACATTGTTTTACTAAAATGTCTAGGCATTTTACCGAAAAGTCAACGGGAGCCCCAAAGCTTATCACCTTTTGTGATCGAGGCCCTGGGTGTCGAATAATTTGCGAACTAAAAATTTTTACAACTGACAACCAACAATGAACGTCACTTATTAACGTAAAGACAGTTTTAAACAGATATGTCAAACACTTTTAACTAGCAAATTAATTCGTAGTAATTTTAATAAATAAAGTCGGCAGTTCCGGTTTACGATTTATTTAAAAAGAATGTCACTATACTCTCCTCTATGAAAATTTGGAATCGAAAACACAAAAAAACTCGATTTCGGTAACAGTGTGGAGACGAAAAATGTGAAAAAATGTAGTCATTTTTAATTTTTTAAATGGCAACAACATTTCTATTTACTGTTTTCGATAGTATACTCCTTTAGTTCTTTGTCTTTTTGATACCCATAAAATATTGTAAAAAAAGAAAAAAAAAAGGTTAGAGGTAGCTGTGCATTTTTGAAAACATAAACAAAAACCGCATGCACCAAATGATGCGCAAAGGAAAACAAAAATCCACCTGTTTTGGGATTTTTTAACAAAAATTCCTTATAAATTTTATTTTTGTCAATAATTCTATACTGCTTAAATTTTTTATCACTTGGGCGTTGACAATATTTAAAAAACAAATAGTGCGTTGTACTGCTTTTGAAATGCTCTTTTACATGTGGTGTCACACCACACACTGTTACATGTGAAAAATAAAAAGATCGAGGTGGCTGTGTACTTTTGACAACAGATAAACAAAAACCATATCCCCAAATGATGAGCAAGAAAAAACATAAAGCGCCTTGTTTCTGGAATTTTCATAAAAATTGCTTATATTCAAGTTATGAATTTTATTTCAATTAAAAATTCCACTCTGTATAATTGTAAAAAAATTTTTAATATAGAAAATCTAAGGGACGGTTTATAGAAGGCTTTGCTAAAACTGAATTTGTTGTTAAAAGTTATCAACGCGAATGGATCAATCCAATTGTTCAATCCAGTTAATCACGCATTTAATTACAGATTAACCTAATGAGGCTTTTATAAACCGATCCTTAATTTCTGACCTACTTAAACTGAACAAAACTCTACCTTATTGTTTCTGGGTTACCTATTTCCGAAGTTTTCATAGATGCAACCAAAAACACTTATTACACTTGCCATTTGATACTACGTTTAAATAAATAATTTATCAAAATTGATTTCTTATCTCTAAAAGTATGTTAGTTCATAATGAAATTTTATAAAATTGTCAACACAAGGTTGACAGTAGGTACCCAGGACAATGCAATCGTGGATTAATTTGGCAATTTTGTAGTAATTACCGATCTGGTCAGCTGGACGTAGTATTACTGGTTGCGTCTTACAAAATCTCAAAAATCACTACGGGAAATAACCAATAGCCCATAGCTGACCCACTTTGTACGTGTCGCACTTTGTCCCGGTGTCCCCTACTTTGAAAATTTAATCCCTTTTACCTAAACTCCTTCTTGGTGGTTTTTAAAATAAATATTTCCAGTGAATAAATCTGTTGTGTTGGGGGTTATTATGTATTAAAACATTACAACCTAATTTATTTTTTCTACTTCTATCCGAACCTCTATCTTTAACATGCCATTTATGGTATATGTTCCCGTGATCTTTTAAAAAAACATTGAAAAGTCGTGACTTTGTGCGTTTTAGTCACTGACTGAAGTTGGTTCTAGATTTTTTATTGGGAGAAAAATAATATTAACATGATCATTTTCAAGTTTTTTATGTCGTAGAAAACATAGGTATAGTACGCGGCTTTTTGTTATAAACTTCTTAGTGTTTCAATTTATGAAACACTCGCTTTGCTAGTCTTTTTAGAGACTAAAATGACGTTTATAAAACTTATTATATACTTGTTATACTAGTAATTTTCATTCCATCTATTAATAGAATAATAATAATGAATAATGAAACAGTGTTTAGTTTGGCAACTACTGTCATGGGTTTCCAAAATTAAATATTTAGGTAATGTTTATTTTTTGTATTTAGTGTTTTGTGGCTTTTGTATTTTTGGGTGCGTACATTAGACGCAAGACTCGTAAAGTTATGTGAAACATCCTGTATACTAATGTACATATTTTTGCCTATCACACCTGAAAATTTATGAAGTTATCACAATCGTAAATAATATTACCTTCGTAAAATGCTTGTTAAAGTAAAAAAACATAACTTTTGGGTGATAATGTTATCATTATCAGACGAGCAAGTGTAATAACAAATATTCAAAAAATGGGTAATTAATAATTATACTAATAAAATGTTCCCTGTTATTAAAAACAAATAAAATTTTAATGTGAACTAACTATACACTCATTACATTTGCTGTTGAAGACACGTACCTTCGATTAAGAACTATATTAGACATTTAATTTAAAAATTAAAAAAATCGGTTTAATTGTTTGCCAGTATATGGACAAATAGAAATGCTCTTGACACGAATTATTTTTTAATACAGTTCCGTTACGTGAATAAAATTATTCAATTTTTAAATATGTTTATTTAAGAACTTGATTTGTTGGCGTAAACAGAAAGTAGGCACATTCTCGTACATTAACATTAAAAAATTCTCATCCTTGAAAGGAGTAATAAATGACTCCCAACACTTAAAATATAGTTTAAAAATAAATAAAAAATAACCTGACTATATTTACAATTTAAAAAACCTACACCTACAACACCCCGCTATTGGCTTTTGATAGTCTTTACATCTCCGGTTAAAGAACTCTTTGGTTTGATATAAGCTTTCCTGTAAAAATTGCTAAACAAATAAAGGAACACCACCACATTAGCAACAAAGAAAAAGGTTAAAGCTTTGGGTAACTTGCAGTCCATTGCAATTATGGAAATTAAATAAGCCAACATGATGCAGAATTGGGTCTAAAAAATAAAAATTTAGTTATTTTAACACACAAACATTGAAACAAACCAGTTGCATCCAAGTCATGTATTTCTTCCACCACAAATATTTCTGGAACCTGGGACCTAAGGCTGCGATCAAATAATAAGTGTACATCACAACGTGAACGAAAGAGTTCAACAATCCGATAACAACTCCTTGTTCACCTGAAATCAACCCAATTATTCAATGTTGTATAGTAATTAATAACACGAGTGCAAAAACACAAGCTCAAAGGTCGAGGGCTGTCGTTATGCAACGAGCGTATGCGAGTTTTTTGTTGGAACATTTTAATTTAAAACATGTTGCTATGGGAAGCGTGTTTTAAAATAATGAAAACACGTTGCTATGGGAAACGTGTTTTAAAATAGTGTTTTTCTACTTCTGTTTCGTATTGAGGTCATTACGATACGCGATTTGTGACTTACGTATCCTAATATCCAGCGGAGTGCTTTAATAATTACACTAAAAACCAGGGTAATTTAGTTGGATAATGTTGACAACCTAGTTTTTTGACAATTATCTGAGAGAACTGTCAGTGTCAATCGGCACCTGTTTCAAGTGCATAATTTAATCAAATTAATCAAATACGAACCTTTAGAGGCTTTTGTACCAGTCTTGATATGTGGCCCTTTCAAACACCTTTCGAGTAATGTACAAACATAACTTCAAAAGCCAGTGCAAGTAAGTAATTTGAGATCTTATTATCCTTAAGGCAATTTTCAAATTGTATGTATTTGCCACAAAAGCCCGTATTTGATAATGGATACATTGCAAAACGTCTTGGACACTTTCAGAATACATTCGTACGAATAAACTAATGACGGTTTAAATTATTAATTCCATTTCACTGTCTGCGCGCAAATGTTGTCAATTGCCGCAAAATTCCTTAAATTTCGAAATTAATTTATTTGGTACAAAAAGTGCGAAGTAGAAAAAATACTGTATGATATCTCGTTTATAAGGCATTTTGTCGCACTTACTCTATTATGACACTCCTCGCTGCGCTCGTCGTGTTCTAAATTCGTGCGTGCGGCAAAATGCGTCTTACAAAACTCGTATCATAATATACCATTATAAGAAGGCTTAAAATGTTACCAACAAAAAATATTTTAAAACGCACCTGGTAAAAATTTTAAATATCCCCACGAAAAAAACATAGTGCAGGAATGGTGATACACGTGCAGAAAAGTCACTTGGGATTGTTTCTTCCTCAAAACGAAGAAAACCGTATCTAGGAGCTCCACAATTTTTGAAAAAAAGTACCACCAGGCCCCGTTAGCGAGCTGTGTAATGGAAATTATTTCGGGTTAATTTTTTCGTAAAGTTTACCGCAAATTGAAATTCCTTGTTAGTTGAGGGGTTACGACAAGTGTGATTGAGGAGATGAGGTAAAGCACTTTTCACAGTCATTGCTTGACAGCACAACCACGTACTGAAAAGAACTTGGTACAAGTTATAACCGATAAGAACACCCTTCAAGTCAAAAGCCTCCCGTTTTTCCATCAATTTTGGGCCTAATTTCAATACGAAGTATAAATAGACTAGCAAAATGGTAACGACTGGGACAGGGGATGACATAAAAAGCCACGAGTCCACGACCGGGTCTAAAACTCCAAATTAGTTAAAATCACAAAAATTGTAAAACTCACCTCGCTTTGATTCCATTAATTCATTATAATTTTCAACCACCATGTGCATTAAAGACGTCATGATTAACTAGAAAAAACAATCAAATTAGCGAACACCACTCGACTGAGTTTTGAGGTCAATAATGTTTTTTCCGAAAGAAGTAATACGATCCAAGTGTCAGCAAGTTAGAGTTCAGCGATCCAATTGTGGCGAATAATTTAATGACTTCATCAAATTTACGAACTTACCAGATTTGTGTTTTCCGAAACAAGAATATATCCTGGCACTGTCACTGATAATTTCTAAGCTCTGTTGCTTCCTAACACTAATTCACAACTGAGACGAAGAGCTTACAATAGCTTTCATATAAAAGTTAAGCGCGACACGGAAGATACGATTATCCACTCCTTTCACTTGCGTTTTCTTATTATTGGTGGACCTGTTTTCTTTTAGCGGCCCATAAAGTTGCCAAGGGCGTACGATAACAGAAGAAGCGCAGGGAAAAGTGCATATTATTTTTTAAAACTGTTATTAAAAAGATAAACGGTGTTATCTATTACTGCGTTGGCGCAATTTCAAAACTACAATACATTTAGTACAATATATTAAAAAAATGAAGGCTGGTGACAAGGAAAAGGGTCATCTAAAACATGTGGCTAAGTACTAATTATATTATATTACAAAATATATTTATAAACTGCTAGATAATACATAAATAGATTTTAAAAATACAAAATTCTGTGTTTTTTCTTTAATTTCTTCACACAAAATCGTATTTTAAATTTTTGACGCAAAAATTATTAATGATGCTAAACTAGTGCCAATGATAATGTCAATATTTTAACGAATTTTAAATTTTAAATTTTTCAACTTTTCACAAACATTTATCACTGTTACAATGAATGTACGTTGTACGTGTATTCACTTTAACAGGTGACAAAAACAATGAAAGAGAAATGAAGAGAAATTGGCAATAACTATAAAAATAAGAAAGAAATCGCAAAATATTGACAATTCTACTTTAGAAACACTTTTACATTGAATATTTGTTTTACAAAAGGAGGTAATAAACAACATATTCCAAACGTACGAGTATATGCTATTACTAACAGAAATTATGCTTCTACAGGCTGCTCAAAACCTGGCGCACCAACTCAATGATACGTTGTTGAGAAGCATGTGTACGAGTAGATTACGAGAAAATCTTTAAAAAATTCCTAAACTCATATTCTAAAATATTTGGAGCTACAAACTTATTTTGTTAACTTCTTCAGTTTCCTTTATTTTTTAATGCATTTATGTTTCATATCAAGTAATAATGATTAATCATTGACTTACACAATGATGAATAAATAAATTTTTGCATTTACTATTAGACTTTAGCAGTTTTTTTAGTTTGAAAAAATTAAAAAAATTATCAAAAAAACAAAATTTGTTATGAAAATGATTTATTTTTATTGTTGATCAAATTCTATTGCGATCACCACATATTATTTATTTAAAACTCGTTATTATCTGTTTTAAAACTAAGAAACACAAACGTCGCATTTTCTCTCAAAATTAGTTGTTATAAATTATTCATGCACTTAAAAAAATAATAGCTAAAGTACTTCATACTTTCAATGAGAGATCAAATGGTTAATAACTATTTTACTATTTTATCAATCTTATTTAAAAAAATAATTCGGTAAAATGCAATGTTGTATACAACGGTATACATTATAATTTGATTTGATTAAATTCTGCGAAAAGTATTGACAATTTCAACTGTAAAATCGTCATTTCACAGAATTCACTTTTGCTGTACGAGTAATATAATTAAACATACTGGTGAATTTTTTCATGTTGTCTATCCAAGTGTGTAATTGTTAGAAAAGTACTAAATTAATCCAAAACGGCATTGTCCTTAGTATTGTTTTTGCATTTTTGCTAAAATTGCCTTTAGAATTATTTTTATTATTGATATTTACGATCAAAAGTAAAAAAACAATTTTGATAATTAAGTAAGTATTTAAAAATGAAACTCATTGTCAAGTGGTTAATGCAATTCGTATTTTTGAGTGCATCTAAGAACATTTCAGAAATAAACCACAATTAATTTACGCCATATGTGATTTCAAATAAGATTAGGTTAGTAGACGTGTTTGAAACACAAACACTCTGTATGATGTGGGGTAAAGACTGAGGAATATTAAAAAAACTACATTTTAGATAAGACAGTATGTATTTACATTATTATGTAGTATGGTTTTTCCAGTCTATGTCTATACTCAGTTCACTGATTTATTATTATTACACCCACGTGTTTGAACATCATTTGTATTATTATCAACTTTAAGGTGGTAGTTTGCAAGCAAACATATTTGTTCCGTAAAGACAGCAAAAAAATTGAGTTTCTGAACAACTAATAATTAGGCTAACAGCTTATACCGGTAGATAAGTAAACGTAAACTGTCACAATAAAGAAAATTTAAGCAATTTAAAAATAGATATATTAATAAAAAAATTGGACGAACTAATACATACCTATCAAAAAAGCGAGATATTTACATCAACTACTATAATACTTTAAATACTAATTGTAACATAAATGAATAAATGCATTTTGATAATAATTACTACTTACTAGCTCGAATATTTATTAATTTCCAAATTTTTACGTTATAACAGCATTGAGGACGTCATTGGGTTCTGAGTAGTGATGCCATTTTTAATTAAAAAAATCATAAACTCATCTAAAAGAAATTGTTTTTCGCGATTACTTTATTTCAAAATCTGAAATGGGTTTTTCTTAAAAATTATCAGGAAATAGGACAGTAGGCAATCTTGAGCTACCGTAACTTAGAAGATCTCTTCCAACCTTTCTTTATTATCCAATAGAAAATAAAATACTATTACTTTTATCTCGAAAGCTTCAAGAGTTGTGATTTTTTTTAATGAACTTCTGCAAATGAAAATTTCGACAAAAAAATCGGTGTATGTCAAAAACTATGACATGTACATAAGTATCGACAACTAATTACTGGTTATTGTTTACTCAGTTTAAAAAAGTTAAAAGTTGAAAAAATACAAAAAATGCAATAAAAATGAGTGGTTACCATTTAAAATTTCACAACTGGCGCCGACAACGTACATGTCACCCGAATAAAAATTTAGGTTTTAGCACCGTTATTTAAGAGAATTCCAAATTTTAGCAGTTTTTTTTCAGTTTTTTTAAGTTTTGTCAAAGAATTTAAACTTGTGAGGGAAGTTTTCGAGCAATTTGTCAGTCAGTTTTTACTAGTAATAACACATTGTTCTTTTGGTACTTAACAAGGCGTTATAGAACTTATAGAAATATTTCATAAAATACAGAGTGTTTACAAAGGTGGTTCTTGAATTTGCCAGATTTAGTTATTTTATTTCTATGAAATTTTTGAAAAGTACCAATTTTTATCTACCCAGGCAACCAATAATTTTTTTATATACTAACATTGTTCGTTTTTTCTTAAAAGAAACAGCAAACTTTCAATACCACTACGATCCCACATTCATTTACAAAGAGAAGTCGCATTCGTTTTGGCAAAAACCTTAGATGTTTTAGTGACATGATGTTTAAATACTTAATCCATCTTTCAAAATTACTTCAACAAGTTAAGTTTAATCCTGACCGCTCCAAAACTTGCCCAAAAAAAGGTCAAAATAATTCAGTGTGGTTTGAAAGCGTAACAACCACTTAAGTTTCAAAAAGCATTTAAAAATATATGGCAAAAATTGTCAGTTTCAAAGTATGTTTACGTTTGGATTTTTCATTCCAAGTTAGAACGAACATGAGTGTTATTCATAGGAGCGAGTCATCTGTTTTGCATACAGTAGAGTCCGGTTATAACGAACTCTGAAAATGAATCAAAATCAGTTCGTTATATCCGAAGTTCGCTATAAGCGGTAAATTAAAAAAAGGGTTTTTAGCAGTTATTTTTATGAAATAAGTAGAATTTTTTTTAATAAATAAATAAGTATCTATTGTAAAAAAACTGAATCCTTTGGAAAACCGTATTATGTATACTGTATGAATTTTATAGTAGTGCAAATATTGTAAATTAGGGTGATAGCAGAGCTTAAGAAAAGTGAAAATAACACAACTTGCATTATCCGAATATTCATAGTTGGCAAGAATTTTAAATCAATCTGGTCTCTGAGCTTAGTTTTTCAAAATCTATTACACTGAGTTAAAATTAGCAAAAATTAGCAAAAAAAATAATAGAAAAATGTTAATTTTTTTTTGGCACAGATACTAATGAATTTCATTTGCTCAAAAGTCACCGACTAAATTAGTCATGTAAACTTTGAAAAAAAGTACCCAAAAGACGCAAACTTAGTTGATATTGCGTTTTTGGACGAATTTTTAGACGGTGAAGTGGAGGTTGCGCCCTTTCTATCTCAAAAATTAACAAAAGTAGTAAAAATTTGGACAAAGCAAGTTGATTTATTTTGACTTCCTTTGAAAATGTTAGCAGAATTATCAAATGCACACTGCAATTATTTTAAGAACATTTTTTTTATTGGTTAAAATGTTTTTAATTAGTAATTCAATAATTTGTTCATCAGTTAACACTTCGCCTGCTGCTTTGTTATTATTAACCTCTTATTCTTCAAAATTCGGTGAAATGTTCGTTATAAACGGAATATTGGGTCACATTTTAGGTCAAATTTAGTTCGTTGTAATCGGACTCCACTGTGTTTGAAACACTACCAGAAAAAAGGTAACAAAATTAACATTATTTTAAGTTGATGTCGATCATTTGCATAAGCCAATAGAATTTATTATCGAAATCAATTTCTCTATTGTATGAAAATTTCTCATCCACCCTCTGTAGTCTTAAAATATATCCAAAAAAATTCCTAAATCAAAATATAATAATACCGAAATATACTCGTACTGACTTGGGAAAACTGGGTTGATGGTTAAAATACTAAAATATGACCTTCATTCCTGTAAAATTACGCAAATGAATTTTAGGCTCTTCTTTTATTGACCGGTTTAGAGGCTAAAGGAAAGATCATAACTCAAAGCAAAAATAAATTAATTTAATTTTTTTATTTAGGTATTTTTTTCCAACTTAACGAATCAAAATTGTCTTTAGTTTGTCAAATACTCGTACGTAGAGGCGGTAACATTATTTTCCAGTGCAACTAGAAAACTTATTTATTTTTTGGTGGGCGGCCCAACTTGGGATACCCTATCCATGATTTCATCAGTAAATTTAGCGAACAAATCCACAGCTCCCTTCAGTTGCATTCTATTGTGCTCCTTGTAAAAAATTAAAAAAGAAAATATAGTCGAAGGACTTTTTTTGTCAGTAAATCTATGGATTCAGCAGTTTACTTTTTATTTACAATAGTTTTACTTTCTACAAGAAATCAATATTAGCTTTTCTTTCTGCAATCGTTCGTAAAGTAATACACTGTGGCCTATATTGAACCCAACATCGTCAATAAAATGATATTTTTCATACTATAATCCGTCGAAAAAATCATACGTATAACAAATGCTGCTTCTCCCCCTTAAATGATTACTTACATTAATTCTTCTCCGGAAGACAATACATGTCTTTCCTCTCTTGGTCTCCAAATAGCCATTATACGTCAAAAATGTTTTACAGAAAATTTTGAAGCGTAATTATTACTTCACTCTGAACAATTGTTTTTTTTTATTAAAGAAGAACTGAATTGTGTGTGACGATGCAGGGAAACCTGAATGTTTTCTTGCAAAACAAAACATCAGAATATGAAGGAAATGTAGATCTACAAACAGTACACCTCATTATTAAAATTATTTAATTCTAAATTTTTGTCAGTTCAGAACCCCTCTATTTTTCTGATTTGTCACTGTAAAATTCTGGTTCTTCCGTTCAATCAAAGTAACAATAAACGTAACACGTAAGACACACTAGGGAAACCGTGCAACTTAAATTCACCAAAAATAAATGTCAATAAAAATTGGAAAAACCTTGAATAAGTGTGACAAGTCAAATAATTTTTTGTAATTTGAATATTTATCAATTATCGCATTCCTTAAGAATCCGAGGTACATACTTATAAGTGTTTTATTAGGTTCTTTGTAAAAGCTTTTATTTAACTTGTTATGTTGTATGTCTGTCTGTTTTATATTTTTGGAGCCAAATTTGAAAGGGTTCCCGTTGTGCCAATGAATTGGAATTTTGCATACTTACTTAATTTGCGTGGCAATGCAAACCTATGTGGTTAAATACCCCTTAAAGGGGTTAAATGGGGTTTTAAAGTTGTAGGTTATTATACAAATGAGTTTTTGATGTGTACATACCGTAACTTATACCAACATTAACAGTATGTTGGTCATTAATTCCTAATCATTTTCATTACCTTTTGCTACATAAAAATGTCGCTATTTTTTTTAAATTCTTTTATCTTGTACGATAGAGTATAGACACAGAACAGAGGTTAGGACGTGCTTTCAATGCTAACAGCTGTTTTTTATCACATACCACTAAACAAGTTTGCACAGATCAGCAAAATAATGATGTTATAGTAATACGGCGAAACTTAATCTCAGAGAAAAAGACGTTTAGAATAAGTAAAGACTAAAAAGCAATAAATAAAATAATTAAAAATTTTTTTAAAAAAAACTTTTATTTCAAAGATGCACTAAAACGTAAGAAATAATGTTTTTTTTATCAGAGGAGAATAAATTTACTTACAAAATGAGATTTTAACATTTATAATAGCTTTGGAAACGGTCATAATCATAAGACATAACAATACGGCATTACAGAGTTACTTTTTTAAATTGAGCACGGTTCCCAAAGCTTTTATAAATTTCAAGATCCTAATTTGTAAACAAAAATATTCTCCTCTGATAGAAAAACATGATATTTTACTTTTTAGTGCATCTTTTAAATACAAATTTTTTTCTGAAAACTGTTTTTAACTGATTTTGTGTTTATGTGCCAAAAAATCTATTTTTATACGAGTTTTCTCCAAAGTCGTACACAGCCTCTTAATAGCAAATAAAATAACAATAATAAATGAAATCGGTCATATATCGCTAAGACATTTGAACGGTACCTACATCTCCTCAAGATGTAGGTAATCAATCAAACGCGTTAAACATAGTAACCTGCTTCATGATCCAGAGAAAGTACTTCATTGATTGGAACGGAATTCAGCGCGACTATCTCTTTTAGCAGAATAAATAAGTTGATAGCTGCTGTCTAAGACACTTTATGTGAGTTCAAATCGTTTTACTGATTTACTGGCAGGAGAAGAAGATTATTGCAGACAAAATAAATGTGTATGAACCGAACGGTACCTGATACAACATTCACTAAAGTGTGTCACTGGCACACTCATCTCTCAAGTCTCGCGCGGTTTTAGCAAAGAGAAGAGAAAGTGGGGATAGTGATAATGAACTTGTGATATAATTCTTTGGTGAAATGACCTAAAGCTGGTGCCGTTTTACTAGAAAGTACTGACACGGATTTGACATAAACGAAGATTAAGGTCAAAATAAAAACGCGAATTATGTGGAGTACTTGTGGACTTTGCACCGCATAAAAAATTATTCAGCATAATGCAAATAGATAACCCGGTAATAACAAGTCTGAATTGGTTTTTCTTACAATTTATTATAAAAAATTTAGAGAAATAGAAAATTACACTATCAAGTCCTAACTCACTGCAACTTTGGAACTCTTCTTCGGTTTGATATAAGCCCTCCAATAGAAGTCGCTAAAGAGTGCGATCATAAACAGGCTCTGGGGCACCACCATGTAAGACGCAATTTTCGGATAGGCACAGTCGGGCTTAAACAGCAGTTGTCCGTAGATGAAGAAGAAGAAAACAAACTGGATCTGAAATTTCAAATACAATTGACTTGGACCGAATTTAAATCAAACCTACGAGCTGTAGATGTGTGATGTGTTTCTTCCACCAAATGTTCCCCTTGTACTCCGGCTTCCAGATCGTCAGCAAGTAATAAAAGTACATAACAGTGTGAACAAACGTGTTAACAAACCCCAGGAAAATGCTATGCCCGCCCCCCAAAAATTTCACCCCAGTCCAGCTCAGCCCAATCATCCCGAAATGGTGGTAAACGTGGAGGAACGACACCTGGTTCGTTTTTCCCCGAAGTAGGAAAAATATCTAAAATAATCAATCGCCTCAGATTATTTTACGCAGCAAAGTTACCGTGTCCATCAGATCGGCAATTTTCGTCAGAAAATACAAATAAACCAGTCTCATGATGAACATATTGTGGGGCGTTATGCTGTAGTCAATAGGGGCACAAAGCCAGTTAAGTTTCATGATCTCCAAGCCCGCCTGTAACGGAATTGTAAAACACGTCGTGATTTTTATTCCACTTACGTAGAAGCAAATGTACGCATTTATCAAAACCTGGGTCAAGTTGAACACAATCAGCACACTGTCTAGCTTGAACGGCGGCCGTTTTTCCATCAATTTCGGGAGAATTTTATAAATCAAGTACAAGTAGGCGACGCCGATTAAAACGGGTTGTAGGGGAGACGACATGAGAAAAAATCCATCACTTCGCGGGTCTGCAACAATTTTTGTAAAAACAAATAGTGGCTTGGTTACACCCTACCAGGTTTTTCGGTAAATAGCCAGAAATAGCCTTGGAACATTTTTTTCAACAGCAGAGCCATTTTGATGCACTTTGAAATTTGGCTCTGATAGTTACCACTACCTCGTGTACTTACAAACTACGGTCGCTTTACTGCATTTGTCGACGACCTGGGAATTATCATATTTTTAAATAATGAAAGTCATTATAAACATTTTTTTCTATTGTTTCGGAAAGCTAAGGTCATCGTCAATCTTCTACTACTAGACGATGTTGAATTACACTTCAGTTTTGGGCTAGCGAATTTATTGTGCGACTATCAAAGGTTATTATTCCCCAAATGTAGGAAAAGAATTAAATAATTCTTGAATAATTTATACCGAAATTTTGCATTCTAAGGTGTATTTGTCGGGCTAATGACTTTAGGTATTTGCAATTAATTTTTTGGGTATCTATGTGACGCGTCATAAAATAGCCTATGCAAAATTGTGTTTATGCCAGTTTTGGCTTCATAAAAGTATAATAAAAGGCACTTGCTAAACATTACGTCGACGAATGGAATATTTTTAAATACGCAACTGTTTACATTAATTCAAAGTGAATCCGATATTTGAGACTGCTTTCACTGTAAAACATGTTGCATTGTGGATGCACCATGTATTATGCACATAGGCGGAGAAGTTAGTATGTAAGTAAACCATGTCGCCTATATCTTAGCCAATAAAGGTTGCCATTAATTCACATATGAGTTGATTAAATGAATAATTTCACGAAAAGCATTAAATTCGGAATGCTGATTTGTCTTGAAATGTACTAAGTATACCTAGATATACGGGTTTCAAACATACAGCGATGTGATGTATACGGGGCGTACAGGGTGCTGCATTTTGCATGTCTGAATAGGCGATCTCCGACACTAAGAGGTTTAGAGAAAAACGAGTGACACATTCTCGGGTCCGTTTTTAATAATTTTGGTTAGTTTTTGACTTATAAGCAAAAGTTGACATTTTAGCGAAATCTAAAAAAAATCATATCTTTCTTATTATAAAAGATACACATTTGAAACAATAACACTTTTTTACAGAGAATTTAAAAATGTTATCAGCGGTTTTTTTCAATCATTCGTTTAGCTGTAATAACATAAAGTTGTATTTTTTAAATGAGAATCATAGTTGGCTATGACGTTTTCGAAAAGCTTATTTTTTTCTGAAATGAAAACAATATAAAATATAGATTGATATTTTAAATATTTTTGATAAAAAATATATATTTAAAATATTTGAAAGTAGTTAGCAATGGAAAAATTATTTCACAAAAAGTGTGAATAATCTAAAAATTTTGTGGACGGTTATTAAAGTAAAAAATGTGAAATTATCAAAATAAGCTATTTTCAATCGAACAAATATAAGATCATCGCAGATTTTAATTACATAAAAAAAGTGCATAAAATTAAAAACCTTGTGTCACTACCATTTGATGACACTTTTTTTATGATTTAGTAAAGTGCAATGTAGGTCGGAGGACGGATAATGTTATGTATTTTTTTACCGCAGATGGGATTTGATTTTGGTGTTTGTATTGACATTTTTTTGTAAAATAAAATTTTATTGACAAGCAATCATACAATGAATAAAATTTTTCTTTTTTCCGACATTTCATGTTTAATTAGAAAATAGAATGACAATGTAAGCTTGCCATTTTAAATCTAAAAACAAATAGTTTTTATTAATCACAAATATTTGATCTAATAATTATTTATTATGCTGTTTTTAAATGAATTAGGATTTTAAAAATTATTAAATTATAAATACTTGTTAAGTAATACAATTCTCATAGTTTTTATTGAAAATCCAAAATTTTTTCATGGCCTACTATAAACAAAATGGGAAATGTTTTGTTTTTTCTTAAATATTTAAAAATTATATATTACACAAATAGACGTATCTAGCCAGAAAAAAATAAGGTTATCAAAAATATCACAGCCGCCTACGATTCCTATTTATAAAAATTTAACTTTAACTTTATGTTATGGTTAAAAAAATCGCTGATAGCATTATTAAATTCTCTGTAAAAAAGTGTCTGCATAATGTCTTTGTTTCAAATGTGTATCTTTTATAATAAGAAAGATATGAACTTTTTAAGATTTAACTAAAATGTCAAATTTTGTTTGTAAGTCGAAAACAAAAGACGATAGCGGGATGCGGTTTTGACCAAAATTATTTTCTCAAGAAAACGGACCCGAAAATGTGTCACTCATTACTCTCTAAACCTCTTAGGTTCGAAGATCGCCTATTCGGACATCCATGAAGCACCCTATACATCTAAAATATGAGTTGATTAAATGAATAATTTCAAAAATAATAGCGAAAAGCATTAAATGTGGAATGCTGATTTGTATTCAAATGTAATAAGTAGATATATGGGTTTCAAACTTACCGCGATGTGATGTATACGGGGTGTACCATCTAAGATTTCGAAGAAATTAATTAAACATTACTTAGTATAGTATAGTATAGCATTAATGAAGTGGAGAAGACATTGCTAAACAATACCCAAAAAATTCTTTTGGGACTTTGGTGATGTTCTCTGTTCACTCGTTACTCTAATGATAATAAAATGACGTTCTCGTCAATAATATAATAAATAACAATTAGACTACTTTAATCTTAAAACGTTTTGTGTGTTTGTACACTTTTACAAAGCATTCAAAGAAAAAAAATAGATTATGAATTCAAATGCAATTATTTTTTGATTTAACAAAAAGTGAATAAACGAGTGCAATGAGGATTTTATTTCGCTGTACATCACATAATATCACGATTTAGCAAATGTTTGATTTAGGAAAAATCATGTTAAGCATTACTAGCAGTTAAATGGAAAAGCCGAGGGAAAGGCCTTGGGTCAGCAAAATCAAATCTTTACTGTATAAATTATTTTTCAACAAACAGAATTGGGTGGGAAACAAGGCATTCACGAGACCTTTTTACTTTAAAAAAGGCGAGCAAATGTTATTAGTGGTAAAGACCCTGGAACCACAAAATCCTACTTTTTAAGTTAAATTCAATTGTTCACTATTGGAGGAGGTAATATTTTTAATAAATTTAAAATTACTTTGGTTATGAAGTTTAATGGTAAATGGCCGACTAAACTTACTCATTTCCCAATATTGCTTTTCAGAAAGTATTATTAATTTATTACTTTTAAATTAGAAAGCGTAATTTGAAATTTGTAATTTAAACAAAAACTTTTTGAAAGATATTTTATTGGTACTTTCTCAAATACAGAGTAGTCCTGATATAACCTGTTTACCTATGTTTTATAATAAAAATCTACTAACAGGTGACTGACTATAAGAAGAACTCATACAAAGAAAATTGTAATCAATGTCCGTCTTCTAAATAAAAATAATTGAAAATTAAAACAAAATTTGCTGTGCGCTAATAAGTTAGAATAATAAGGATTAAAAGGGTAAGTATGGTTGCTTAGATACTGCCATTCTTACAAGCACTAACAATTAATTCCTAACTATGGCTATTATCAGTAGCGTCGAATGTGTGTGGAGATGGGTTAATTTTTCACTGTTATAACCTATTTGCTCTAACAAAATAGTATATTAAAGTATAACTGGATATTGAGGTCTTTAAAACACGCGACATAGAGCAAATGGTGTAAGGACCAGTTATTCAGAATACTTTACGTTATTTTTTTATTGGTACACTTTGAAATTATAAATCCTGATATGAATATAACAAAAATTGAAAATAATGTAATGTGAGTTCAGTATACCTTTTTCGTTGTCATGGAATTCATGGTCATTATATCAAAAAATCATTAAAAAGGTTTCACGTTTTTTGGGTTATTGATGTTGCCATAGGCATTTTAAAAAACGCGCGTTTTTGAAAGCTGGATTTATACACGGTGCAAAATAAATTACCAAGAAAAAAATATAATTAATCAATGATACCAGTTTTGCAGATTTATACAGGGTGTATTAGAAATACGTGTGTTAATTTTAACACATAATAAAACTCATCAAATACAACAACTTTTCTATATAACGTTTTGCAAAATTCTTATTAATAATTTTCACCGTTTTCCTCCTTTCTTTTGTGCAAACGAGTTGGTCATTGTTTAATAATTAAATTTTAAGTAAATTTGCAAATTTTTTATTGAAAAATTACAAATAGGAAAGATGTTTTATTTGTTGAGTTCTGTTACCTGTTAAAATTAAGACACGTATTTCTGATACACCTTGTATACGGGGTGAGTTAAATGTGGTGTATTTCTAACAGCGTACTTCTAATGCTAAATCCAGATTTTATTAGATTTGTAAATTTACCAAAACTAAAAAAAATGGATACAACCATTTCAGCCAAGTTCGGCAAATCTTTGTATGAGTTTGGACTTAAATAATTTATTTAAAAAAAATATTATTGGATTATTAAAAGTCAATTTTAGTGCATAATCTTTTAACACAAAAAAACTCGATGATGTACGAATTAGTTTGTTAGTAAAGTAAATAATTTACCCACAAAAAGAGTTTGCTTCCATATTCCCTCGGAAATTATTAATAATTAAATAGAAATTAAAAATTCAAACAAATGGTATTATTTGGGAGCTAGGAACATTTTTTTTTTTGAAATAATGACGGAAACATATTATTGCAAGTCCTTATCATAATGTACGTAAAGTAGGTTTTGCACTTATTTTATAAAAACTATAATTTTCCTAGCGATAAGTAATTGTCAAAATGCCGGATAAGCTGTTTTTAGATATTTAGGTTTTTTTAAATAAAAAAATCTGAGTTTTATCATAATTTATTTGAGTTAAAAAATATTTTATCTTGTTATAGTTTTTGGTTGGTACACTTTGAAATCATAAATCCTGATATGAATATAACAAAAATTGGAAATAATGTAACATGAAATCAGTATACCTTTCGTTGTCATAAAAAATTATTAAAAAGTTGCCATTTATCTTCACGTTTCTTGAGTTATTGTTGTAGCCATGAACACTTTAAAAAATGCGTTTTTGAAAGTTTGATTTTTACACGCTCCTGCTTGCTTTAAATAAGCAAAATAGATTATAAATAAAAAAAATTGTTTTCTAAATCGTTTTCATGTAAAGAGCACCGGTGTAAATACAAGTACTGACTGAACCAAAAGCAAAATTCATATTGATATACTCCTTATCATTCTGTTAACTATAAGCAATTTAATAAAACAAAGTGTGAATAAAATAAAATCGCTAGAAAAATATTGGGAATTTTACATAGAGGGAATTATTATTTTTTCGTTCTTTTCGTATTTTATAAATTCTTTGTGAACTGGTTGCAAATTAAGTGTTTTCATGCAAATTATTCAGAAAAATAAATAAAAAATAATCGTACGTTGTAAAATACAACAAGAACAGAAAGATATTTTCGTATTTTGGTATGCGTTTTAAGAGTAATATCCACAAATGGGGTCACAAATGACAAAAAAGGGGATGTCTCATACGTAAAAGATGGTCACTAAGATCGTACCGTAGCTGGTCAAAAGAAAAATTGCGAGTATAATGGACAACACAGTTTATTGTTAATTTTCCAGATTTATAGATAAATGAAAATACAATAAACCATGTTTTTTTAAACGTTTATTGAAAAAATGTATGTACTATGTATGTGATTGTTCGTTATGTCAGTATTTTTTTAAGTATTGCGTATTCAAACACAAAAAGTTCGGAACATTTCTTACACGCGAGTATAGAAAGTTGCTGGCTAAACAAACCCACAGACGCTTCACAAATAATGTAGATACAAGCTACAGTTATAATATTGTTATTTATTGTTGTCAAATATTAATTATAATACTAAATTAATTATTTAAAGATTAAATCGTTTTAGACAGTTTTTTATAAGGGTTTAAAGTATTACAATTAAAGATTTAAATAAGTTTAATAACTGGTAGTTTATACTTACCTACTTACAGACTCTCGTTATCTTATACGGCCTGCAAGGGCAATGTCGAGGAAACAAAAGTGCATAGATGCAAAAAATTAAGGGGAGATACATATGAATAAAATGAGTTAATTTTTGTTGTATTATGGTTTATTCCAATATCCGCATAAGAATATGTAATAAGGATAAGTGCCACATACCAAAGACTGTAGACTTCTACAGTTTTACATAAAAAAAATAAACTATCTGTATTTACAATTAAATCATAAAATCCTTCTCAAAGCCGTATTGATTGGTGACTAGTGATTTCCGTAGTTATTATTGATGTTTACAGTAAGGAGTATATCTGTAATTGCTATAAATTAGCGCAGCTGTGATAATGATGAAAAAATATCAACAAAAAGAAACACATTTATAAAGGATTATTCATAATTTTAATTTAACACACCTTTCAATTTACCTCTATACCAAGTTGCACCGTTTAATAAAAATTAGGCTGCGCCAAAGTTCATTAATTATTTTCGTCAAAACCAAATGTTTTGGTGTCATTTCTTTTTCTTTTGTTTTTGTTTAAAGTAGTTTACTATCAACACATTACACATTTTAAACAATTTTTTCTGATATTTAACGAATACGTTATTTGACTTATCCGAGTGGGCGTAATAATTTTTTATTCAAAAAGGACACTGTTTTTAAACTTATTTAATAATTTTTTGAATCAATTTTGGTTTTGGAATAAAAATAATTAATAAGTAGAGTGTCAAAATTTTAGAGGTTCACAAATTATTAAATATTATTGTAATTTTATTTTTAATTTAAACAAAAAAAAGACAATGCTGATCACCAGTGATAAAATCGATTAATTTTTTTAATTATTAGATTTATTTCGATAAAAAAATAAACACTAAGCAATTTCATTTTAAATACTATAAGTATAGTACTTACTTCCTAAGTAAAAATCATAAACTCTAGGTAAAAATGTGAACTCTAATTAGTAAAAATAATTATCGCTACGTAAAAATAGTACATGCTAGGTAAAAGATCGTAAACGCTCTTTAAAGAGATGGATCTTTACGTCAAAAATTGTTTTTGGTCCATGTCAAGCTCATCAAATAAATATTTAGCTTGACAAGTGGGTATTTAATATTTAATAGGTAGGTACAGAGTTTTCTAAGTGCTATTACTATTATTTCTGAGCAAATCTTATTTAAAAATACATTACCACCTAGGTATATTCCATTTCAGTTCATAGTAGGATTGCAACAGCCCATTTGAATTTTTTGGAGTAAAAAATAAAGCACAAATTGAGAGTTTCTCCCACCAGAAATTCTCAATTTGTGCTCCATTACATGCAAAAAAATACAAATGCGTTGTTGCAAAAATCTACTATGAACTGAAATGGGATATAGCATTACTTTACCTAGTAGATACAATATTTTAACTTAGCAAATAATTTATTATAGGCCGGTTTATATAAAGCTTCATTAAATTTTAATTCGTCGTTAAAAGGTAACAACGCCAATAGACCAACAAAATTGCTTCAATTTGGTCACGTGATCAGTTAATCACGCATTTAATTGCGGATTAAATTAATGACGCTTCTACAGGATGTTCGCGAAGTTGAGGTGTTCCTTTTAAGAGGTGCTAGTCTGCATTGTCCTTAAGAGTTTTAGCCTTAAACACCCTAGTAAAATGTTAATGATAACGAAGATACAATGACTTCTTTTTTTTTAATTTTTTAAGCCGACCCTGTTCATATAAAAAATCAAAGGACCATTGGCGTCATCAACAAAAACTGTAAAAATTGTCATCTAATTAGTCGGAAAGGCTCACTAATACAATAAAAATAATCTTACAGATTTCATGAAATTGTATGGGCAGTGCTATCAGAATGCAGCTGCGGCATTCAAAGTATACCTAGAGTATGAAAATATAGCAATAAAAGGATCATTTTCGAAAATTTGGTATCCACAATTAATAAGGCAGATTATTTTGAAGCTCTCAACTCAAAACGGCAGTTAGACAGGGCCGGACTCAAAATTTTAGGAAAACTTAGAATTATCTCTGTTATTAAAACATTTTGTTAAGACGATTTAGGCTAAAACTATTAAGAATAGTTAAAAAAGAACGTGTTAAAAGAAACGGCTCAACTTCGCGAACAGCCTGTATAAATCGGTCCTAAATGTACTATAGCATTTAATACCTAGCATTTACAATATTTTAGATAGAAAATGATTATGATTTATTTTATTTTATTTTATTAGTATAATTAGTATAATATATATATATAATTAGTATAATTTTATTAGTATAATTTGAAAATCTTATTTCTATAATAAAATTTTGTTTATTTGGGTACAACCTCAAGACTAACTAAATCACGTGAAAAAATTCCGCCTATTCTGATTCTAAATTCTCATAATTATATGTAACACTATAATATTATTCATAAATAACCGCAAGGTATTTATACACATATTATTACTTACACTTTAAAAACGATCATTATTTACTTTTGCAAATTGGTTAATTGTTACATTGAGAAATGGTTTAGATTTTTACAACTCATTCTAGTCTATATTGTTATTTATAAGCACCCATTTTCTTAAAAATTTAATCAGTTTCGTTACTCAATTTTGTTACGCGGAACGTGAGTTGTTGACATGTAAAGTGATGTTGGTAATTACACACTTTTTAAAAATGTCGTAATTTATTCATTAATACACATAAAATAATTACAAAATATAAAAGTGTGATTTCACTTTCGTGTATTTTTCCATCAATTTACACCAAACACAAAAGAATGTTGATTCACATTACTACATTAGGCTTGAGTAAGGCTGCTTATGTACTTTATCAGATTAATATGGTAAGAGGAACAAAACGCATCGAATATTTTGCAATTATTTCCCACCATGAAAACAATCCTATTCTTCTCGGATTTAATGTCAGATTTAATAAAGAATCATTAAATGTGCAGTGATAAAATTCGACCTTTGAACATCGTGATGCACTTTTTGACCTCTTTGCACAGGTAATGATTGCTTCTCCAGGATTATAGGTATGCATAAATAAAACTACGAAGCAAGGGCGGCGTCTAACTCTTCGATATAATAACTTTATATTTGGAAAAGTCTCAATAATTACACAAATATTCAAAATAAATAAAATAACAGCGATTAGTTCACTTTTGTCTTGCCGTTTTGTACATTGTTGTTGGTCTTCTCTAGAGCCTTCGGTTTCTGAATATACGTTTTATGATAGAAGCTACCGAACAAAAACAAGAAAAACAGCGCTTGTGTACCTAACAACATTACGATAAACTTTGGGTAATCACACTGCCGGAACAACACTTGTAAATTATGGAAAAAGATTATGCAAAATTGCACCTACAACTGTTCCATTAGCAAAACAAATACTGCACCTAAGGCCACTTACCATTTGCATTGCCGTCAAATGCTTCTTCCACCACAGATATTTTTGGTACTGGGGCCCCATCGAAGACACGAAGTAGTACGAGTACATTATTATGTGAATAAAGGAATTGATCAATCCCAGCAAAGTGCCATGACCTCCCGGCAAGAATTTCACACCGATCCATGAGCAGATCGGCATCATGGCGTGATGGTACAGGTGGAGGAATGTAACCTGATTCATTTTCTTCCTCAAGACGAAAAACACCTACAATGAAAGTGAAAATTTGATCGTTTTGCGCTACTTCATACCAACCGTATCGAGCAGCTCGATTATTTTACAGAGGAAATACAACCACACGGCTTGGGCCATCTGAAACCAAATTACATAAAACAAATCCACTGAAAACCATTGATCACGCACCCGAATTGCCATAGGATTGTCGGAGTAATCCACAGGTTGGCATTTCAGGCTGTAGCCTGTTGCCCATCCCCCCATCAAGCCCTGAAACATTACTTTTTTCAAACGAAAGCTCAAATGGAAAAAAATCAACAAGACTGACCTCATAAACTAGGAATATGCTGAAAATGACTTGTAAAAAATTGTAGACTATTATCGCGTTTTTCAGATCGAACGGTTTCCTATCTTTCATGTAACGAGGGCCGGCGTAGATACAAAAATATAAATAGGTCGCAATTATGGTGAGGACGGGTCCTGGAGAGCCGATAAGGAACCATTTCGATGTCCTGGGATCTGAAACATTCAATTAATCGAACAATACTGATTTTAATGAGGTTAGATGTTTCCCATCTATGCAATCCGAGGGGAAAGTCACTATTAAAAATGTGTATACTTATTTATTAGTAATTTTAATTAATTCAGGTATTTAAGTATATTTTGAAGATTTAAGTGTATTTAAATATTTAAATTACATTTATTAAATAACTTAAAAGATAATTTAAAATTCAAATTCGGTAGGATGTTTTTACTCTTGTTTCATTAAATTTAACTGTATTTGATACTATTTAAATCGTACTTAATTTAGTCACATACATAGGATACCCTCAAAGTAGGAGAATGCTACGGACTAATGTTTATAACTTTCTTAATCTTTCTAGGAGTTTTTTGCATCTTGTTTAAATTGTAAGTTTTTTGAATCTTTTCTAAAATCTGAAGAATCTACTTGGTCAAGTGAACTAAGGAAACTATCAAGAATTACGAATAGGTGCATTTTTAAAAGTAAGATTCGATGTTACCACTAAGTATTTTAATAGTTTTTCTGATAACCTTCTTTAGCAGTGTTTATAACAAAGTTTAATTATTGGAAAAAATAGTATTTTTTTGCTTATAATAATAATAATAATAGTAATAATAATAATAACATATAGGCTGCCCAACAGAAGTATCCAGTTATAGGGCACACTCATAATAGTGTAAGTAACAACAAAAGAAAAATAAAAAAGCAGCTTATCACATGTAGAACTAGTAGACACAAATACAGTACAGAAGAAATTATAAAAAGAGGACTGGAACAGAATCTAAAAATTCTAGAAGTTCTAGTTAATATGGAAAGAATCATCATAATATTTGTTAGCTTTTTTGGCATGTGCGAGATCGGTGATTTTTAGCAATAGGTTTGTAGGGGCTCTAGGTGCTAAGAAAATTCTAATATACTCTAATATCATTTCTAGAAAACTGCTAAATTTCAACACACATTAAAATTTGTAAATTTATTTTATTCGGTCTTACTATGGCAACAACATCTAACAACTTTAAATTTTAATAGTTTTATGACAGAATAATCGATAAATGACCTCATTTTAAATTTTTTAATTAAATGTCTATCAAAACTTTTTTCATTGCTTTGGATAGTCTTTGATCTTACTGATAAATAGGTATAAAAATAATAAAATAAAATAAAACAATTATTATCAATAATTAAACAAAATGAACTCTAGCTTTCTGTTCTTGAAAGAGTGATTTTTACATTCAGGCTGGACCACTGAAAACAAGCCGCCCAAGTTTTAGGCATTTTGAAACAATTTACCAAAAAACAGTCAAGCAAATTCTATATTCACAATGTCAAAAACTCGTGTAATTTGTTTTTTGTAAAATAACTTGTATTTTTTAATAACTAGGATGACTTCACATGTAACATAAAATTTAAACAAAAAAATAATGAAAGACAATCCATGTCTTACAAGATATAAGCCAGAAACCAAAAGACAAAATTCTTGGTGTGGAATTGTCGATAACGGCGATAAATTTCTTATTTATTATTTATTTACGCAGTTTATTATTTAGTTGGGCGAAATTTTGTCATTGCTACTCAAGCCAAATAAAAAATACAAAAAAAACAAATTAATTGTAAAAACACTTGGATAGAAGAAGGAATATAATAATCAAAAATGGAAACAAAGTAGGTATGATAAAAAAGCAAATATAAGAATAAATGGATAAAAAAAAAATTTTCACAAATTGTGTGAGAAAAAAACCTCTAAGTTTTTCTAAAACATTTAAAAAAAGCGAATTGAATTATTTTTTTATTTTTACTAGAAAGAAAACTTAACAGGTTTATTAAAGAACGTTTATCGACATAGAAAAAGTTAGAAATTACATCATTTTCTAAAAACAAATAATGTCACAAATTTAGGAACAGTGCCAAAATAAAGTGTTAACTGGTTCAAGTAATTTTGAAAAATAAAAGACATAAATTTTAAGCATTATTATTTACTTACACTGTATAATTAATTAAACCACAACTAATATTATAAATACAGAGTGTGATTCAAAATTCTAGAACCATCTCTTGGGTAGTGATATAAGACTTCCCGACTGAGTTCAAAAATTGTTTGAATCCTTGTTTTACAATATGTACTTTTTCAAAAATTAAATTTTTGGATTAAGTTTTTGGCACAGATATTTTTTTTATTTTAGTTAGCGGTAATAGTAAATCTTACGAATATTATAATGTTCAAAACATTCATATTTCATTAACAAACTAGCAAATTCGATTTTCGAAATTAAATCTGATAATATTGGAAACAAAAAAGCAACAATTTAAGACTTTATTTTTATGCTGTTGTCACTTTTTTCACTTTTTAACCACTTGTATAAAATGTCCCTAATCTTCACAAACAAGGTTTAATTAGAAATGGCGGATATTGTTACCAAATCCACAAAAAATTTATCTTTTCACTAAATATGAGGGTAAGTTTTTAAAAGTTATAATACAGGGTTATACCCGTATAGTACAATTATTGTTGTTTAATATAGTATTTTATTTTTTAAACTACATTTCTAGTCAAAGTAGCAATAATTACCAATTGATTCACAATTAGTTCACTCCATATTTATTAGTTTTTTTAGTAAAGAACTTTATAGTGCCAGGTATAATATACTAGGCCTCTAAGGTTCCACACCAAGAAGAAAATAAATTAGAGGCGTTTTGGTAATAAAAACTTCTAGTTTCAGTAAATAAAACACCTCAAAATAAAGTTATATTTCATATTAAACTTTATATAGGTTCTGCCAACAGTGTCCTAACAAATAAGTGCTCACAAAAAGTCAGTCGAGTTTGGTCTTTACCACTAAAAGTAGATTAAATTTTTGTCATCCAAGGTCAACTAAATTTATTAATATTTTTTGTATTCAATTATTTATTTTTTGGAATTTGACTGTATTGTCTTGTAATTAATTATTTTTTTGCACGATTGAGCTCCATTTGATGTTTACTACGCCTGTTTCCAAGACAATAATTAGATTCGTCACTAGAAGCTCCTCCAAACAATTGTTTTCGATCGGTAAAATTTCCTTACCGGTCTTAAAATTTAATATACTATTTCGACGGTCTTATCAGAAAATATGTTTTTGGCCATCTAAATATACCAAGAAAGTACGTCATTTCCGCCCAAAGGAGGAGTGTTTTCCTCTTCCATTTTTCTCCCTCGGGAAGCAACAGCCTACATTCCTCCCTCTAACGTAGTTTCCTGGAATGTTTAGAAGGTGGAAAACTATATTTTCTGACAAAGCTATCGATAAAATCGTATACATGTCTTTTCTCCTATGGTAAACAAATAGCCATAAACAATTTAACGACGTTTAAAAATATTCATAAATACCGATATATCATTTTATACACCTATTTAACATAGTGGCTTTCCCTCGATGCAATCGGACACTTAGAGGTAACTGAATTTTCCACTGCGGTTTGGTTTTTACAGCGATTATGTTGCACTAAAGGACTTACCACTTTTCGTCTCGAGGAAATACGTGTAGTAGTTTATATAATCCATATAATCTAGACTGATGTTGATCGGTACCTTCATTAAATTTGCCTGCAATTAGAAACGTAATGGTAATTTTGAAGAATGCATTTTCTTGTCATTAAGCCGGCCAACGCCCGGAGTATTTAAAACATTCCGCTTTAAATGTGATAAAATTAGGAAATAAACAGAGTGGAAAATTAATCTGATCGGTGCAATAGTTGCGCAAAACCAAAAAATAAGACAAACGATCTATTTTCCTAAAGACGTTTCTTAATAAAACGCTGTTTATTATTCGTTGTGACACCAAATAATACCTAAGGCGATTCATTAATAATAAGGCTCCGAGAAAGTGTGGTATGTTGCCACGAAAATTACGTAAGAAATCTAATTGGTCTCCTATCATTTCATTTAGTTTGGTATTAAAAACAGCCGCAAAAACTCGCTCAGGGCTGCTTCCGATCCACGAGTTACCTTTCCGGAGGCCGGTCAGTTCGTGCATCCGGAAGCCAAACAAAACCAACAGATACTCACTTAGTTCACCCTAAATCACAAAAATTCTCGGCCTTGTGTTCCGAAACAGATTTTTCTCGAGCAAGGCGCACTAAACCACCATCTTCTGGGTGCAACTCGAAAATGGAACCCGCTGAGGCCGAAGACGTGCCAATACTGACATAGAACTTGAGTGGCACTGATAGTTTTGAGATTCGGTAAATTACGTGTGGGGTGAGTGTTTACAGGTGGGAGAATTGATTGAGAAGCTAATTCAGCGAAGCCTCCGCAAAAATGCAATTTCTTACCAAGCTTTCATCTCTTGCCGGCAAAGCACCACGTACTGACACTCGCAACGCAAACTGCTATCCAGCGACTTTTTCGATTTCTGCCCAACACTTTTACTTGCAAGCGACTTGCACAAGAACTCGTTCCGTTCACTGAAGCTGCGGTGGCGTTTGCGTCATCGACACAACACAGAGGAAAAAGAAAAGATGAACACGCCAAAAACGCAATTAAATTCAATTATTAAATCTTTCACTTGGCTGGAAAAGTGAGTGGACTATGAATTGTCTATTGTGATCCGTTTTATGGCCGAAACTCAATTAAAATCGATGCTTTAACCTTCGGATTACCTAATGCTCAAATTTTGGTTGACTAATTTCGATATGTTTGGACAAGGGAAACATTGGTTTGGCATTAGTGCAGTTTCATTGATTTTCGAGTTGTAAATAGTAATGACCTTAATACTACAGCCACGGTTAGCTGGCAATACTTGTAAACACAGACAGTTAATAATTTTAAATAAATCAAAATAAGGTTTCCGCATTGTGAAACTAATTATTATTAATTTACCGGTTTTGCGCTGCAATTTACATTGCAACAGGACATCACACAAAGTCCTCAACATTTTTGGCCGGAACCGGACTTAAACTTGATCAAAACTGGCGCACGCAAGGTGAGTATGTTTAAAAACAATGAAATTTCACTCACATGGTGCCCCTTATTTCCGTATTCCAACGAAATTAAAACAATTTAATCAAATTTATTTAGTAATTTAATTAAAAAATAATCTGGGTGGATTAATCTTATCAAAACAAAATGCTGGAACAAGTCAATTTTATTTATAAAAAATAGACAATTCTCAACTCTTTTGGAAATTTAGATACACTTTTTGTATTTGTATTTAGAATGACTGTAGAAAAACGTTAAATACTACAATATTTTATTTAACAAAAAAAAAGACTCCACCAGCTTGTGAACAAACTTTTCTTGCACAGTCCGGAAATTCTTTGCAATAAAGAGTGTTCCAGCGAGTTGATAAATGTTAAATGTTAAAATCGAGGTTAAAATATTCAAGAATTATTAGATTTTAATCTGATGTATCACCTTATTTATTTTCAGTTTATTTACAGTATGTTTCAGAAATTAGTTATAGTATATGTTATAGTTATATTATACAGGAATCATTTCATTACTTTGTAAAATGGTGACTTATGAAAAAAAATCCTGAAACAGGTAAATTTCTGTTTTTTCTTGTCTATCATTTGGGGCATATAGTTTTTGTTTATCTGCTGTCAGAAATCCACAGCCACCTTTAACTTCCCAAGCAATACAACGCATTATTTGTTTTTTGAATATTTTCAAAGCCTACGTGATAAAAAAATTAAAGTCAGTATAAAATCTTTAACTGGAAATAAATTCATAACTTGGATATAAACAGATCGATTTTTGTTTTTCCTTGCCTATCATTTGGTGCATGTGGTTTTCGCTTATTTGTTGTCTGAAATGCACAGCCACCTCTAAGTTTTTTTTTTCAAATGTAACGGTATGTCAAGCGATACCTCTTGTGAAAGGCCACTTAGGAAAGCAATACAACGCACTATTTGTTTTCTGAATATTTTCAAAGCCTACGCGGTAATAAAGTAAAAACCAATTTTTTAAAATTCAATTTACAAAATAATGAACTGATTCCTTTCATTGGCACCATACTGTATAGTAGAGTATATGTTATTATTAAAAATAAAGATGAATTGGTGAAGAAATGGCTTGAAAGTGAAAACGTTTGTGAAAAGCGAAGTTTTTTTGAAGACTAATGAAAGTTAAGGAGTTTGCCGAGACATTAAAAAAATAAGTTTTTAAGGCCCTGAAGGGTAGCTAGGAAAGTTTAAATTTGTTACCATATAAATATTAAGTACATTTCTGGTGAATCTGCAAATATTAATGAACAAGATGTAGCAAATTTTATAGAAAAATTTAAGAAGATTTTTTTTTATAAAAGAGTTGACATATATTGTTATTGCACCAAATAGTATTATGCTATAACTAACTCTTTAATAAATTTATATAGTTTGAGTCTATTGTTTCTCTTAAGAGGACATCTCTATCAACCGGACAAAAAAACGTGTCACCGTCGATGTCCGCTTATTGGAGATTTTACTGTTAAATTCGTTATTAAGGACCTATGTTTTTTTAGTATTTTCACATTTATTTCTAAGCTTTTCTACCACATACCACTGAGTTGGTGCGCCGGCTTTTGAGCGCCGTGTATTTTATTGGTAATTCTTTTAGAGGTTTTAGAGGTAATTTTAAAGATAATTCTTGATACTTATAATCAGAGTTTTTTAATGTACCATACAAAAACTAAAGACTAAAAAATAAGGTTTTCACCACTTTGAAAAGCGATGTTCAAAGTTGAAGCTATAAACAGTTGTTTAGGTCGTAGCAATTAGAGATTTAAAAAATTAAAAAAGTTTGTTAAGAGTTGAGTAACTCAAAAAATAAATAAAAAACTTTAGTTTAAAAATTATATCAAAAGCTAGTATTTAAAAAAACATACTATGTTTGGAGGTATTATAGCTTATTTTTGAAACAGCCCTGTATATTTGAAAAAAAATTTACATGATGCAGGGGATTCCTTTCTATAAGTTTTGTATAAATTTCTGTTAATACTTTTTTAGCATTTAATTGTCAATAATGAACCATACCAACTTGCAGGAACCAATATTTTTTAAATCTTTTGGATTTTAAAAGACTGTTTTTTCTTTTAAATTAAACAAATAACCGATTGTTTTGTCACAAAAAATATTTTTTATAAAAATGAGTTAAGTAATAGGATTTCGTTTGAAACTTTGCATTTTGGTTTTTGCCTTTTGTTGCACTTTTCTGCGAATTCTTTTAAATTGTTAGAAACTTATCTGGTCAGATAAACACTTAGGAATTAGGTCCATTATTAAAAAAGTGTAATTGTATGATGTATTAAAAATGTGTATACCTATTTAGGTGCTACGATAACATTCGTAAACCATACATTAAAAAAATAAACAAAAATACAATAAATTAATCTGTATTTTTTATTTTTTTCTACAATCGTTTTTGTGGGATTATTAGCCTCTTAAAGTTCTATCAAAAAAAACAAATAAGTAGGTAATTTTAAATCCATCTTGTACAGTTATTATGTAGTAAGATTTAATTGGAAGAGGCAGATATTATCAAGTCGATAAAAATATATTTTCACTAAATATACCGGTAAGTAGGTAAGTGATATACAGGGTTAGACAGTCTTTTTGTATTTTTGAAATTTGCCTAGATACAACTAGAAATAATAAATACACTTACCATTTGATATTACATTTAATTTTTAATGTGAAATTGATACAAAATTGCTTCGTCATTGTTTAATTATTAGTAGTTCATAAAGAAAGTTTAGCAACTAACAATGTTAAACAATGTTAGAATACTTGTAAAAATACAATAATTATGGATTGATATATCTATATTTTTTGCTGGATTTGATTTAAAAAGCTTGTTCAAAAGCAATGACATTTCACTCAAATGTCGACCCTTTTACTTCCGTGTTAGAACGAAATTAGAAAAATGCGTATTCGATTTAGTCAAATTTATTCAGCAATTTACTAAAGCAAGTACCATATTTAACTCAGCTGTAAATATATCACAGCACTTAGTAATTACGTTAATAATTAATAACTTCCTCTGTCTATTATTTAATACTAAATGTTGGAATTTGAACCTGTCGACATTTGAGAACTGAACCGTAACGAATCCTTTTTGGACTTTTTGTCTTGAAATATTGTTTTGAATAATACCACGTGTGAAAGATGAACAATTACACGGCAATTAAATCTAAAATAAAATTGCATTACCCAAACCATCTGAAATTAATTTTGCTGGAATCTGAAGGTACATTTCATTAATTTTTCCACCTAAAAAGCATAACCTACTTATTGTTTGTCATTGCAAACAAATGAGCGAGTAGACCCAACTGCCATTGTGTTAAAATTATTTTTTTATTGAAACGGACACAAAGCCTCCATTAATTATTTAAATAGAAATAAATAGATCACAGCCATCGACGAGGTTTGCGCACTTAATGGATAAAATCTGTCAACACAGCTACCTGGAATATTGTTCTATTGTTGATCAATTTATTTTGTAATTGGCGATGTTTATTCTAGACTTTACACTAATTACACGTAAAATTGAACGCGGCGGTAATCAACTAATCATTAAACTACTTTCTTGCGAACTAACATATTGGTAATTTGCAATATTTGATTTGGTTGCGATATCTTGAGAAAATGCCGTTTCTTTTTTCCAATCATTACGACTCAAAGAGTTACAATGGGATTAATTTGTGATTAAGTGCCGGTCATAATCCACCTTGCCAAGGGAATAGTTTACTACTGAATAATTGCAATTGCTCATTAAAAGCACAATACGAGATTAAAATTTTTGTAAATAATTTGAGCAATAATTCTTATCTCTCGAAAACTAGAATCTTCTTCAACTTACAATACTACTGTGGTGTAGATTTTTTGCATTTTAAACAAAACGCATTGCACTTGTGGAGTTTATCACAGCACTAAAATTCGAGGCTGCGCTTCAACTCTTATAAATTCGGAAGTTTGCAAAAACGGGTAATTCCGGACAAAAAGGAAGTTAATTAAATGAAAGTACCAGTGGTTACCTCTGTGTAAGGTGAACTTGCCAGTCCATTGAATTTCACAGGTTCTGTGCTCTTGTTATTGAATTGGAATGAAAAACTACAAAAATCGGAGGGTCAATAGACTGATTTGCATCAAAATAGTTAGAATATGCATATGGAAAATTTGCATCGTTCGGTTAAAAATGTGAAGCCTCAGGAGCAGATAAACGCTCCAAGGTGAACACGTTTTCTTATTTGATGCGTTTAGTGTTGTCCAGGCGATGTAAACAGATGCATTCTTTGAAAAATTGCACAAATTTCTTCGCAGTGATTTGCGAATTTCTCTCTGTTTAATTAATAACTGGGCTTTGTAATTGGGTAACTTAGCTAAACACACTGTGGTGAAGAGCTGGTTGTAGTTGTGAAGGTCACTCTTCATTATTCACTCGATTAACAAGAAGAAAGTTCATTAGGCAAACTTTGGTCGCAATGAGTAAACAAAACTGGCCTTGATGGCAAAATCCCAAAAGGTACGAAATAGCTTTTCAACTCATTTTATTAACTGCGTTTAAATGATGGCTAAATTCCACAAATGCAATACATTTCTTGCTCTGAGAAAGGTGAAACAGAAACAAATGTGGATATTAGCATTACATGAACATAAAATTCGTCCTAGGGCAACAGTTTTTTTCACGATCACTGCAAGTTGATAAACAAAGGACTGTGATTTAGAAGTATTGTCCTATTGCCACTTGAACTATACCTAATTTCTGCGATGAAAAAAGATGTTATTCAACAATAGTTCATAAATTTACCTAATAGTAACATTTTAAATATTCATGGTGGCCCTAAAATGTGCATAAATAAAAAGCCAACAACAAAGTAAACTATGTTACAAATGTATAATGTAGTTAAGTCAATTTTTCTGCGTGTCTTTGGATATTTCCAAATGGGAAATAAATGAAAACTTCTTGTCTGTCAAGTCTGTATTGCATAACCTTGATAAACTATTTTTGTATTGGTTACCTGTACTTAATTTACTTTAAATACATACATTAAATACTGCTATCTGCTATCGCAAAAAAACTCTCATAAAATTTAACCTTTAAAATTATGTAGCATTCAAAATGTAAAACCAACTAAAAAATATAAATATGTAATCTCTTTTTGGAAAAAATTAGTTGACGTATTTAGTAAGAATTTTGCATTTTTCAGAATTTTTAAACACGTTTTAAGGATAAAACCTTTTGCTAAAAGTTGCGATAAATTAGATTACTCAAACAGTTTTCCATTCCTTTATTGTACTTACTATTCATTTATTTTATTTGTACTATTTATTTTATTATTTACTTTACAATAAATTTTGGCGAAAAGTGATGTTGTTTCTGCCTTTCTTAAGCATTTTAAAGCTTAATTCTTAAGTTTTTTCCCGATATTTTACTAGAAAAATTTTCTTATTTTTGTTTCGTAAGAGTGGATTTTACAATCGTCAGATAAACCCTGGATAAGTTATTTGAAATATAATTTCTATGGCTACAATTGTTAACAATGTATTTTTCAAAATTTATCCTCAGGATAAAGTTATCCAACGATTATAAAATCCGCCATAAAAGCACTTCATTCAGCAAGAAACGCAAAAGGCTGTTAAAGTAAAAAAGTTTTTTTAATTGGATAAAAATCACATTTTAGTCAAATAAACAGGAAAACCACATGCTCTGTTTTTGGGTTAAAATTATATGTTCAATTGTCGTCAAAAAAAAATGAAAAATTACCATAAGTCAAAAATAAGTTACATAATTTTTGTGTTTTTTTTTGAGTGTTTAGCACATTTTTCATCTACAAATAGAGATATTATCTGAAATCAACATAACTAGGCCAATATAAATTGTAAATTCTGCTTTCTTCGAGTGGTTAACACTCTACACTTTTTCTGTTCGAAAAATTCCGTCGAAACTGACTAGAAAATCACCATATTTAATATTATGATATTAGTTTTATCTTAATTCAGTCAATTAACTTCGTTTTTAAATAATACATTGAATTGCAAACAAATTAATAAAATTATTTTTGTGATCTTCTCTCAAAAGTGTCTCGAGATGAATTTGAAAATTGTTTTATTTATTCATTTGTGAACGTGTCATTTTCATTTTGGGTGACGGTACGTGTACAGTTATATTCAATTATTAGTACAGATAATTATAGTGATTTACCAATTTATAGATAGTCTAAAAATTACATGTAATCAATTATCAGATATTAAATATAATTCTTTTAACTACTGAGTAACCAAATTTAATTTAACCAAATTGTTTAAAGGATTTAAATTTATATTTAAATTTAGGCCAGTGGTAAGGTATTAGGTGATAATAACATCTTAACTTTATTCTTCTTTCTCAGTAATTTAATAACGTAATGAAAGCAACGAAAAATAAGAACTAAGACAAAGCGAGATGAAATCTGGAGGGTTGAACTGAAGAGTTGCACTGTAGGATAAAAACATGAAATTTCTATCACAATCAGTTAAAACAAGTTTTTGGTTCAACTTTTATTTGTATCTTTAACACTTTATAATTTCAATGTTGACTTTTGTTTTTAGCACCGCAATGAAACTTAAATTTGAAAAATGATTAAAAAACAGAAATGAAATAGAGTAATTAATTATATTGTAATAAAATTTTCTGTGTTTTGTCTTAAAAAGACACAGCAGGTACCTAATAGTTTTCATTTTTTTCTATCATTGTGTAATTAAATCGTTACTCTTCAGTAACTAAATAAACACATTTTTATAATCAGGTTTGTTTATGATTTATACTAAACTGGTGCTTATACTGAAGCTTAAAATTTTCCAAAAGCCATTTATGGTATGGTACAGTTAATAAAAATTTGGAAAGAACGATTTTAGGTTAAACTGTTATAAATTATCGCTCTTAACAATAGTAAATTATCACGTCTTACATACTTCAATAAAACTAAAACTCACCGTTAAACAAATATCTACCTTAATTTTAATTTTGCATAATTACCATAATTTCGATATTTTCTATGTTTTTAAGTTGAAATTGACTAATTTGTGAAGACTTAGTTAAAAAATTATTGTTATAATAAAAATTACAAATTTTGAAATAAACAGAAAAATGTATTTTTAATAATATCTAATTTAATCAGCGTATCATCGATTACTGAAAATGAAAAAAAAACAATCTGTGAAAATGATTTTAATAATTGTATCAAAAATTGAAAAATATCATGAACATTTTGCAAATCATTTTAGACAAAAAATGGTCAGGAATAAATTTGTTATTTAGTGTTGCAGATAATAATAATATTAAAACGTAAACATGCTTATTATACTTATTAAAAATAAATTTAAAAAACTTACCAGTCCCATAATGACCACAATATAGTATAAACCTAGAACTACAACTGTGTCAAAATCACTAAAAGCTGTTTGGTTCTGATTACAACGTTATACCAGTACGCGTGCGTTTCTGCATTTAAAGGGCATAACTTTCTTTCAATTTCCACTAATTGTACAATACTCAAAAACCGTGAGGACGTGCACGTTCTTCTTCAAACTAGTGTAATTCACTACTTATTAGTGAAATGCCGCCAGGTCTTTTTGTTTCATTTTATATGTAGTAAACTCGGTGGCAAATTAGAGAGAGTACCGCAGTTAGAGAGAATTGAACCCGATTTTCGGAATATTTTAAAAACAAACAAGCAAGGGAAAATGTGCTGTATGTCATTGTTATTGTTGTCAATAAATTACAATAAATTTCCAATCTGTTTAGATTTAAATATCCATTTATCCAGACACATTCTTGCATTAATTTAAAAACATTTGCACCAAAATAAAATTAATTACCCCTTCAAATTTGAAAAACGATTTTAAGAATATAATTTCGCCTACCGGTCGTTATAATAGCACGTTATGTGTAAAATATTGTTAATTCTAAAGGACAGTTTGATTTACCTATTTTATCGCTCTGCAAAAGCTACAAGAACATTGTCAATCCAATATCCATTAAGCTTACATACACGTGTTTTTTAATTTATCTATAGTTGTATCAAACAATTTTTCAACAGTTTGTTAAACACAATATCATAACGGCTTACGTGTGGGTTTCAGTTTTTTCCTTTTGTTATTCATGCCTCAATGACTAAAAATTTAATTATAAGCGGGTAAGCAAATAGTACCTATTAGAATCTGTAAGAATGTGATGAAGTATTGAAAGTTCTAATGAACTAATAAAGATATTAATCTGAAAGTTGGTACTCAACCATAATCTGAGTTCTGCACAATGAAAATATTTTCAAAATGGCGGCGCTTTCGGTTAGACCGGAAAGCTATGATTCTCATTGCGTTTTTGGATTAGTTGAGTTATTTTAAGGGAGTTTTATCAGCTTTCCCAATAGGTATTGGAAAGTTTAACCGTTTTAATAATACAGGATGAATCAATAGTGGGTTATTTCTGACATGTTCTAAAATGCAACCAAAAATACTAATTGCACTTCCCACTTGGATACTTTGTTTGATTTTTAAAAACATTAATTGAATTAACATTGGTTTTTTATTTTATAAATAATAATAGTCCATAATAAAACTTTAGCAATATAACAAGACAAACTTGACAATACTCAGAACAAGGTAATCGTGGATTAATTTTGAAATTTTTTAAGTATTGCTGATCTGGTCAGCTGGAATCAGTATTATTGGTTGTATATTAAAAAAAAATCAGAAATTACTCACTATTGACTCACGCTGTAGAATTTAATTTTTTTTTAATTATCTGGATTTGCACCTATCACTAAAAAAATCACAAATAACAAATTTCTCAACCCAACAAAAAGTTATAGTAAACTTAAACATAAGTATAGAAAATGTTAATACAGAGCAATTCAGAATTAAATGCTCCACCATTTGGTCAAATAAAACTTATGGTATATCATTTGAAAAAATTGAATTGTGGGCGCAAAAGTTCTGCACACTTAATTTAAAAAATTTGGGGTTTGTTTTTTTTAGAAATTTGAAAACACTAAAGACAAGATCAAGGCTTTCTCTTTCAATTTAAAAAAAAGCTGAAAGTTTTCGTCAGGTTTTCCTCCATCTAAATTTGGTCATTTTCCAAATATCTAGGTTAGAGTTATTTGAAAATTAATACATATTTTAATAATAATAATAATAATAATAATAATAATAATAATAATAATAGTAACACTTTATTTTTCACTCAAACCTTACAAAAAGAAGAAAGACATAAAAGAGAAAATTTAAAAAGAAAATAAGTTGACAACGAAGCAGTACCTACATAATAACCAGTAGATTTCTAAGCTCATCCTGCATCCTGTTCTTTAGAAAATAGTTTATCAAACATTGCAGTCCTCAAAACTAGGAAGATTTAAATTCCAGAAGTGTCGAGGTATGTTGTTATACCGAGTGTTATACATTTTTGAACCACATAGTTTTAAATTCATAAATTAGTAACTCCGCCATTTTTAAAGATTTTTATAAAATGTATTTGTGTTTTTGAAAGAGAATGTTCGGGATTTCCCTTCGGTGTTTGCGAATATCGAAAAAAAGTTTAAATTAGTTTAAATTAGTTTAAAGTTTAAAACTTTAAATTTTTACGTTTCTGTTTGCAGAGCTTCAAATACTAACCCATAATTTTATGAAATGAGCTAATTTTTATTTTACCCCTAAATCGAGAAGAATTAAATTATACATCTCTCTGTATTAACATTTTCTATACTAGTGGTTCCCAACCGGTGGTTCGTAAGACAACAGAATGTGGTCCACAAAATTATCATCATAAATTGATAATGAGAACTTCTTTAGTTATATAACCTTTTTTTAAACCTAAACTCAATGATGTAATGTTGTATTAACTAAAATATCTACTCGTATAAAAAAATTTTGTTCAGAGCTCGTCGTTTGTTCAATAAAAAATGTTTCTTTGGTAAATTATGCAAAAATAACTGTAATTTGTAAGGAATTTTCCGCAATGTCAAAAAAACCAATATAGTCTGAAAATTATCATTAGGTACCAAGATTATTCAAGATATCACACATAGGTAGATACGTACAGGGTGTGATAATACCAATACATACTGACGCAGCATAAAAAATCTCTTCCGTTTAGAAAAATAAAAATTGGGACATTTTATTTGAAAAATTTGAGTTATGTAGGTACTTAAAATTCGCCTATTTGACTTGAAATTTTAAAGTTAGTTAAATTTTTTCCACTTTTGAACAGACTAAAAAAACAAGAATAAGTTTTTTTAAAGTGAAAGATGCATAAAAAAATTCCAAAAACGTCCAGAATATTTCGAAAGTGGCTATAAATATCTGGTACAGAAAAAGCTAATAGAAAAAGAATGAACAACTTCAAAAACACAGTAAAAAACGTTGATACCAACCTCCTCTTCAAAATATTTCCATTGAGCTAAACCTGACAAATTATGGCTGAGTACGCATTTTCAAAAGAATATAATTATCATAACTTCTAATGTAGAATTTTTACAGAACAGCCTGTATACATTACTTACTTAAAACTTGAAATTACTGAAAAAAAAAATCTAAAATTATTTTGTACTTGTCTTTACAAAATGTGTTAGTTTTTATTTTAGTTAGTATAGATGCATATTTCATAGTACTGTATTAAAAATAAAAAAAATAATAACAACGGACAGTCAAAACAGTCATACACATTTGACAACCAGTTCAATTTTTTTAAGACGAGTACACAGCATTAAATTTCAAACTTCCAGATCACGTCACTTTTTCGAAAAATGATTTTATTGAACTGAATCACTGTTGCAGATTGAAACAGGTGACTTTACCATCATTTACCATGACCGTTTGGAGCCATCTAAAGAAAGTTACGGACAAGCGACATTGCATTTGGTGGAAACCTGTACTGCTTCATGGTCCTGCCTCTAGGTGGCAGCGTTAGAATCATTGGTGCGCGGTCAATTTATTTTAATTTTGTTGAACCCCGCAGTTTAGTAACTGCTGTAAAACTTTAGATGCAATCATCAACGGGTAATAACTTTTCATTAGTAGTGATATTAGCCGATTAATTAGCAAAACGAATATAATTTATGTTTCATTCATATCAATTTGGATAATTTCCATCCATCATCGCTGTCAGAATCTTGGGTTTTCATTAGAGAACTCGACGGCGAAGTTTTTTTCTTTGAAACATGTTTTGAACTTTCCTCATCCAAATCGGATTCAATGGCAACTGAATAAGTCTCAGCTGAAATGAATTATTTCAAGTCTAGACGATTGTAGCTTCTTTAAAATGCAAATCATGGACTAAATTCGGAATCATCACATTCGGGTGCGGTTTATTGATGTTATTAAACATTTCTGGCACGCGCTTTTCCGCCCCCGCTCTCAAAGTATTATCAATGTTGAATTTATTAAAGTTGACAGTGGCTGGGCGCGGTGGTGTTTTATATATTTCGTTTTCACTCGGACCGAAGTGAATATATCCTGTGATTGCGTAAGCCGGGCAATCATCAGATAAGGATTTCCACCCTCGTCAAGTTGGCAGGTAACCGGATACTGCCCTATTAATATGCCAGGGCCGGCCCTCTGCCCCCGAATAGACACAACATTTAATTTTTGCCTTTTTGCCCTTTGCTCGCAACGCGACTGGATTATACACGGTCTTTACACACGCGCTAAAATAAATATTTCTAGCAGAGTAATTAAAAGAGAAAACAAAACACCTAATAAACAATAAAGAATTAAATACGCTACAATCTGATGCATTAATATTGACACAAATTCTAGCTATAGCTAGCTGTGAGCCACTAAAAGCCAATTTTGATTTTTTTCAAGTTAGGTTTACATAGTGGGTTAAAAAAATAATATTTATTATTTCTATGCAGTCAAATCTATTCGGAATTTTTCTAATTTTTCGAGTCGCTAATCTTTTTAAAATATTTCAAACGACATTCTAAAATAATTAGCTAGCCTCAAAAAAGTCCCAAACAAAGTTTATTCACATCTTGTAGCTCATATCTAATTGTAATCATATTCTAACTTGCGTTTAATCTGACCTTTCCTAAGCAGGTAAATGGAAAATTAATTCAAATTGATTTAATTCATTAATTCTTGGTGTTCAATGAAATTTTGTTGCAGTTTACTTTGTAAAATTCAAATTGTACTAGGCAATAGTTTCAAACTTTTTTTATAACTGCAATAAGTTGTGTTTGTTTTGCTGCAGTTTAACCTTGGCAAAAATCTGATTTCGGCAGTTGGCCTATGTATCATACATGAATTTACGCACTTTTAAAAACTCTAGGGCGCTTTACGGTTTTCACAAAAAACAAAAATGTGGCACTATGTTGTTAGAAACAAACTGGTTTTGAATTTAGTTTTGAACAACATTTTTTTTAAATGGGCAGACATCAAACTGATTTTTTATGGACATTAAAAATCCAAAATTTTAGGGCGCTTATTGACCACTAACGAAATAATAAGAAAAACATTGCTCCTTATTTAAGATGCAGCAGCTCGAAAAAGTTGCAAAAAATGCATACTTTAAGGTGGAATTGTAAGTGGAAAAGCAGACTTGTTAACTTTTTAATGATTTATTTTAATGTGTACTTGATTTATTATGTAATTTTTTAAAATGAATTGTGCAACAATATTGGGCAACATTTAGTAATGTTACCATGGTAATACTTTTGGTTAATATTTTTCTAAACGTATAAAAATAGTTATACTTGTACGACGTTGCCATTTTTTCTTTTCGATTTCAGCCAAATGAAAGGTTTTGTCGTTTTTTTATCGAACATTGTAATCTGTATAGCTCTGTCTAGTTGCCCTTAAGAGCCTATCCACAACTTTTGACACACCCGATATATCCCATTTCAGTAAAATTGCAACAGCGCATTTGAATTTTTTGGAGTGAAAAATAAAGAACACATTGAGAAAGAATTATGTGTTAAACTAAATCTCGCGACACATTTTGAGCTAAGAAAACCCACCAAAAACTCTCAATTTGTGCTCTATTTCATTCAAAAAAATGCAAATGCGCTGTTGCAAAATTCTACTATCAACTGAAATGGGATATAATATACTCGTACACTGTGGTTTTTATTTTACTGAACATCGAGACATACAAAATTGTTCAAATTAAAATCATCCAAATTAAAATAGTCCAACGTAATTAATGTAAAATAGTCTAAGGTACTGAATGCTGTACCTTAGTTTCTGACAATGACAGCGGCTTTTTGATCTAGAAAATTTGCTTTGTCAAGTCGACTATGTTGTCAAAAAAGGATATTTTAGGTTATTTGTAAACTTGTCAATTTGTTGCCATTTTTTCTAGGTCAAGGTCAAAAAAATCTCGTTCAAAACTGTTGTTTATTATAGGCAGCGGACAGATCGGACACGACTTATTTAATTTTAAAATAAAAATGTAGACGATACCAAAAATCTAATTGTAGCGTATTTAATTCTGTAGCTCATGTTGAATTATTTATTTATCAACTGTTTTGAGTAGATAAAATAGCACTTTAACGTTCCTTAACCGCAACGCAAGAGTAGATAATGTTTTGATGATTATGATTTAAATTTATTTTATTGAATTGAATTTACAAGTTTTAACATTAATTGGAAGATTTAATTAACTTTTTCTCCTAAACTTGAAGTCCTCGCGAAATATTCGTCACTACTGCACTTAACCTTTTACTTGTAGATAAACAATCTCTTTATCGTCTTGTATAATAAATAACTATTATTGGCCTTAATTAAAAATGCATCACAGTATTACTAAGGTACTAAACTACTAAGTCATAAAACTCAAAAATAGCAACACAAAAATGCATAAAGTCAGTGTGCTTGAGTTTAAAAATTCTTTAGAAGTATAGAAACATTTGCGGCTAATTTTTTATGTATACAGGGTGCTTAAACGCTGGCACACCAAGCATGTTGAGAAGCATGTGTAAATTACGGAAAGAATCTTGAAAAAATTCCTAAAGTCATATTTTAAAACGTCTGGAGCAACAAACTTATTTTGTTAACTTTTTCAGTTTTCATTATTTTTTAATGTTTTTGTTTTTTCACAGTAAGTAATCGTTCCTCAATACTATGACAAATGATTAATTGATTATCAATAAGTTTTAAATTAACTGTAAGCCTCTAGCAGTTTTTTAAATTTAAAGAAATTAATATTCATTAAAAAAACACAATTTGTAAATGTGGGAATTATTTCCTAGGAAACGTTTCAAAATTAACATATTTTTATTGTTTATTAAATTCTGTTGCGATCACCATTGTTACTCAACGTTGCCACATATTATTTATTTAAAATTCGTTTTTTATTAATAATTTTAATACAAATATTTTTTTACCATTTTTATCTTTATACATGTAAGCATTTCTGAACCACATACCACATACGAGTTGGTGCGCCGATTTTTAAGCACCCGATATGTGTCTGGTGTCTTTTGTATTCACTACCTTAATACGCAGATAAAATGTTAAAAAAATTCGTACAATAATAATAATAATAATACAATAATAAAACTAAAGATATTCTCGACGAAATCGGATTATCCCTTGAAACTTCTTTGATACGAGTTAAAGTTGAAATATCGCCCTGTACAGGTCGTGTTAAAATTTCCATTTCCAACGTTAAAATCAACACCTCCATTTTTAACCGGGTAGATATTTGAATATTAAATGCCACTCAACATGCAGGAATGCTTTTCTAGGCACCTTCCAGGGGGCTGCGGCCGCGCGAATTAATTAAATCCCCCGAAGGTCTAGAGGCAACACGACGGCAACCTTACCATCGTGTATTTTTCAAATTATTAAATTATATAAGCGGCAAAGAGCGAAACATTAATTAAAATATGATTTCGAGTTTATTTTAAAGTGAAATTTATTATTTCGAACGTCGACGAACTTTCAGCTTTTCACAAGTTTTAACGCGGATTTACACAAATTGTGAGGATTAGAGACTGTCGCGTTTCTGCAGAGGAATGCGATTTGTTGGTGTTGCACCGACTTTTCTTTAGACGTATTACAACACAGAAACCACAAATGTCAAGCCGAACATAATTACGCCGACGCTCCTTTTTTAAGGCTTGCTATATCTTTCAATTAAAATATCTTCATTCTATTAATATCGAGACAACCTGAGAAGACGCTGTTGTAATAACAACATTTTCATAACACAATCTCAAAAAAATACAGAGGCGCTTGCATGTTTTATAAATGATATTGAGAGTAAACTAGTTCACGTTGTTAAATCCATCACTTTACAGACATATATTAATTATATTTTTATGTGTATTTCTATTTTACACACATCTGCACATACACCATAGCGTCTTTTATTAGAAACTTAATACAGTGGAAAACCTAATTAAACCACATTTCCTGTCTCCGTTTAGTGATGGCCCTGATGGTGTAGTTGTAGTGAATAAATACATTTTCAGAAAATCCACATACTCTATTCGTTTACGACGGTGTGTTTATTATAAGTACATCAGATTATACTTTATATCTTTACATCAATTTCTTTTTGTTTTCATTGTTATAAATGTTATATTTGTTGAGTTTGAAAATTACCCTTTTCCTATAGACAAGGTGGTTATAGGGAATTATGTGTTTCTTGCTTTAATTTTAGGCTGATGAAGATATTTTCAATTGTCCTGTCACATAAGCATTTAGATAATTTACGAGCACAGGAAATTATATGAAGCTAAAATCATATCTAAGATTTTTAGCTATTTTACAGGTCGTCTGTATTATTGTAAAAGCTTCAAGTTATGGTTAAATAAAGTTTTACTGAAAATGTTTCAAAATAAGAATTAACAGTAGCTTTGAGTATCATTCTAAAATTTCATTATTCTTTATTTCTATATGTTAAAAACAAAAAAATATTTCTTTTTTTCGATTATTCTATACATAATGTACCAATGAGTTTCTTGACACTTAATCATTCATTCATTACCAACAAACTTGTAAAAACTTGTGAGCACTCCAGAGACTAGATATGTAATAAAATAACATTAGATCAATACACAAAAATGTAAAGTATAGGCAGGTTTTACCGTGTTTTTAACTAAAAATCCAGTTTTTTCGTTGAATATTAATAGAAATTATCGGATACGAATTTATGTTGATTTTATACTGTAAAATGCAGTGAAATCCTAATAATACGAACTGCGATAACTCACAACATTTTTGTGTTTATTTTTTTATTTTTAAATATCTTTTAAACATACCTAGGTATTTTTACAGAGAAACGAAATTTTATTAGTCGGAAACACTCATTGAAAATCTTCCCAACATTTTTCTTTTTTGCATTTTTCATTTAATCACAAACATATTTATTGTGCGATCAATGAACATATTTACAACTTCTGATATAATATTATTTCAAAATTTTATTAATATTCATTTAATACTGCGATTTTTTGTATATATTATATATACTGTAGGGCACATTTTAGGAAATTATTTTGATTATACAGTGTTCCAATGGTATGACGTCATAATAATGAATTTTTTGAATGGCATGCTATTACTTTTTTGTGCTTATTGTGAAACTTTTTTAGCTTTTTACATGTCTAAAGATTTTTTTCGGATCAGGGATTACGGTTAAAAAATAAAAATAAAAAAATCGTTTTTTTACTGAATGTGTTAGGATTTACGTTATGGTTGTATTATAAATAGTTGAATGTTTTTTAATTCTACATCGAATAATATAAAAATAAATAGGGGTTGCCATTTAAAATAAGCAAAGTAAAAGGCTCTAAAGATTAAAGAGTTTGGAAATAAATTGTAAACACCCTGTAATAATTCAAATCAGTCAAAACTTACTTAACAAGTCTATTAGACCTTGTTTAACACTTACGTAGTAAAAATGTCTTCAGATAAGCACTGTTTGTATATTTTATTAATTTTTAAAACTATAATGTAAAATCGATTTTTTTTAACAGTAATCCCTGAACCGATTTGATAAAAACTTTAGCGACATGCCATAAAAAAAAATTGTGATTATGACGTCATACTTTTAAGGGACACTCAGTACAGTCAAAAATATTTTCCTAATATGTGTCCTACAGTATAAATCCATCTACAAAATATCAGAACTCCAACCTTAATAATAACTGAGCTATAGAAGAGCTGAGCTGGACCAGCCTGTATAAAAGATGGGGCAAAAGTAATGTCATTTTGTTAAAAATAAAAATAAATAAGTTTTGTTTTTCGGAAAAGTTATAAAAAAGTGTAAAAGTGATGACGTTAAGTTGAAAAAATGACATCGTACCTTCTGAGTTCAAGCACAGTTTGAACTCGTTTTATGGCATTTTGAACTGTTTCTCGCTAAATATGTGACTGCAAATTGGTGATTTCTTTTGCAGTGTTGCCTTTCAATATTTGCAAAGGTTGTGGTCTTTTGTGGTAAACGTGAGATTTCCAAAAGTCCAAAGGAAAACGTTTGGCGTTATCGCCGAAACGGGAATTGGTCAAACAAGAGGTATAACAATAATTCCGCGTTCTTCAGGTGATTATTGCTTATTGACAACAAGTTCTCAATTTTTTAACAACATAAGTATCAAAGCACGATGATATTTGACGCCATTTGTAAAAATTATGGCACAACCAAACTATGACATTACGTTTGCTCCACCGTGTATATATTTTGCAGAAAATCTTATTTAAAACATAGTTCCGAGAGATATTCTTATATACAGCTACTCAACTTTTTTTAGCTGTACCTCACAAACTACCAATCACACAAAAATCAGTTTTTGAATTAAATACATTTCTCTATACAAGTGATTTTTTTCAGAATTTTTGACTCCTTGTAGTGAATATTACTTAATTACTTAAAACTAGTATCGACTTGTATTAATAAAATTAAAAACTTTATGTAGATACCTAATAATTTTTTAGGACTAGCGACAATTTTTAACTTAAGTCTGTGTGATTATTAGTTTTTGAGTACAGTAAAAAAATACTCTTAGCAGAATCGCCATGTGTGTAAGTGAATTATTTGTATTCAGGTTAGTTTTACACCAGTTTTATTTTTTGTCTAAAGTTTTCTGTGATTTCTTCTTATTTCCTCATGATTCCTTCATGATTTTTCCTGATTTCCTCAAAATTGGACAATTTGTTCTACGGTTTGTTTCTTAGTTTGCTCGGAGCATTGTTTTATTTTAGATTTAATTTGTTTTTCATTGCTTCTATTTTCAGTATAAATTTTTGCTTTTGTAGGAATAAAAACCCAGAAATTATGAATTAAAACAGTTCCATGTTTAGCTAGATTAATTGTCAATGTAACGGTTAAAAAATGTTTGTTCTGTTTTTTTGGATAATTTGAGAATAAAGCAAACGATTTTTCCACACAAACAAAACCTTGTCTGCCAAATAAAACTGCAAGTCGGAGAAAGAGCAAAATTGGCAAAATGTTTAGGTATAATCGCACAAAAAGGCTGCACATTTAGCGAACGAATTCCTCGTGTCGTCGGTAAAAGAACAAAGCGTTAACAACCCTGTATAACACAACACGTTTCAACTCCAGATTGCTAAACCGAATTCATTATCCCACATTTTTTAATCCTGCTACTTTTAACGTGACTTTTTTAGGAAATTATTAGATTAAAGCAGTCCGATTTTGGGTGAAAGACTTTAATCCCTTTTAAAGCCCGGAGAAACGATAAACACGGATCGATCCTTTTGATCGACACGTAGGGGAAACCGGAATCTAGAATGCATTTAAAAATAGGACGATGTGGCCTAAATTACGTTGGTAATGTCAAGTTCGATTATCTTTTAACTCGGTGACTCTATAAAACTCGACGTCCGATCGCTTTTGAAACTTGATTAACGAACTTGATATTTGTGAGTAGTAAAAGATAAACAAGACTTTCTCTGTTATTACATTCCAATTTTGTACGAGCTGTGTGTATCCGGCAATTTGTAATTTTTCTAAGTGCACTACAGGTGCACTTCGACATTATTCTTTTAATCAGGTAAGTTATTTCTCGTTATGAGAAAAAAACCAATGAAGCATAGAAAATATTACTTCGGGGTGGAATGGATTATGTGCAGGTGAACAGTTGGACTAATCATCACAAAAAATTACAGCACAAAGAAACTCAGATAAGTACTTACAACAAACTGTCAACTTAATCGAAAACTTTAATATTAATCACAATAACTCTTAATTATATCCTCTCAGAAATTGTTATTGTCAGATGAATGGGTAGTATTACCCGATTAGCATAAATTGACTATAAACATGATATAAAACCAGCTGAAAATAATGAATATGGTAATAGTGAGGTATAATAGTGTCCATTTTTAATGAAAACCTTACTTCGTTCTTGTGGGTAAATAGATATTTCACGGCAAAAGTCATTTTAATGCTATAATAATTGTGTGTAATCTAAAAGTTTTAATGGAATTTTTAAAAATCGATGATGAAAAATCTCATTAGCTGAAATTGACATGAGGTTAAGCTTGAATGCATATTCAAGGGTTTCGCTCCAAATTAATAATAATTGAAAAAGACGACTTTCATTCAAACATCAATTCTACACACCGTTTGCTTTAATGGCAATAATGGATTTATTGCCATTAAGTTGTTTTTGAAGTTATTAAGTGCTAAGTTAATTGGTAAATTGACGAAGTAAACGTTTTTTTAATAACGTAGGGGAAGAGGCGCGCCGTAGCACTTTAATAAACGTTTTATCAGGGGACATGCGAATGCAAGCAAAAGATAAATCTGGAGTCTTTTCCCCGATCTTTAAACTGCATACAACAGATACCTCATTTATACTTAAACGAATTTTTCTGCTCAATGAAAGCGTTTGGAATAATTATTCAAGCCTCAACAGAATGTTTTTCATTGTCGACGATTAGGAACCGGATTTTGCATTTGAATTTTCATGTCTATAAAGCCAGATTTCGATAAATCCAAACGTAGTCATTTAAAAAAATATAAAATAAATAAAATCAAATGGTACAGTGAATTGTGATAATTTTTATGAAAATTAACACCATTGCAGACAGAGTTCTGTTAACACCGTTAACAAGAGACCTTTAAAAACTAAATAAAATTCCGATTTCCGATGCTATTTAAATAACATATTGAAAAAACATACAATCATTATTTGTGAAAATGACTATTGAAGTTATGTACTCGAAAATCACGTCCATTCTCTATCATGTTTTGCCATCTTATAAAATATAGGGCGTTATAATATCAACGAAATTGCATAAATTAAGAAAGATCTAAAAAAAAAAAACAAAAAGTAAAAAAGTTTAGGTGTTTCACAACGTTAAATTTCGTCTTATGACCGTTTTATGTAGGATATCGAGATTGAAGTGGCAAGATAATACGTAGGGGGTCCAAAAATAAATTGGAATTTCCTATAGCCTTTGACTAAAACAACATTTTAAAAAAATTCTTTAAAATAGTTTTTCATGTACTCTTCCTACAACTCTGTGCATAGACGTCATTACTTTAGTCGTTTGCTAATATTTTTTATAAGTTTTTGACCTAGTCTGTAACCAATCATGTGCAAGAAGTTTTACAAAGCTTTATAGAATCGATTTAAGCACAAATGGAAACTTTTTGAATTCAGTATTACGTAATTAAGATGAAACCTTAATTAGTCAAAAAAAAAGACTGCACCCTATATCACCAAAGCTAAATTTGTGACCCAGGAGGTTATACAAGGTGTAAGAGTATGGTGCAGCAGTATTTCGTATGTAAATTTGTCATGATCAGACGAGTTAAAAACCCTTATATCATTTTCCAAAAAGTGCGTACTTTCTTGAGAAATGTTTATTAATCCATCTGTTGAAAGCCACTGCTTGACACTGTGACTTACTGTGGTTTATTATCAGTTAATTTTGTCATTAAACAAAATAGAGATGGTGGCGCATGGGCGTTTTCAGAATTTTTCAAAATTGTGGCTAACATGTTCATTTGTGTGGATGGTTCGGTAAAAAAATGTTTTTTTTTCTTAAAATTTAATAACAAAAGACAAATTGAAATAGAAAAATAACGTAACAACCTAAAAGTTAATTTATCCCTGCTGTTTTGTTAATGATATTAAAGTTGACGCAAATTTTTATTATTCTAGTTTAGCGGTTCTCAAAATTTGGGACTTTAATTTCAGAACGATTTTTTAGGAAAATTATATAAATTTTGTTTAATCGATTTGTCTTGCCATTCTCTATCTATCTTTAAATTTTTGCTAAACCGTTCCCTAACACGCTTATATTTTGGAAAAAAAGCGTCCAAATGAATGCTCCTTACTATTTTCAAGTGATATTTTTAAAATTAAGCCCTCATTTCAATTGCTTCAAGAAAATATGCCTGACAATTTATAGCCCGTGTGGAAAAATTTCACTGGAAGACTCCTGAAGTCCTGTACTTCCCTCTTAAAGCCCAATTTTAATTTTTTTATCCATCTAAAGGGGCACTGAAGAACGTTATATTCCCCAATGACGATGCGTTAAAAATATTTGCACATAACTGACTTACACTCTGCCACAAAACTTAGAAACCATAGAAAATATTATGAAACTACCAAATAAATGGCGTATTATGTGCATAAAGTTAGAGGAAAAGTTAGAATTTTGTTAAAACTTTGTTTCAACAAAAAGTTATAAACAAATTCCGGTTAATATATATTTGAACTATTTTGCACGTTTTTACTTTGCGTTTTTTTAAATTTTGATCATCTACAGATTTGGTTAGAAACGTCAAAAATTTAAAAGACCAGAGTTTCATTTGAAAGAAGGATTTTTTTACTTTTTGTTCACAAATTAAATTTAATAATATCAGTAGATGCTGCTTAACATGCTGAATCAAACGACAAGAAACTAGAAATCAATAAATTTTTCTTGTGTATGCACAAGAAGAAGTAGACAAGACTTGAAGAAGCCCAGATATGGTTTGAAATCATAACCCTGTAGTGCACACCATGCTCTAAATAACACAGTAAATTGCAAAATTACATCGGAAATGCGTTAGCTGTGCTTGTTTTAATGGATTTCTAGTCTTTTTCGATATAAAATTTACTTCTAAAAAACAAAGCAAGAACGTCGGTAAATGTTGTACCATAAAATCGAAAATATTCTGAATTAGAAAAAGCTCTGCCGGCGGAAATTTAGCCACAATTTAGCCGTTTATTTACGACCCCAGTTTTGGGGTTATGTTGTATTATGCTGGTTTTACACAGCATAAGATGTGGCTAAAGGTATACTTCACTTTTAAGGCTTGCTCAAATTGGGTATTTTGGATCTCATGGTTGTAAGCACAGGGTATATATAAATTAGCGCATAGACTCTTTACGCTATAGCAGACTCCAGAAAATTAGTTAAAAAATTCTCTCTCAATTATTCTTAGCTGTATTAAGACGTAAAATGGAGAGTGACCTGACCTGACCTAACCTGGCACGACTTGGCCTGACTTGACTTGCTAGTTCCAATTTTGTGTATTCTATTTGCAACAAAATTTAATAAAATATTTATCCTGTCGTGACTTGACCTGGCTTTGATTGACTCGAGTATAATAGAAACTAGTTCCTATTTTTTGTATTACTATTTGCAACGAAATTTGATAAAACATTTCCAGAAGGCTGCAGTCTTGTGATTGTAGTAACTAAGATACCACGGTTAATAAATTTTAAATTTTTGTATCATATGCTATGATTAAATTATTAGGTAGGTAAAGAAAGAAGTACCGAGAATCAAATGTTTCAAAATTTTATTTTTCAACGTAAGTGTATCCTTTACAATTATAATCGAGCGGACCTCTTAGGATCCACAGCTCATAATTTATTATGTTTTGTTGTGTTAATTCAATTTAAAAAAAATACTGACAATATTATAGGTGTAAATCTCAAGTAGAATGTGGGAAACATTTGATGAACTAAGAATATTTTAAATACTTTATTTAAATATTTAACCAAATCACGCAGTTTTGAAGGTGGGAATGACCTTTTTTCTTGTGATATTAAATTTATTCGTTTCTAAGTATGTAAACAAATACTATTCGAGTCTATGTGAAGATGAGTTTAAACTCGTAGCTAGAATGGATTTGTAAAAACTGTTTAAATTAGCAAACCACACGCACAACTTCCTGATCTGAACAATACATCAATTTATATAAACATTAAACATTATATACGTTCCCAAACGCCCTATAATTAACCAACTTTGAGTATTTTTAGATTGCTTACACCGGAAAAATGAGAAATGCATAATGCAATAGCTGCATTTCAGTAAGCGTGCATAATAGAATTAAGCTATTGATTTAGTAGAAAAAGCTGAATATTAATGCCAAGTGTTACAATTTCAAATTTATTTTTTGAACATGATTAAAAACTGTGAACTGGAGGAACGGAACCAAACGTTGTTTACATAAATGTGGTGTTTTTTAGGAATAGTATTTTTTTAGTGACTTTTTTTAATTGCAACCGTAAAACGTTATTTACCTACTTTTTCTTGAAGAACAATTCTAAGTAGCTTGCATTAAAAGAAAATCACATAACTCAAAAAACAACGTTTCATTAGTAGCACATTACCTATTATTCTTCAATTATTGAAAATAAATGGTAAAATCATTACTACCTTAAAAATCATTCAAAATTAAAAAAATAGATACAGTTCAATTTCTGATCAAAATATTTTTTATTTGAAGTATCACAAGATCGTTTATGCCATGAAAACTTTTAAAGGGGATAAGTGATGATACAAATTTAAAAAACAGACCAAGATGTCCCCCTATCAGTAAGTACATAAAACCAGTGAATAAACCCTGTTCAAAGTGTGAGTATTCAGTGTGAAATTTACGGATTCAGTTTTATAAAAAATCGTTCTATCTACAGATCCAATTTTCGGTTAATTAAATCCGAGTATTTTCGGGCCGGGATTAATTTTTCCAGATCGGGCTGTCGCAGATGAGGCCGTTTGATTCCCAGGTAACTAATTTAATTTGGTTAAATAGAGCCAGAGACGGTGAAAAGCGAGAAGGAAAATTCGTCGGTGTGCATGTCCCGTAATTGTTGTTCACCCAAACCGCACGCGTCCTCCCATAACACTGTTTTTGTTTTTCCAATTCCAGCCGACCAAAAAACACGAAAAATAAATAAAAGTAAATGGACGGTCCTGTAATTTATTCCAAGTTGCCTAACGAATTGTGTGCTGAAAAAAATTACGCTAATTTTATTTCTCTAGTCCGGGGCGAACGAGTTCACCCCTTTGTTTGCCCGGAAAACGAGCGCGTGCCGAACTAATCGCTAAATAAATTCGATTTTATTCGCTAGTTTTAATTACACGACAGGGAATTTTTATTTATCGTGGATTTGTGTGTGTTATCTGCTAATTTGTGAGCTTTCCGGATCCAACTTCGAGCTTTGAGCAACTGAAACAAAGCTCGCGTTTAAGACGCTACGCATGCGCTTCCTTGACTGGCAACTGGGGGTAAATTCCCCGTTTTTCAAGCGGTATTGTATTGGGCAGAGCAAAGTTTATCGACTGTGTAACAAAGAGAGACGTATGATAACAAAAACAGAAGATAATTCGTTCAAAATCACTTGATACCCTCGAGCTTTTCGCGAAGCTTGCGCAATACACACACTAGAACAAATTTAATTAGTTTTTTATATATTTTTTCGTTGTTAATTGGCGAGCTTTTTACTCCAGTCCTTGGCAACAAATAAATTAGCTGTAGAAGTAGACTCGAAGCAATTAAAACCGCTGGCTGGTCCTTGTCAGCGAAAAAAATCCACGCAAAAATATGTGCCACTTCTTGCGAATTCTTTTTACAACAGGAAAACATAAAGAAATTACTGTTTGCATCCCCTGTCGACGTCGAAAATTGAGGGATCGTCGGAATGAGCTTAACTATTCCGAAAAACGCGTCCCTTTTCTCCTTTGATAGTCGCCCTTAAACAGCCACGTCAAATTGAATAAAACATATTTTCTATCAATGACTGCGGCATCGGCGGCTTGCCAGTGACCGAGAGCCCCTGTGATGATTGGTGGTAAAATCCATACGGGACGGATCATAGAAACGACCTCGGGGGTGGCTCGAACAGGCAAAGAAATTCAAAATAGAGTACGGGGTGAAGTGAGACAGTAGAAGCTCAGTGGCGGCTCGATAGGTGAAGTACAATCTGTAAACTTTTACCTGATGTAACGGAAGAAAGGAACACGTCTTGCTTGTAATCGGTCGCATACACAGGGAGTTCCTGTGGGACCATTCCAAATTCGGAAGAAAAAAGCCATTTGGAAGAAAGTCTACTTAACTGTAAAACAAATATATAGGTAGAGGAAAGTGGGGAAATACCGCGCAATTAAGTAGAATACTAAAAACTAAAAATTAACTAACTTAAATGGATATATCATTTTGATATTGTGTTATACAGTCATTGGTAATTTTTAATTTAGTTTCGCCCAAACAGTTTTTTTTAGTTAATTTTTCTGTATTAGTGCAATCGCGCGGTATTACCTACCCCATGAGGTAAAATCGCGTAGAATGTGGTAGGTATATAGGTAGGTATATTTTCTTCAATAATGTAAAAAAGACACTTATTTGCAGCTGCTTTTATAGGCTTTGCCTATTTTTTTTCTCTTTCTCTTATTTTCTCCAAACTTTAAGTTTTGTTTTTTTTTTGTTTTCCTTTTATAGGTTCGTAACATATTCAAGCAATAATAATAAAATATTTAATGTTTTACTGTATTAACGACTGAGGAGTAAAACTGTGCATAACCTTATTGTGGCTTCCGCGGTATTACCAGAGTTGGGCATAATCAGATTACAATGCAATTACACATTAATCTGATTACATTGTAATCTGACTACTTTGTATTCAATTACAATGCAATTGTTATTACTTTCTTATTAACTAAAATCAGTTACATAACAATTTATTGAAAAGTAATCTAATAGTTGGGTACTATGGATACTATTAATAAAATTTAATGAAAGCTTTTACTATTGTTCTATCTTTTTCTTTCTAATAAAATCTAAATTGCGCTAACCTTTACTATCACAAGTAAAAGCATTTACTACATTTTATAAATACCACCCAGTTACTTTATTACAGATTATTTTGGAAAATCATACCCTGATAAGGTTCGGTTTACAGAAAGCAAAATTTAAATTTATTTTAATATTAAACTAATTCGAATTAAGTTGCCTATTTAAGAGCTGGTTTATAGGAAACTTCATTTTAATTCATTGTTAAAAGTTAAATGGACCAACCAAATGGCTTCAACTCGGTCATATGATCAGTTAATCACGCATTTAATAGCAGATTAAACTAATGAGGTTTCTATAAACCGGACCTTAATGTATTGATAAATGTCAAGTTAATCTCGAATTAAATTATAATTGCGATTAATGTGTTCTGTAAAACGGCCTTTAGGTTATTAAATGGGGTGTTAATAAAGTTCAAATTAAAATCCGTCATTTTTTAAATTATATCCTTGAAAATTAGAATCTAGGCTTTCGTCAAAAAATGAAGTAACATGTGTTTTATGATTTTTAAATTTAAATTTAAAAAACTATTAATTTTTAACTTATCATACCCATTGAATGAGATACACTTGTGTATTTATTCAATGGTAAACGTAGGAGTATTTGGGCTTAGGGTTAAAAATGAAAAGAACCGTGTTTTAGGATTTTTGGAAGTGAAACCCAAATACATACTATCACATAGATCTATTCGTAAGTCACATAGGTATACTCGTAAGTTCAAATACTGGGTGTTCTCGAAGTTGAGGCGTTTCATTTTACACGAGATACTATACCTCATTCTTAAGAGTTTTAGCCTAAATCGTCTTTAAAAAAATGTTTTCAATAACGGAGATAATTTTTAGGTTTTCTAAAATTTTGAGTCCGGTCCTATCTAACTGCCGTTTTTAGGTGAGCGTTTCAAAATAATCTTCCTCATTATTGTGGATACCAGATTTTCAGTAATGTTACTTTTATTATTATTTTTTCATATTCTAAGTACTTTCTGAATACCGCAGCTGCATTCTGATAGCATTGCCTATATACAACTGCATAAAATCTGTAAGATTGTTATTATTGTTATAGTGAGTCTCTCCGACTAATTAGTTGAAAATTGTAACAGTTTTTGTTGATTACGCAAACAGTCCTTTGATTTTTTTGATCTGAACAGGGTCGGTTTCAAAAATGAAAAAAAAAAGAAGTTACTGTATCTTTGTTGTCATTATCATTTTACTAAAGTTTAAAACACCAGTTTAAAAGTATTACCATGGTATTACTTTTGGTTAGTATTTTTGTAAACATATAAAAGTAGGTGTACTTGTACAGAGTTGCCATTTTTCGTTTTTGATTTCAGCCAAATGAAGCGTTTTGTGATTTTTTTTTTTCGAAAATAGTGCTCTATCTAGCTGCTCTTGCTCCCCGATTCGATATTGCATTTTATTAGGAGTGGAATTTCCAAAAAGCCCATGATATGCGTATTTCATTTTTAACCGAAAATGTAATAAGATGACATTATAATTACATTAATTTGTAATTCGTTACACACTCAACGATTAAACTGGGTAATTATGAACGAACATTCTTTGTGTAATCTGTTACAAAGTAATTGAATTACAAATTACATGGATTACATTTCCCAATACTGGGTAATACCCCTTAGTTGTACATTATTATTCAATCGTTTACTTTATAAAAAATTAATTAATTAAAAATAATAAAATAATAAACAAATAAAAGAAAAATAATAAATGAAAAATAAAAAAAGCTTCGCTGAATATAGTCTACTTTTTTACAGTGTTTTACGCGTTTCAATCACAAAAAGGTCATACTCAGGTGAGAATATAAACTGTCAGTTATATTCTCACCTGAGGATGACCACTTTGTGGTTGAAACGCGTTGTGTTTTAAATAAACGTTTGGTATGTTGGTTTTTTATACATTGTTTTAGTTAATTTCTGCACCAAGAAAACCCAACATAAAGTAAAACTATGATTCCTATTTAAAAAAAATACAACTAAACGAATTATTAAAAAAACCTAATAACATTATGAAATTATCTGTAAAAGAAGAGCCTTATAACGTCTGTGTTTCAAATATGTACCTCTTATACTAAGGAAGATATGAATTTTTTAAGATTTTGCTAAAATGACAACTTTTGTTTATAAGTCGAAAACAAAAGACAAAATTATTTTCTCAAAAACGGACCTTAAAATGTGTTACCCAGTTTTGCTCCTTTTTTTGTGTAAACGAGCCGGTCAGGTCAGGTCAGGTCAGTGTTTAATGTTTAATGTGTTAGTTTGTAATCATAGCGATAATGTTGATTGTTGTTTTAAATTGTTCAAATTGTCGGTTTCTATCATAACAAAAATAGTTCGGTATTTTTGTTTTTGTACCCATAGGTGGGTACACGTTTCAATATGTTATCTTTTCCAAATTTTAAGTAAATTATCGGGGTATTTGTTGAAAAATCACACATAAAAATGTTTTATTTGTTGAGCTCTGTTACCTGTTGAAATTAACACACGTATTTCTAATACACCCTGTATATGCCCCTTTCACTGAAAAAAATAAAACCAAAACAAATTTATTTTTTAAAAAAGGAGTCTTATAATTGGCATCTTCACCCTAGGGTTTGGAGACATTGAAACTGCGAAAAACAAACTTGCTTTGTGAATTTCGATTCCAAATCTCTTTATTTTCTTCATAATTGTTTACAAACTCAGGGCTAATTTACAATAGGGATTGGCGCTGCTGAGGCTTAAGGCCTTTTCAGCAATTCTTTGTGAATTGTGTCTTAGCCCTTCACCTAGTTTAGAGCTCACGAGCCGCCACTGCTCCGAGGGTAGTTGCTGGCGAGGAAGGGATGCAAGCAAAACGCGCCGCCGCGTCTGCGACCTACGTTCGAAAATCCTTCGTGTTCCAGCGGTGCCCGTCCGAAGAGAAGGGAGAAGCGGCTGCTCTCTCAGCCGGACCAGATAAGTTATTTCGTTCCCGGGCCTCAAAGGCTAACACACTCGCCGCGCCGTCAAATGCTCGACTTTCCAGCGTTTTTGCAATAATATCGCGGGTGATCGGTGCCGGAACTGTGAAAGCTCGCTCGAGCGCTTTGTCCTGGACTTCGAGCCTGGGTCTCGACGCAGAGGCCCATGCTAGCGCGGTCAATGTGATTGTTTTGCACGATGACTTAGTTCCGAGCTTTATGGGAGTAATAAATAATCTATAGGTAAGTTGTAGACACACACTCTCAATGCTTTTATTACACTTAGCACGTTGCCGTTGTTGATGAGCAAACAACACGTGTACTTCTTCTGTTTTCTGTCATTAGGACGAACGTAAAAACTGGTTAACATCCACTCAGCTCGACAAATAAAATTAAATCAACTGATTTTCATATTTGAGGACCGAGCTTTTTTACCCCCTGATCGCCAATTTTTCTTTTTCGCTTCCTTTCTACCGCCTGAGATAAACAGCTACATCATCCTATCGCAATCAAAATATCGACAGCACAGATTTCCTTTCAACCTCACGTCCACCACGATAACACCCATTACCCCAAAACTCCCTTCGTAAAATATTGATAGCAGGGTAATTACACCGACCAACAAATTTTAAGAATATCGCTTTTCTTGCCTGTGTTTGAGCATTTTTTAATACTTTCCCGCTCAGAAAAAAGATTAAAGTGAGCCCTTTCTATTCATAATTCAAATTTAAAACCTGTACGTTTCAATAGGTTTTATTTTTTCGTATAATCACCTTTCATGTTATGTATTATGTATTACTGAAGTTTTATTTGTCCTGAATCTCTGAGGAAAATCATAGCACGTAATTCACACTTTCGAGTATTAGGAGCCAAAATTATACTGGGGTGTAATGACTTAGACTAGTTTTTAAGTTGAGATATGGAAGGTATACCTACTGCATATTCTAAACAAAAGGTTTATAGGGTTGTCAACTGGTTATAATAAGCACTAGACCAGATTTTGAGGTGGTTGAAAAGTTTATTTTGGTGCAAAAAAAAGATCAGGTAATAAAATATTTTTTTAGTCACAATCATTAATGTAATTTGCCGATTACTAACCTTTTAAAGCTTGGGAAACATGTCATTAAATCCTACGGTCATTAATAATGTTTCATCCCTTGGGGCTATAATTACTCAAATTAAGATTGCAAAAATACTGCAAATTTTTTCAATCAAATTATTAAGGAACTCATTGTTATAATATTTTGCCTAATGAGTTATTTCAATGAGTGAAATTAATTTAATGCACGGTAATATTCAAATTCCTACATAATTTCACCGTCCGGTGCGTTCGTAAGCTCAGAATGGATCAAACATATTCTTAACGTAAACAACAAGACATGATCGTTTGCTGACGTGTTAACTTTCGACTGACAAGTCGATTGATTATAATTTTATTTTATTCAAATATTGGATTAAAGACTAAATATCTGTGCTAAGTAATGTGTTTGCGAATAAAATAGGATACAAGTTTCGCTTGTAAATATACTAGTGTTGTAGTAGGAAAAATAAAAACATTTCCTTTGTTGTAAAAAATACATATTGTACAAAATAAAAAATTCATTCAATTAACATTTTTAGTTAGATTTTTAGCTTCCACAACTTCTGTGGTATTTTTTAGAAACATTTTTTTCACTTTATTCATCCTTCAATAATAATTTCAACAGATGACAAGCTTACTTTTTCTTATTTTGATATGCTATACAGGGTGATTAAATACCGTACAATCTCTCGGGTGCGGATAAAGGACATCAGACACAAGGTATATGCAGCTCTTCAAAGTTGCAATTCTAAATTAATTTTTTGGTTTTTCAGATCATATTTTTTTTGATTTTAGTTAGAGGAAACGGCAGCAGTTGCAACATTTAACAAATACCTGTTGAAAAAATCAACAATTAATGTCTTATGATGTGGAAAACAATTGAAAAACTTGTAAATTCGACAATAAATTAAATTAAACAAAAGAGCAACAATAGATACCGTTGTTGAGAAAAGCAAATTAAAAATATATAAAAAATAAAATTTGACTTCATTTTTGTGCTTAACTGAACGTCTTTTATCACAATACGAGAGTTCAGCACTTTTGAGTCATTCTGTATATTTAGTTAAATTGGTATTGATGAGGAAGATAGATTTTGTTCGACGTATAATTTATGGGCAAGCTGTAGTCGAAAAGAAGGTTTATTATTTTTGAAAACGTTATCTGAACTGCATCAGGTTCAGCAATTTGAAAAGGATTTTTTATTAATGTTTTTGGACAACAGATAAAAAATGGTACTGTTTTAAACACATTAAAGATTACAAGAATAAAATTATATAACACTAAGGTGATTCCGGGTAATTCCAAAAAGTACAATTGAAGTATAGATTTATTTAATAAACCATCTGCATTAAGTGTAGTATCATCAAAAGGTAAATGAAAAAATAATTTTATTTTTATTTTATTTATTTTATGGTTATTACACGTTAGGTTTTCACTAGTAGTATCTCCCGGTATTTCAGGTGTTTCAGTAAAAATTGGGTTAAATTGTTTTTATAAAATGGTGCTTGAAAAACTTGATGCTAGGAAAAAAATAAGAGGGATATACACAAACGGCTTTTTTTTAATGGCAGGTACCAAAAACAGCCAAAGATGCACTTTGAGGACTTAAATGCAGTGCTAATAAAATTAAAAGGGGTTCCAAATTCACATTCAACACTCCAAAAAATACAAGCTACATCAGTTTTTAAAAGAGGATTTTGGTGTTGGACAGTGTTATTATTATCATTTATCAGTCCTGAGTTTAAAGATTACTTAATTCAGTAATCCCCTCTTACACCCAGTATTTCAGTGCCTGGTTAATAAGATCTATGGTAACTAACCACTGGTTAATTTTATCCAAGATTTTAACTTTAAATGCGTCTTTTAGTGCTTCAGCAGAGTCTGGGTTAAATTGGAAGCTTTTTGGCAACACCGCGCGCTAGGATTTTAAATGCGCATGCGTTGTTGACGTTGAAAAGTAGGAATCTCTTTTTGATTTCGTGATGATTTTTTTATTTTTCTTTAAAATGTAATAAGCATCCACATCCTCATGTCTCGTATAAAATAATTACAATACAGCCAAAATGTAGGCAAAAACAAGTCACAGAAAATAATAAAATTGCTTAATCTATCTGAAAAAAATTAGTTTAGAAAAACAAAGACACTGCACATGAGTATGTCTCACCATGAATAAAAGTTGCTAACCCGACCGACACATTTCCTTCGGTAAAGATTTTAACCTCGGTTAAATAATAACCAAGCGCTGAAATACGCCAAACCAGGAAATAAATTGGTAATTAGAATATTTTTATGGTTAAGCCGTCAACTGAAATACCGGGCGTAGAGACAGGACGTATTCGTACCTTTTAGATCCACTATAATAAAAACTAATACTTTAATTTAAACATAATATATAACGTCTTACAGATCCTTTTTTTTTTAATTGAAAAACTGCTTTATTCATTTATTAATTAAAAAGATCTGTAAGTTGTTATTTGATTGAAATAACAGAAACTATTAAACTGATCCAATAACCAATAAAAATTGTTATCGATAATCATTATTTGAACCGATTTTATTACTTAGACATTTTGACTCATAATTGTCGAAATTTTTTTTCGTCACGAAACTCGAACGATAATGGTCCAGTTGTTGTCATTCATTAGAGAAACATGTTACAAATGACAAGGAAAAAACGAGCCACAACTTCACGGTTTGAAATAGTCAAACATGTGGCATGTGCTCCTACTTAAAACTGTTGATATAATTAAACAGCGCCAGAAGCGGGGTTCACTTTTCATAATTAAAACGGCGTCTTCTGCGCTAATTACAAACTGAGATTAATTGCAACGAAAGGTGTTTGCAGCGAAGCTTCCATGTTTTTGTTCCTTGAAACCGTCGCAATTATTCTGTGGTCACTCACATAAAATCGTGTCAAGCTGTAAAAAATAATCGTAAATTTTAATTAAATCACGAGGCACTCGGATGCTCCAAAATTAGGCATCATTTAATTTTCGATAAAATTTCCATTTAAATTAAACATAAATTTCCATATGGAAGCGCACGGAACATTTTTAAGTGAAATATGGTCCAGGAAAGAGGGTTGGATACTTCCAACCGCGTCTCAATTTTCAATTATGTGTTGTAAATTATATCATGATCTTTCAAAGACAACCAAGGGAGCCTTCCTCGAATAGCTATGTTGGTAACAATGAACAATAAAGTACGGAAACATTCCGTTAGCAACGCCGCAGTTTAACACACACAATGGAAATTATTGTGGACTGAAGCCAAAAATTTGATGGCGTAAAATGCAGCCTTTTAATACGGTACATCTGATTCCGCAATGTTTTCTTAGCGCCGTGACGTAAGTGATTTTATTTCGTTGTGTTTTCAAAAAACTTGGAACGCTGCAGTAAACACGACACTGCAACAACATTCCTCAGTTTGTGGTTGTGGTAATTAACAAAATTTTTGGTCAACACAACCGAAAAATGTCATTTTACCATCGTTTAACCAAGACCTGGTTTAATATTAACGAACTGGGAATTGGTCGGAGCTGAACACTTTAAAACGCCTGGTCGAAACTTGCTCTGGCAAAATTATGGCATAAAATTGACTTTTTAAGAGAACGGGTTGTATATTGCAACGTTGAGACTTGAGCTTCCCCTTGAACATGTTCAAACGATAAGTCATCATTTAGCGTGAAATAAAAAATCTGATTTAAAACCCCATCCAATACAAAAGTGTTCAGCTTCAAAAGTATAGAAATAAATATATCCGAGCGCCTTTACCTGGTGACGATTTTCTATCCGCACAGAATTATCCCATTCCTTGCGATATCTTCCAAGATAAATCGATAAGTGTGTTTCTATAAATTGTTGTTTGGTTAAATTGGTTTCAACAAAGTTTTACACTGTCGTATGATTTTACAGTGTCCAAGGGGACGACAGAAATGCTAATTGTGGCTTTGTGTGATTTTAGCATCACCAATTTATTCTGTTTGTAATCAGCAAATAATTAGATTTGCTCTCAGAATTAATTCTGTTTCCAAATATTATTGACTTAATAATCATCTACAAATTGAAGATCACTAGAGTTGATGTGTTAAAAAGTACGGTCGAACTTCGATAACCCGAATAGACAGTTGTCGGTTCAATAGTTAGAGTTATAGAAAATTCGTGTTATCAAAATAAATGAAAAAAAAAGCAACTCAAAAATATGAATGAATTCTAAGAAAAATAATGCCTAAATGTTGTTTTATGCAAAAATACATTAAAAAAATTAACACTAGAATGTGAGGGAAAAGGTTTAAGGTGTAAAAAAATTAACTTATTAAAGTTTGACTATTCGAGTTATCGGTTTTTGTGCTACAGAATTTACAATCATCCGAGTTTTCAAAAAATTAAATGAAGTTCGTAAATTAATTACATTGGGATATCCGATTTGTTCTCACATAGTTGTCACTCATCAGTGTATCACATCCTTATTTTTAAAAATGTATTTTGAGATTCTCATAATTGTATTTTTAAAATACGTCAGGCAACGGGACGCGTAGAGTTTATTGAACATTTTCTTATTTTTAACATTAAAAAAAAACTTTCACAACCTTGATCTGGAAAAATTTTGACTTTTCATAAGTTTTTGAAACAAAGGAGCTTTGTTGTTCAATTGTTAAGAAAATTCTTCAGGTTTTAGGTTTTCAAAATAGTAGGTATACAGCCTGTTTCGTCTAAACCCCACATTAGAATTCCCTACCTATCTGTTATAATTTTCATGTTATGTTGTTTTTTTTTGACACGACACTAGAGAAAATTTCATACTAACCACACCTATTTTTGCATCGCTTGCCATAAAAACAAACAACAAACTCTGTTCAAAATTGTGTTATCTGTCCTGTGAAAACTAAATAAATACATTGAATTTTGGTTTCAAAAACTTTAACAAGTAGTATAACTAAAAAAAAACTATTAAACATAAGTATAGGGAATGCTAATACAGATCGATGCAGAATAAAATTCTCTACGACTTAATGAAATAAAACTTGTGGCATTTCATTTGAAAACATTGAATTATGGGAGCTTGAAGTTCTGAAAACTTAATTTTAAACATTTGGGGTTTGTTATTTTTTTTAGAATTTTGAAAACACCAAAGGAAAGATCTAGGCCTCGTCTTTCAAATGAGCTGAAAAATATTTCCAACTTTTTAAAAATTGCAGAATTACCAATTTTGAACAAGAAGGTGCAAATAAAAAAAAATTAAAAACCCTTAATATTTCGTCAACAGCTAAATTTAACTATAGAGAGAGCTTATGAAAACTTCTTTAAAATAACTATAGAAATCCAAAAACGCATTAAAAAATATAACTTTCCATTTAAAATATGGAAGTTGATAGCGACTTCTGGTATAACCGAAAGTGATACAATTTTGAAAATATTTTCATTGAAAGAGGTTGTGGTTGTATACAAATTTTTCGATGACTGTCATTATTAGAACTCCCTTTACTTCTAATGTGGGGTTTAGACGGAACACCTGTATGCTTAAACTGACCAGACTTAACTTGACCTGACCAGACTTTTCATAAGTTTTTTAAATTTAAGAGCTTTGTTTAATTGTTAAGACTTTAGAATAGAATGTTCAAACTTTCATTTAAAAATTGAATTTGTTTATATAAATAATGCGACGATAGTTCCTTATAATTTTTGAGGTATAATTCTTGGAATAAATGATAATTAAAAATTTTATTAGATGAATAGTAAATAAATCTCCCAAAAATCGCTACTAAAGGGTCCACGATTACAAAACTTCTTATAAAGTTTTCTGTTTCTTATAATGTTAATTTTGAGAGAACCAGACGATAACGATGAAATTTTTTTAGAGAAATATGGTTTATGTTAAATAAAGAATAAATGAAAAACAAAATTAAAAAGTTTATACAACAACTTCAACGTAAAAAAACATCGTGGTTGTGATTAGTAAAACATCTACTTTCTTGAGGACATAGTAATTGTCTGAATATAAAACAATAATTTTACAGATGTAAGCCTCCTTAAGGTAATTTTTATTGTAGATATTTCTTAAAATAATTACCACACAGAAATCAGCCTCTGTTATTAAATCTTTTTTTTTTCAAGCAATTTTTTTTACAATTCTTTGTGGCGAATATTATATAAGTTAAAATAATAATATTAGCATGATTTCCAGCGTATTTTAAAACAAATGATGTTTTCAGCTGCTAGCCTTTAAATTACATTTACTTCAATTTTTAATTTGTACCTGTTTATAATTATTATTTTTAAGGTTAATGCAATTTTTCGCTCAAACCAACATTTAAGCATCAGTTGTTCTCAAATAACACAGGAAATATTTTAATACTTATTGTTTTACACCTACCAAATTTTAGTTAATTGTAATTAAGGAAATGTAGAAAAATTTTGAAGAAATTTAGAGGCATAGGGTAGAAGTATTTGAAATCGAAAGCTGTGCTATTATTAGTTTTTGAGATACTCGTATACTATAAAAATATACGTTTAGCAGACATAAATTGGACATGAATCGTAAATATGGTGTTAACTATTATGGTTAGCTTTGGGATTGATTTTAATAATCTGAGAATTTTATTAGATAACAAATGTTTATTTTGGGAAAATCATTCATTAAATGCTTTTCACATCACAGCCAACAAGACAATTCGTATTGACAATCGAGTGCCATTTGTTTAGGTTATTTTGGTATTATGATAATTAAAGCTAATGGCATTGTATGCACGATTTATATTCATGACCAATGAATCATTACAAAATTTATTTACATTAAAAATGACATGAACCGAATCACTACAGGATACACATTTTCTGAATAAGGAAGTAAATTTCGGTGTTATTACAGTTATTAGAATCCAATCTTTTTGTGTGTAAAGGTGTGTAACTAAAGTTAGTACCAGATAAAATGGACGATGACATAAAACTTTTATGGCAGATCGTAACAGATAGTAATTATTAATAAATCAATCATGTCCCTAATAAGTATTTATGAATAGTCTGTGATAAATGTGGTTCGTTATGGCCGTTTGTTGAAGCAGGATTTTATTCTGGTGCAGTAGTTGAAAATTTCCCTTAATCATACAATTCGAGGAAATGATATCAGTGGGTTTAAGAAACCAATTTAAACGTTTATGCCCTCCGGAAGCGGTTTTATTGCAGTTTCTGTGCACAATTTATTTCGCGTTTGATGTGAGCAAAGACGCTACATGTCGAATGTCTGCGGTCTGTGACGGATTGATTCAAAAGTGTGTACTTACGGATATTATGGGATAAATAATGCAGTGAACCGCAACATCCGCAAGACGTATTTCCGTATTATAAGCTCTAAAAAATGAACGAAATAGGAAAAAAGCGGCGAGTAACAAACGAAGGTTGTCAGAACGCCAGCAGCTGCCAAAAAGGTTCTCCTGTAAATCGTTTCGACAAGACCACGAGACATTTGCATTCACTTAAGTGAATTAAAAGATTACTCCGCCGAGATATATGGCCGTGGAGATTTTTTGAGTCAGCCGTTTAAACCCTTTAACGTGCTGCGATAATAACCTGTTTATATCGCATTTAATTCGTCGAATGCGACGACGTCGTTATCAATTTATGGTCGGTGACACCGTCGCGCAACAATGAAGAGAATGTTAACGACACGCCAAAAATCTGGCTTGACGATGACAAAAGGAAAAATTAAAAAACACACAAAGTGTCGTTAGTTATCTGTCACGGTGAAAGATATGTTTACGGAGAGTTGGCCGCAGGAGGATGGAAAAGACGAGGGCGCCGAGCGCTTCTAAAATTACCGACGAAGGAATGCAAACACAATCGTAAATACGGAAATTAGGATGTTTATAATGACGATTTACTTAACAGTGGCCGGCCAGAATTAATATGGGGTATTTAACAGCACCAGAGCAAATCCCAATTATTGGAAAAATGTTTTAGAAGAAATTAACTTATTTCCAGGGATGTTATTTAGTCATAGAACATTTGTTTAATTTAAACACCATTTAAACAAATCAAGGTTGAAGTCTTAGCAAAATTCCATCTTTTAATAAATTGTGTATGACTTTTTTTGGTTCGAATTTATTTAATAAATTTCTCACAATTATGAATTCTTATTTTGACTTTTCCGACAATCAACAAATCATTGAAAAACTGAGGAAACTCAAAAATCACGAAATACGAGTATCAGCAACTTCTACCCGTAATGAAATAACAGTTTTCCAATACAAACCAAAAAAATCTCAGTCTGATCAAAGTCGGAAAATATGAGCGTAAAATTTTCTACATTTTGGTTCAGTTTCATTTAAAATTTTGATACCTAGGAATTTTAGATTTTAGCAATGAGTTTTCTTCAGATTTTGCTTTTTTTTGGTTCAGCTTTGTTTAAGTTTTTCAGTATTTTGAGTATTTTAAGTTTTTTTGTTTACAGCCATTTTAACGGACGGGACACATTGCACAAAATTTTATATTTTATTTTCAGTTTGTATGAACAGGGTCATTAGAAGTGAACTGTTCTTTATAGGAACTTAGTACTAGTCAAACAGTTTGCAACCTCCAATTAGAGCCACGTTTATAAAATTTGATACGAGCAGCAAAAAATACAAATTGATAACGGACGGGACACAGAAAAGGTGTCACATTTTTATTGTTGAACAATCAGTGCCTTTTGAATAAGCAGAATTTTATAATAATTAATTTATAACGAATTTGTGATGAATAATTCCCACAATTATTTTTTGACTAAAACGTCGAACTTGAAACTTTTAAAACTACGAAACCGAAAAACAAGGCAATGTGTAACGACTTCTGATTAATTTACTTTTTGTTTACACTTAACGGACGGGACAAACGAATGGGACAAAAATCTTTTGGGGGAAATTATCTCAAATTAACAAAATTGATTCTGACATGCTTTAATTATGTATTAAAGAGATAACAATATCAACATTAGACAGTGGAAATTAAATTCTTAGGCCTTGTTTAACGACGTAAGTAATAAGAACTGCATTTATATTTTTACAATAACGGACAGGTCCACAAAAGTTAGGAAGACAAAAAATAATATTACGAATCAATTTACTTACCTATTTCCATTTTCTAAACTACTAGAGACTAGAAAAACACTTTTATGTTTACCTTGTATACAACCCTACAAGGCAATGTATGTAAGTTCTACTTCAATTTAAATGATTCTCTTCCCCCATTTTATTTTTGAAAGAAACTTTACATTACTTAAATTATTTCGAAAATTTGGGTGTTCTATACAGATTGCAAAAAACGAAACTCAAATTCAGGGACAAGAAAAAGATTTGTTTTTGACTTAATTATCTATTGAACACTTGAATCTTGTCTTGATGTCAAGATATTTGTTCATTTTTATAAGTCCTGGAAGGTACTCCCTTCTCTATCACGTTCGATATTTTTTTTCTGCATTCATTCGTCGTCTACCTACTGGTGCTGTTAGTGTATTTTTTAGTTAATAACATTTTAAAACATTTTGGAAAATCCAACTGTATTGCAATAATTATTGTCGGTATAAAATGGTAACAATTGCGAAAAACTTTTGTTATAAAACTAATGCAGAAATGGAAGATTTACTTTCGAGATGGTACACATAGAAGTTGACTGAAAATAATAACGATAAAGAACATGAATACAATTTAAATCTAAGAGCTTTGATTAAGAACAATTGAGCTGATGATGGGAGTATTAAGAAAAAAGAAATTGACGACTAGATACTATGTGAGTGAAGCGGACGAAAATAAAAAAAAAACTAAATTTTATTTGCAAAATTAAAGTTAATTGTGATTAATTATTAAATTTAATTTATGTGAAATGGCTTTTTTACTGCTAAACGATATGATTAAAACTACAACTCACAAACTCCAGTGTCAATATTGTCATTGTTTCTTGACTTGACTTGAAATCATTAACTCAGTTGTTGTCTTGGTCTTGTCTTGATTCTTGACAACACCAATTTGATTTTTGTGACATACTTATAATAATGTTGTGTCTTTGTAAAAGATTATCCATGCTGAAAGCATTGCAATGGCTCTCCCTTGAGCGGACAAAAACCCACATTTTACATCTGAGGACAAATATTCTCTTGTGAGGACACAGTATTGTGTTGCATATCGAAGAAGTTTTTCGACTTGTGTTCGTATTTTTTCATGTATGACTACAATTTTTTCACTTGCTATTGCCCAATTTAGCATAATTAGGCTAATAATTAGGAGATTTTCTAAATTATCGAAAATACAAAATGTGGAGCTTAATTTTGCAATACGCGGCGTTTTGGAAATGAACACAAAGAGGTTTGCTTTAACTTTTAAATAAAAAATTGAGGTACCTTACAATAAAAAGATCTAAAGTGTCATAAATGTGTCGAAAAATGCAAGTTTCTGATACTTTGAAAAATGAAAACACCTGATGGAAAACATTCCATCATATACTTAATGAAGTACGTTTTTTGGTGATTATTTTTAAATTTACGGCGCTGACTAATCGTCACCAACTAATCTTCGGTTGATTTAAAGAAACTGAGTCAAAATTAACAAAGGCGGTCGCAAAAAAACATTTCCTGCCATAAAAAAAATATAAAAATGGTGAACTACCACCGATTTTCATTTCCTCAAATGTCATGGACTATTAGCTATATTAACTTTGGAATATTTGCACCCCGGAAATTACTTATCTACTGATTTAAATTTGCAATTTTCTCTCGAGAGGAATAGTTCTTTGAACAGACATAACATATTTTGATGCCCCGCTAAGAGAGATTCCACTGTAATTTCTTGCTTGTTAATAAAGTTTCTGTAGTTGTTTTCCAATCCTAGAATTAAATTATTTTCTAGAAGTTTTTTTAAATAAATTAATTTAAATTGTAGATAAAATTTGAAAATTTATTATTATTTATTAATGATTTCAGTTACCGTTCCATAGGCGTCAAGACTTTAACATCAAACATGTTTTTTAACCTAACCGAAATCTATTACACACTATTCGACATACCTCAAAAAACACCAATTAATTTAATTATTCCCTATGACTTAAATCGATAGAAAAACACATTCATTGCCTACTCAAATGTTATTTTTTACGCATATGCAATTATTGTGGCTTTTTCTAGAAAACATTGGAGAAAATTTACTGGAAACAAAACATTTTCATAAAAGTAAAATGTTTGTTGGTTTCTTTTAGTATTGTATTTTAGTATTTAAGGTTTGTTTTTAGTCTTTTCTAAACCTTCTACTTACTACTGTTGTATAAATAGAAAGAAATTACGAATTGTCTGGATGAAATATATCACCAAATATTTGATTCAAACATTGTACTGCAGGAAATTGAGGCTGCGGTAATGTAATTAAATCAGACCTTGTGAAAATATTATTTTTAATTATATTTTAATTCTGTAAATTTTAGAAATACGGCCGGTGAGAGCATCAGGCAGTGGATTAAAAAATAATTCATATGGTTTAGTGTAGGTTTTTGGTGCTGTTTTAATAATTGTTCTTGTTTGCGTCTGTGGAAGCGGTGCGTGATGGAATCGCAAAATTACTTTCGCAAATGGTCGTTTTCGTTGTCGATGCGTCCTATAAATCATGGAAAAAGAGGACGAGAAAAAAATTATGAGTAATATTGTGTCTAAGTTCGACGCTGCGCGAGATGTGTGTAAATATGTTTTACGAGTTACTTTTTTCTGGAGCGAGGTGAGGCCGTCAGCTACCCCTGACGAAAGACCGGGAGGCATAATCCACAGGAGACAAAGCGGTTCTTATCTGTGTTGTCTATCGGTTCGGACGGATATCCTCCAGTGGAGTCAATCCGCATCCCAAACAGGCAAGATAAGTGTGGCCGGTCTTGCGTCTCGAATATTTAATGGCTGGGAATTTTATACACTTTTAATTAGACCAAAAATAACTTATAACAATTCCAAAAATTGGTGAAACTTGTGACAATTTAAATTAGGTACTACATATAGAAATTCATCGACGTCTCTGAAGTGCTGTTCAGGTCCGTCCTAGGATATTTGGCGCCCAGTTCACGGTTCTTTATAAAAACTTATAAAATTTTAGTGGAAATAAAATAGCCCAGACATTTGTCTTTAAATCAAAATGTTAAGCTTACACTTTTGATGTAAGTTACTTTGAAGTATAGTATAAAAACGTTTAGTTAAAGAATTTTTTGTTTCAACCCTTGAGAAGTGGTTGACAAAACGTGAAATAAAGTGTTTTCTAAAGATTATCTAAAATAGGTATGAGCTAGAATTTTTTTTTAAATAATTAGCCCAGTCAAATTAGACAAAAATAAGACGATCGGTGGTAAAAATTTCTAGAGAGTTGGATTTTTTTTAAAAGCTTTCTTTACACTTGGTTAGACATATATCAAAAGTCCTCGAAGGTTGGGTACGAGCTCGAGGGAGACGGGGCTAAAGCTGTCTTTTTTGTTTTTTTTTGCTTATATCTCGGAAACGGTCACCTTTATCAATTTTTATCTTCTTACTAAAATTAAAGTTGATAAAATTTCCTACAAAATGGTTGTAGCCTTATTGTTGTAGGACTAACCGTAAGCGAGCTACTAGCTTTTGAAGTTTGGTGTCTACATGAAACTGTATAACTAAACATTAGTATATCATAAGTGTTTATATGGAAATAGTGTGTATAAAGCGTCTCCCACCTAAGCTAAGATTGGGATATAAGGGAGAAAAATACTTTCTTCTCTCGGGCTCTCCAGTTGAAGACCACAATTCAACATCAGAAGATGACTCAGATGATATAATAGAATGAAATGTTGAACTCAATGCATACAGTTTATTATAAGATTTATTCAAAACTTCTATATTAAATCATTTATTTATTAATATTTTACGGAACAAGACTGTAATTCAGTTTTCAATGTTTGAGACGAACACGAAAATGCAGCATCTAAAGACGACTCTGAAGACTTCTGGGACCCTCATGTCTCCTCCTTTAACCTCTAATGAAGTGTTGGACGCAATAAATTCAGTTTATTGTCAGTTTTTCAAATTATAAGACATTTTGTTTTACAGCACATTTTTTTAAATAATTATTTGTTTCTAGTCCTAAAACTCGCTTATGGTTAGTCCTACAAGAAAAATGCATATAACCATTTTGTAGCAAATTTTACCAGCTTTAATTTTGGTAAAAAAAGAAAAATTGACAGGAGTAACAGTTTCCGAGATATAAGCAAATAACCAAAAAAAGACTGCTTTAACCCCCTCCCTTTTCTCGAGCTCGCCCTCTACCTTTGGGTTTTGATATATGTCTACTCAAGTGTTAAGGAAGCTTTAAAAAATCCAACTCTCAAGGGATTTTTTCCACCGATTTGTCTAATTTGACTGGGCTAAATCTTACAAGAAAATGTAATTTTTTCGATTAACCCAAGATTTATCTTTATAAGAACTCAGCCTTATGTAACTACGTAAAAATCTGGATTCATTGAGGAATCTTTTTGCAAAAAAATAAAGTTCCTAGCTTTACCTAGAAGGAAGATACAAGAATGTAAACGCATGATCTCCAGTTTTTCGTTTTTGTAAATTTTTCGCTAAAACGTCTTTTTCATAATGAAGGCACTTGCAAATACATTGGATTTGAACTCAAAAAAAATCTTTACATAACAATAAAGTGTTTACGACGTTTTTTTTTATTTGTACAATTCATCATATCTTAATATTTAGCCACCCTAACATTTAATTTGAATAATATCAAAAAAAGTCAAGAAATTTTTTAAACACGTTTATCCATGTTTTACAATTTTTATTTAAAATTTGTTATTTCATCGTCACGGATAAAATATAAAATCGTATTATGTACACAGTTTGGTTGATGGATCATGGTTTCATGGTAAAACGAAATTGTATCGTCTAGAAAAATAAAGTTCACGAACCTTGTTGTTTTTCTGTTTTTCACGGTTTTTTCATTGTTTAGTATTTTGACGGCGGATACAAATCACCATTATCTTCTTAAAAAATTAAAAAAAATTAAATAAGTCGTCACACAAATCGTCTTAGCAAATTTAGAGATAAAAATACGAAACAGGAACAAATTCGGGGCGGGGGGGGGGGGGAGCATCTGAGCTGTGGTCAAAATTTGAACTGGTCAAGTAGACAAAAGAAGGGAAAATTTTCATTTCATTTTTTCATATAAGATTATAACTGTATTCTTATCACTTATCTGCGTTTTGAAAAGTTTTATTTACATATATTATTACAGACATTTTTTTAAAAACAACACATAGACTTTTGTTTTGTTTAGTTCATAATGTAAACAGACTCATACAAATCGTTCTATTTGAACAAAAAAAAAACAACAAAATCACAGTTTGCTCGCACCGAATTCGGTGTAATTTTTGTAAATTTGGACGGTGAAAACATAACATAAAACACGATCGTTTTGTAGTTTTTGTCAAGAAAACAATTTTAGATAAGAGTGTCTGGTTGGGACCGTATTTGAAAAAAGATTCGAAATTGTGTCAATTTTAAACTGAAGTTAAAGAATTTAAATATTTATTTTAACATTTTGTTTTCTCATCCTTGCATGAAAGGGTTTTATCTACGTTGAAAATTGTGTTTTTTAGAACCAAGAAAATAAATAAAATTACATATTAAGTTCCTCGCGATGTTTTGATACCTCATAACAATTGCCACAAACAAAAAAGTGTCGAAACGTCGCGACACATTTAATAATTTTATTTTTATTTTTTTTTAAACACTATTATCAATGTGATTGAAAATTAAAAATTAAAAACACTACTTGTATCAGCAACTTACCACTCAACTACAGTAAATAAATTTCATTTTTTATATCTGTATATTTTTTGGTGTATTTCAAAATCTTATAATCACACAAAGTCTGTGCTATTAAATACCTACGGTATTTTTTCCCGATGAATTTTTTCAGTATTATTTCTACATTTAAATTAAATATTTATATTTAGTAGTAATATTTGATTGATTATTTTAACACAAGCGATCCTTAAATGACGTTTTGTGCAAACATATTAATTTAAATCAAATACAGAGATACTTACACTCGTAAGTCGACTATAGCACATTTTTAATTTATCGAAGCATCGTTTGAAAAATATAGAGAAACATATTATTTTGAAATCTGTTTTTAGGAAAAGCACCTGTTTGATAAAAAATGTATTTTTAAACAAAAGTTTGGGTTTTAAAGAACGGACGGTGTGTAACAAAAAAATCCCATTCTGCATCTTAGATTATATTATAAAATTTGGAAATAACATGTGGTATAAATTTAATCAAAATCCGTTAGAGTACTAGTAACATTTGGTTTACCAAAAAACAGTTTTAAAAGCACGTAGCTTTTTCTACATTTTTATTAACTCGCTTAATCTAGCAATTCTAAAAAATTAATAAATGAAATCACCTGAAAAGTTAATATTCTTCGATTCCTCGCTTAAAAACCACGATACAATTGCTCGTGAATATTTTAATTCGTCTTTTATTTTGACACTTGTTTCGTTGAAGTAGATTGTTTTAAGCACTAATTTGTTTTAAAATGACTCAAGTGGCCTGAAAATTGTTTAAATCGCTTTGTTCTAGCACTTAATTTGTTTTACAAAATAAATTTTAATAATTGGCTGGAAATATCATAAAACATCTTAGTATGACATTTGATTCGTTTTAAGAAATTAATAAAAGAAGCGTTAATTTTTTTTAAAATTCCAATTGAAGCCTAATAATTTATAAACAGATATAAACGGGGATTGTATTTGTTTTTGTCACTATCCAGTGACATTCTTTTCAGAGCTTGGAGATAAATCATTATTATGCCTGTCCCGAAAATTTGAACGTTATTATGTCAAACACTAAAAGTGCAGTTTCAGATAGGTCCGTCCACTGAGTAAATATTGCCCCGGTGCTATAAATTCAGTAAGTGTTTTAAAAGAGTCGATTTTTATTTACTTTAGGATTTTCCGTTGTTTTTCGAATGAAATACAGAAATAAGCGAAAGTTGATCGATCCCTCACCGAAAATCAACAGTTATTTGCGGCAACTTCTTATTACCGGTGTGTAAACAATAAAATCAGACAAACTGAAAAGTTTCGCAATTACAAACCGACAAAGAACAATGCTGTAGTTATTAATCTGAAAAGTGAGAACCTGAAGGATTCATTCATTTCATAACTTCTGAATACTCCAAAGCGGAATGAAGATGGTTTTGCACATTGGCTCGTCCACAATACAATCACGGATTGCGAGCATGAAACGGCCATTTATTTACAATAAAATTTAATAAAGCCCGGCCAAAATTTGGCTTTGCCTGGTCGAAATAATATTTTTATAGCTAGATGGATCTTATCGATTGAACTCTGATGTATTGTTGAAACGCTTTGTGAAATTATTGCCGATGCACCGAACACATATTTGCGTGTTGCTTTTATTTTTTCATGCCGCGTTGCCATAAAATTAAAAAATGCCTGCAAAAATTAACAACTAAATTGCGCGCATATTATTTTGAATATTTATGGGGGCTGGAGATTACTTCCATCGTAAATATCCGAGCAAAAATTTATGTTCTTAACGCAGGAAGCGCGCAAAATAAGCAAAAATCTGTGCAACACAACCACAACAATTAAAATTTTGGCCCCGTTATTTTGTCCCTATCACGATATAATTCTTTAGTTTACGTGAACTTTTGTCGTAAAGTGAGTGATTTCTTTAATTACAGTTGTGTTACAAAGTGCGTGGTAAATGTAATGTGTTATCGGATATTACAGAGGGAAACCCATACCGAAAGTAGAACTTTTGTATATTTAATAAGAAAACCGTCCATTAGGTTAAATCGAAATTTAGAAATAGCTCCCTCTAAACACGGCATCGATTTTCCATCAATACCAAGTATGTTTAAAATTCCCTCGAGTGGAACTTCATTAAAATTCGTTATTCGATTCCCTCTTGGACTTAATTGCCGTAATTGATTGTTTTTATTTGTCCTAAAAGCAAGGAAAATATTGACTGAAGTCAGGCCCGGATCAAGTCCGGTCGGTAGCAACGCACTTTAATGGTTTTTCTTTCTAAGCGTGTTAAAATCGTGCGGAATCAGGGTACGTTAATCGATTAGGCGGCCCCTTTCTTCCTTAATTAAATTAAACAACGTTTAGGAATTCCGTTTTTCCAATTGCAGTCCGATAGAAATCCGATGTTAGTTCTGGGCCGGTTCACCCGGAATTACCTAGTTATGCTTAATTTATACGAGAGTTGCATGATAAAGCCGCGCCGAACCGCCGCAATCCGCAATACCGTAAACAGATATAGAGGGGAATTGGCGGAATCCGCTCATAAATTAATAAAAAGACTCCAAATCGGATTAGTTGGTGGCGGTGCGGAGTTTTTAAGAAGGCGGACAATTAAAGCGCCGTGTCCGAGAGCAGGGTCCTAAGTAGCATTAAAAGTCACAGTGTGAACCCTATTTGCTCTAAATTTGTCAATAGGATACATAAATAGGTTTTTTTACAGAAAAATTAAATATTTGGGATTTGCCTTATTAATATCATTGTGAGACGGGTAAGTTTGACTCTGTCCTTATATACCGGGTGCTCAAAAACCGGCGCACCAACTCAATGGTGTGTGGTAGAGAATTGCTTACATATAAAGGTAATAATAGTAAAAAAATTGTTTGTATTAAAGTTATTGATAAATAACGAATTTCAAATAAATGATATGTGGCAACGTTGTCTAACAGTCGTGATTGCAATAGAATTTGATCAACAATAAAAATAAATTATTTTTGAAACGGTTTCCTACGAAATAATTTCCAGTGTTGGCACATTTACAAACTGTGATTTTTTTGTAAATTTTAATTTTTTCAAATTAAAAAAACTGCTAGTCTGATAGGAAATTTAAAAATAATTATTCATCGTTGTATTCGGGAACGATTACTTAGTGTGAAACATAAAAACATTAAAAAATAATGAAAACTGAAGAAGTTAACAAAATAAGTTTGTAGCTCCAGATTTTTTTAAATATGGCTTTAGGAATTTTTTCAAGATTTTTCCAGTGATCTACACATGCTTCTCAACAATGTACCACTGAGTTGGTGCGCCAGTTTTTGAGCACTCTGTATAGAAATAAAATTTGGTGAATTTAATAATTGAATCGTTGATTGCAGAAAGTGTTCAAGATACATTTTTTACCATTTTTAGATAAGTGTGCATTTGTACTTTCATATGGTCTAATTGTGTTTCAGAAAATATCAACTGTTTTTCAGATTAGTCAATTTTGACCTAAAAACCATATCGAGCCATTTAGTTTACTCTTGAACGAGTAACAGATTTAATAGATTTTTCTAAAAACAAAAAAATGTATTTCAGAATGTGAAGTAAATGCAAAAACAATTAATATTTTCTGAAATTCATTTTACTGTTCTGAACTGCAAAATGTATTCTGAATTTGAACTGCAATAATTGGAAAAGTTGTAGTCACAGAATATTTCGTTTCGTGTAGAAAGATAGTCACCCAAAATGAAAAAGACGCGCTCATTATCTAACTCTCACATAACCAGACCTGTTACAAATTATCAGAGATCGTAAACTAGATTCGAGAGAAGTTCAACATTTCGTTTATCATTCTTTAAAATTTGTTGACTTATCAGCCAAATTTAATAGCATTTTAATAGCAATCAAATTTTAAGTCTAGTTTATTTTGACATTCTGAATGCATTTTAATTGGCAACTTAATGACGAATTAGTTTAATTCGGATGACCACTTTGTGGTTAAAACACGTTATGTTGAAAATAAACGTTTGGTGTGTTCAAGTATTTTTGTTAAAAAAAATTGATAATAAACGATGGGTATTTTTAATTTCGATGGCTATTTTTTTGATTATATTTGTAGTGTTTTCTTGTTAAAATTCTTCAATTATTTTTACATAAATTATTCATACCTGTTATAGCCTGTTAAAAATTAAGTTAATAACCTTTTAACTGGAAAAGACATCGTTTTTATCATTTTCATCGAAATTGCAATTTTTACAAAAAATACACAAGCATTTTCGTACTATAGTAATTACGAGTATTACTCTGGTATATTTACCAGATAACTAAAATTCATTACACTCATTTCCCTTTTTTTGGAATAGATTTACAAAAATCAAGCATTAAATCTATGTTTTCTTATTCAAATCTTGAGTTAGTTTCTATTGCCTCTACTTTCGTTAAGCTTAAGAAAGGTTTACACTGTCCGGCGTCAAAGATTCTTCCTTTATTTCTTCTCAGAGCGATTCGAAAAACAGTTGGCATACTATGAAAAATATTGTTGTGTTTGAGTGGTGGAAAAGGACTATACCCGGCGCCTCCACCAAAATGCTACATGTGAAAATGCGGAAAGTTTTCTAATGCTAGAATAAAAGCACATACTTTTTTAATCGTACCATCTCCCTAGGGTGTTTGACCTAAAAGGAAGATAAAGTTCCTGTTGGTGACGGTATCTTCTATTTCTGACCTCTTGGCCAATAAGTACAATTATAGCTGGTTTTCTTGCGTCTTTACAAAATTTTTGTACATAATTTTTTTGCTTTGTAGAAAGTACAGCAAATCTTCTGATAAAGCTTTTTGGTTATTTCAGTTCCTATTTGACTTCTGAACTTTTGGTGTATAGCTTACGTTTTTTTCTGTTGCAGTTGTTTAATTTGCACGCTTTAGATGTCTTCTTTTTTAAATCAGAATTAAATGACCGATGAAGGAGGCATTTGCTATTTTTTTCTTAACCAAATTCAAATTGTGGTTAATTCATTCGTGAGCGACAAACACATATGTAAAAGTTATTCACGATTTTAATACTTTGGTATTAATTATCTCGATAGGTTCTTTAGAAAATGATATTTGGACTAACCTACAACACTGAGTTTCTTCAAAGGAACTTTGCATCTTCAGAGTCATAAAGCTAGATTCGTACAAACTAAGGAATCAAATAGTTGCTTATAAATGTTTTCACCTGAAATCAGGGTTAAATACCGAATGATAACCATTTTAAAAGCAGACAGAGGTCTTCAGCAGGATTGTTTTTTAATTTTTCTGTTTTTTTTTGCATTTTGCGTCATTCAGAATATTTACTGGTTGTCTTTGGGTTTGTTGATCTTATGAGTTAGCTCTGTTTCATTCTGAAGCAATGTTTTTGAAATATTGTTTTCTAATTGTCTTTATTTTTAATTAAAAAAATACTTTTTCTTTGGTGAACTTCACAATCACTTCTGTGATTCAGTTCGAGGTAGAACAATCTCAATCTTTCTTCCAACATATGAATAGAAGTACTTGAAACAGAAACAAAGCATTTTCTAATTTGTCCTCAAGCAAAAATTTGATTATTTACTATTTCTTTTCTAATTTGTGGTAAAGAACAGTGATTTAAGTTTGTTTTGTTAGATTTGTTTTTTCGAACGTATTCATATAACAATTTTGCAGTAGACATGAACAAGACTGAGTGAAAATATGTACTTTTCTTGTTAAGTGTTTTGGAAAAAAATATAGGAACAAAACTGAATATCATGGACCAAAAAAAATCCAAGATTTTAGTTTATGTTATTTGCACCTTATATTAAATTTCATTGAAACTATTGTCAGAAAGAGAATGTTTAAGTAAAGTATTATTTATTTTTTTATTCAAACGAGGTCGCAGTTTGTTCTTGTGCATTTTTATACCTTTATGTTATTATACAATGTATTTTCAAATGATTCTCATCTAGTCGTCTGTGAATTTCTTACGTAACATCAGAAAATGCCGCTTCATAGAACTAATGATAGGCATTTAGACATCTAATATTACCATTCTTCATTTATTAATGTCTCGAATTCGGAAATAGGCTTTTGATTATAAAAGTGTTTTCTTTCACAGTGTAACAATTTAGTTGCATTTTAACAAAAATTTGTTAAGAAATTAATTAAATTTCACAACTGACACATTTGACATTTATTGACAGATAATTCAATTGAGTAGAACGGCATATTTTTTTTACATCTTAACCAGATGAGAATCATTTAAAAACACATTGTACATTCAAAATGATTTGACACAGACCTAAGATAGCTTAAAACATTTTAAAAATTGTGACCTTATAAAGCCAGTCAGTAAAGTTATCGGTTTAAAAGTAATTTTAATGAATTTATATCATTGTAAAACTTAAAAAAATAAGTCTAAATTGTCAAAGATTACGTTCTGTTTACCAAGTTTCTATCGAGTTATGTACCTTTAAAAATGTTTTTGTTGTATTTTTATGTGATCGAATAGTTATACAAAGTCTTGCTATCGTCGAAATCACGAATATTAATTTCAAATTGTTAGTCGACAACTTACTCGTGGCGATAGAAAACTCCTGAGTAATAGTTTAGGTTTGCGTGTTCTGGAGTTAGGACTGCGGTCCGATGGGCATATTTCACGGTTATGGGCGCTGCATGTGCATGGGAACGGTTAATTTTGGGTTTTATTTGGGTAATTAAGTTATTACGTGACGAAATCGTATTTTGAAAAAAAGGGGGAAACTTTGACGTAATTACCATCTTATTGGAGAGGCATGTGGCACGTAACATCGGACGTGTGCAAATTGAGCAATAAATTTTTCACGTTATCACCTTATGTTTGTACTGCAATTACAGTCGCAGGGTTACAAATGTACTCGTAGTTAACAATGAAGCTAATTGTGGGGTAATAAAAACGCGATAACTTGTGTTTGTTCAGGAAGACATGTGTCGAAGAGATTTGGCCATAATAGACATGGTTACCCCAAATTTGCACCAAACAAAATGTTTTGTGATTAATTAAAACTGTGCCACCGCGAAATAATTGTGAAAAATTGCACGCATCCACTGTGTCACAGTAACATTAAAATGGAAAAATGCTTTGATATATTTAGATAGACTCTTCACCGCTGACCTTTAATTGACACCATAAAAGTACACATTATAACTAGACCAAATAATATACTCACCTTTGCGTTAACCTCTTATAAAGTCGGCCAAACAAACAAAATAGTTTGGATTTACATCGAATTAGTTTTTATCAAAATATCAATGCTGAAATACAGTTAGTAACAAATTATTCAAAATTTTATAAGTAAAAAGTTTGTAAAGTTTTTGATGGTGTATGACTGAATCAAATACATAGATGAATAAATAAATAAATAAATTTGTTTATTCGCTATAAATACCTATTAAGAGTATATAGTACATAGAAGAAAAAGAGCAACAATGTTAAAACACAAAAAAAAAGATACGTAAGCCACCACAAGCAATGTAAAAATGTTTGTTTTTTAATTGGACTTAAGCTAGTACGTAATCGAAAACAAAGCAAAAAATAATACTACAGAAGGGTTAATAAACAAAAACAGATAAAACAGAGAAATGAAGAATGTAAGTAAAAAAACAAATTCATAATTTTTATCGAGAATATGAATTTGAATATCTTTTAAAGGAAGTGATTTCAACTATTTGATTTATTGCAAACAGAAGGTCCACCAACAGTTTCATTAACGTTTTTTTGGATGGAATTTCCTCTTTATCTGTAAAATATTATAGGGGCTGATTCTTTTAGGGCCTACATTAGAACCTTTTTAACTGCTAATACAGCTAGAGCTTTTAGATTTTGTACACAATCTAAATCGTCCATTCTGAGTTTAACTAAATGATTTTCAAAATGCCGGAATTTTTGGAATTATAAGAAATTGGCGCCAAGTTTGAAATTTTAAATAGTAATCACTTATTTTTATTGCATTTTTGAATTTGCCTCTTGAAACTGAGTAAAATGTGTCCTAGTTGTTCGTACTTATCTGTCATAGTTTTTGACTTATGTCAATTTTTTTATACAAATTTTTATTTGCAGGGGTTTATTTAAAATATCACAGCTTGTAAACCCTTTACAATAAGTGAATATTTTTTTTGCATTTACAGTAGTAGGTATGTTTTACAGTACCTCGAAAATTAATAGTTACAAAGAAATGAGCTTTTTTCTGTGAAATACTCAATTTATTTCTGCATAAATGTAATTTTTTTCAAAAATTTTCTACATTCCCGTGTAATTAAAAAAATTACTGACTCTTTCCGTTTAAAAATTTAAAGAAAAATTGATGTTTGAAGTGTTTAACCACAAAATTTCATACATTTATCAGTATCATTAGTTTTTCTCAGGAAATAGTCTAGGAAATAATAGTCTAAAAAATACACCTCGCACTTACCAAATTGTTGGAAGTGCTTTTGAAAAAATTGTCGAAACTTTGGAATGTACAGTTACGATCAAAAAGAATGACATTCCTAAAACCGCAGCCAAAAAGATTTTGATATAATACGGTTAATGTGTACGTTTGTCTACTAAATAACCTGTTTGTTGAAATTTGTGACCTAAACGACTTTAGTCGAACTTTTGCTATCTGGCTCGGTTGGTAGGGGTATCATTCTTTTTCATCGTAACTGTACTTGGGATATTACTATTAAACTCTAAATCATTGAAAAATTATGTAATTTTGAAAATATATGATTCAGATGTTTTATCCAAAAATACTTCAAAAAAAATATTGTTAAGTCCCCAAAAATTAAGAAATAAAGTTTCTTCCATGTGTAGTTCACACTTTCCAACACACATTCAAATGTACTCATATTAAATGGACAAAAAGAATTAATTACTGAAAACTAATTTGAATTAAGTCGTTATTTACTAGGCGAAGGTCAAATTAATGGCGAATTAGAATTTGATTTCAATTTAATGTGTTTTTGGAAAATGTAAGTTACAGAACAAAAAACTTTTTTTATGTATTTTTGTACAAATCCACATTCAAGGATGGTTTACATTGTCAATAAACGCAACAAAAAAAAAATGTGATTAAAGTATACTTTAAACAGACTCACCCTGTGTGTTTATTTCTTATTTTTCTATGACGACCATGAATTCCAAAATAATTGAAGTTGAAAACATACATACTTAACAATTAAAACTAATACCCATGTCTTTGGTTCTTTTTGTTCTTGCTTATTACAGTAGAACCCTGGTTATCCGAACTAATTTGGATGTTTTTGTGGCTTCGTTTACTTACTTTACTAAATTGTAAATGCTATTGTGGCAAATTCGTTAAATCAACGCTGTCCGAAAATCACAAAACGAAAACAGGGAAACAAACAGGCAAAATATGAGTCCGCATAATTTACGATACTAAGAATGTTTTTGGACGAGGTGACACATTGGAACATTTCTGTACAAACTATAGATGTTTATCCCCAACCTTTTCTATATTTAGATAGAATCTTTGAAACACAAATTTTGATTTACAATCTCCAAATGCCGGCTTATAAAGGCGGAACATTGTGTTCCAAGTTTGAAAGTTGGAATTCAATGTGTAATAGCCCGAATTCCAAATTAACTTCATTTGCATGTTGTAGTTTCGAATTTGGAAATCGGAATTCCGGGCATGAAAATCAAAAATATGTAGAAATAAAATCACTGACTTTGTGTTGTAATATAATGGGTTTATTAGTTAACTTTCAAGATAATAAAATTGAGACGAATTTACTTTCGGTGCCTACTAAACTCTTGCCGATAAAACAGTTTTGTCACAGTTTGCAAAGTTTGCACATAATCATGTTTGCAAAGTTAACTACAGTTAAACGAAATCTGTAATATTTCTGTCAGACACCGGAGTTTAAAACGTATAATTGCTCAAGAAACAATAAAATGATTTTTCCGTAATAATACCATTGAATATATTATCGTATCTAAGTTTTCTCATAATAGACAATGTATTGTTGTGCGAAATGAGAGAAAGAAGAGGAGGTTCGTCTCACAAATTCGGCATTTACTGCACACTTAATTATGTGTGTATTTACGTCAGATAAGTCCTGGGTCTACATTTTACGACAGCGCGCTGTCGTGCATTTTTATCTAGAAGTGGGTGTACGGACCGCTATCAAAAAATTTAAATGACTCATAATATTTTTCATTAAATATTTCGTGCTCCGTTTTTGCGGAAGTACGTGTATGTCATAATTAGGGTTGTTTGTTTAAGCCCTCGAGCCCGAAAGTCGGTTTATTTAATAGCGAACGAGAATAAGGAATTTTTGAGGGTGTTAAGCGGGTGGTGGCCAATGTAAATGTGTGTTTTGCAGCATAATATCGACTTACAGTTCCAGATTAAGCGGCAATACATCGTGGGCTTTATTTGCGCTCGCAATGATACTCGCAACTTTATTTGATATTGTATTAACATAATGGCGTGTGGTGAGACAAAAGCGGCGACTTCTATTGTCTCATTTTTATGATGCATGGCTGGATGAAAGTGCATGGTGTTGGTGGCATTTGCAATAATTGATGTGAATTATGTAGGTGAATTTTTTCCTCCGGTTTGCTTTTATTGCGTTTCTTGTTTTTATTGTCGTTCGTGTCTGATTCTTTGCGTGCGTTTTTCCCTGGGATCTCTTTTCGTAACAAGAAAGTGGCTGTTTTACTTCGGAAACTTTCAATCGTTGGACGTATCATTTATGCAACGGGATCCCTTCGACCTTCCGCACATTTCTTAAATAATGCCGACTTCAAGTCATGCAATTTAGATTCGGGACCCTCGCGAAGCCACATAATGTGACACATTTTGATCGAGAGGTTTTCAACTGACCGTTTTACCTGATAAATTTCATCGGTCCGTCTTCTGAAAGGACATATTTTTTACAGTTTTCGACAAACACCAACTAATGATGCCGGAATTATTTCGACTCTTGAACGCCTATTATTACAACAACTGCAGAAGGTGTCTAAATATAATAAGTTAAAACAACAGCTTTTTGCGCCAGAATAATGTAAACAACACAATAATTTCGCTTATTAGTGTTAGTATAAACAAACATAGATGTATGTACCGTTTCACACAATTTATTACATTTACACAGTTTTTAATTTAATAATTATAATTATGAAGAATGGCACTCTAATGGTCAGTATTCCAATGCACGATTAATAAACCAAAAATCTGGTTAATATTTTTTCTTGCTTAACTCTGGTTAATTTAAGGAAAGAATTACCATGGATACACTTGTTGTGTCTATATTTTTTCAACTTATATATTTATTTCCGTAATTAGTAATTAACATGCAACTTTATCAGTTTCTGCAACTTTTTTTACTTGTGTTTAAATGGGTTTCCAATGATTTAGTATGAAACCTGAATATCGTGGATGTCTATTTTCTATCAAGAAACCAAAAAATAAAAATAAACAGAAAAGGAGAGATTTACGTTCAATTTATTTATTTTTTTTACTTTAACATAAGCAACAGTTTTTTTTGTATAATTTGATCTTTTAACACATAAAGGATAAGTTTAACATGGTTTAGTTTAATTTTTTTAATAATATATTGTTTCCACCAACATTTTGGTTAAAAGTAGGTACACTACTTAAAGTATTTATTTTCCGCTTTAGTTAGTTCAGTCTAACCAATTTTTATAATCTGACCAAATAAAAAGCACTTGCAACACTGCCATATTCTGCCACCACCTTCGTATTCATAATCATGTCATCGTTTCCAAATAAGTTGTGCTGGAAGAGATAAATTTACAAAATTATTAAAACATAGTAGAAAAGAAGAAAGTCTATTTAAACTTTCTAGAGTAACGTAATATTTAAACTAAGACTGAAATATTGGCCTTTAGGTCAATAGGTCATAAAAAGTCTTGTTTCTCGAAGTAAAAACTGCAACCAGAATGCACTGTTTCAATATTCAGTTTAGAATGTAAGTAACGAAAGTAAACTTTTGAATGACGGATCACGTTATTCACATTATAAGCTTATTTTAGAATAGTCTGATGAGTTGGTCTTTACTAGCTTTTATCAAAACAACAAATTTTGATTTTGGTTTTTAAAGATTTATTCTTAATTTGACTAGTTTTTGGAAAATCCAGTTCTTGTTATAATGGCTTTTTTATTTGAACAATTTTCTCTTTCTTGAGAATTTTTGAAAAAAAAAAAAATAAAAGATGTTTAAGAGAACTTGTACGTAAAAGATGGACTAAAAAGTAAAAAATAATGTTTATCTGTTAGACAAGTTACGTTTCTAGGATTTATAAAAACTTTGGGAGTGGTCAACCGGACAAAGTAATTTTGTAATGCTGTATTATTATGTATGACCATTCTAAAAGCTTTTATAAATTTCAAAATCCTAACTTTTAAGCAAAAATATTCTCCTTTGAAAAAAAAACAATACGTATATTAACTTTTTAGTACATCTTTTATATACTGAAAACTGTTTTAAACATTGTTTTTATATATTTTTATTTTTTACGCCTTTACTATTTCTAATCGTTTTTTTTTCTCAGTTTTAGTTTCTCTTCATTGTTACACCATTACTTTGCTGACTTGTGCAAACGTGTTTAGTGGTATGTGGTACAAAACTGCTATTACTATTTCACAGCACATCCTAATCTCGGTTCTCTGTCTATCGTCTAAGATAAATGAATTTAAATATAAAATGGAACATTTGTTTGTAACGAAACGTCTCGAAATTAATTAGTGGTGATTAGTAGGTATTAATATATTTCTAGAAGTGAGTGAAGAGTGCACTTTTTATACCATACGGAGGCGTCCTAATGCCCAATATACCGTTGTTGGTATAAGATATACCGCATCTTACAAAAAAATTCCTAACCTAACCTAAACCGGTTAGGCGGTAATTAGATATTATAGGACTGCACTGTCACGCAGATTACGTAAGTATGCAAAATTTCAATTCATTCGGACAACAGGAACCCTTTCACACTTGGCTCAAACAATATGAAACAGGCAGACAGACGCCAAAGCAAGTTGAATAAAAGCTTTTAAAAGTTAATAGCAACTAATTATTATAAATTCGATCTGTGAAATGGCTTCACGAATTTGACGAAGAAGCTTGATTTTTAATTATTGTTTCTTGTCTTGACTTGAAATTATTAATTCAACTTTTGTCTTGATCTTTTCTTGATTCTTGACAGTCCCAAGACAAGAACAAGAACGTCTCTTGTTTTTCGAGAAACCCTAGTTGTTTTACGAGGAAAGATAAATAAAAATTTCTCCTCCAAATATTATTTTGTAAAAAAATAGCTTACCTGAAAGTATTATAACTTTATAACAGATAAAACACTTGATGACTAGACCTGTCAGTGCTCTAAAACCGATAATAATATAGTAATAATAATTATTGCATTAATAATTACGACCTATGCTTAATTGAATCAAATAAAAACAGATCTATTGTACAAAACAACGTCATGCATTATTTATATACACTGAAATTGCAGAAATACATGACTAAAGCGACCTGTTAATTAAATCTGTTTAGCTACAGTTAATTGGTAACTATACGATGCACATATTCTTCAATAAATAATATTACTGTTAAAATAACGCACAAAATTCTAATTCTTGTTAAAAATTATTTTTCAAAATAATTATCGAAGAGATTGATTTAATATTTTAAATGCGACATTTTGACACTATAGTGAAATTATTTATGACGTCAGTCGTTTTTGAGCAGTAAGGCCATTTTTAATTTTTATTTAAACACTGACATTTTTGATTAGTGCTTCAGATAGAACACAACTTTATCTTTCATTTAAATATAAAAATTCAAAAAATTTAGTAAAAAAACAAAAAACCATAAATAAAAAAATGTTAAAATAGAAAGTTTTATGAAAAGAGCTTTACTAGTCCGTCCTTGCTGTATTTTATAAAGAGTGATTGTTTTTTGTTATTTTTTACTTTTAGGTTTCATATTAAGTGTTTTCATTATCATTATTTAAAAAAATAGGCAAAAAAACAATTACCTTTTATATAATATGAAAAAAACAAGGAGATCATATTTTTGTATGTGGATGTATATATTTGTCAATTTCTTTAATTTATTTTTTAATTTTTGTTAATAAAGATGTGTACTTGCTATCAATAACAATAAATAAAAAGATCGTTTGTCATTTAAAAAATTAGTAATAACCTCAAACTCAAAATCTAATGTCGTCATAAATATGACATAAGAAGTAGTATTTAAAAAAGTAAAATGACGTGTATTTTTTTTTTTTTTTTTTTTTTTGGAAAATGACCCCTAACAAAATATGAATTTTGCGCGTTGCTTTTGGTCCATTCTGTATAAAATAGACACTATAGCGCAAATTTTTATCGTCCCAGTTCAGCGGTTTTCAAAATTTAGGACTATAGGCTCAAATGGAATTTTTGGAAAGTATGCATTTACGATATACCTACTCGAATTGTATTTTTTCTGTTCGTTACCATTCTCTATCTATCTCTAAATTTTTGGTAAACCATTCCCTAACATACTGTGGGTGTATTCTGTATAATTAGTAATTAGACACTAATTAGTTTGACAACATGAATTATAAAAAAAATAAGCGGGGCATGTTGAGGGGTTTTCGGTCCAATTAACTTTCCAACAAAGAAGTTATCTAAGCAGATTTCGATTCTGATACGAATAAAATTTTCTTCAACAGTTTTGCATTATTGGACGCAAATTAATCAGTGAATTTTAATTTCCTCCAGTTATTAATTCCGATTCAATTAATATCGAAATTAAAATCTGCGAGTCAAAGAAATGTGTTGCGATTTTAATTCCCGTGCTTACAGAGTGTCAAGTAAAGAACGTCACATGATGTGCATCTAAAAATAGTAATAAGTTGCTAAGTAAGATCGATGGTGGGTGTTTAAGCGATGAGAGATTTTTTGCGTAATTTCATGTAACCACCTTTGGGGCTAGAGCCGGGTCGCTTCTCATAAAAAGCCATTCATCATCCCGACAGGCGAATAAGAAAAACAGTTAGTAAAATAGTGTTCATAAATACGGTTTTAAAACAGCACAAAGGGCGGCGCGGCATAAATTCCGAAACGCATATTGTAATAAAACATTAACCCTCTCGCATCCACAAAAGCGCAAAATATAAAATAAAACATCTCGAGGTTTGCGTGCAACTTTTTAAATCTCGTAAAAAATGAAAAATGAACAACATTCGCATTTTAATGGCCGCCGAACTGCTGAAGCACCTCGGAGAGGAGAAGGACGCAACAGCCACGGTCGACTTGGACTCATATTCCTAATAAAGTTAGAAGGAAACGACGCAGAGCCGCTGGAAGATAAGCTAAGGTCCTTCGAGACCACAGACTTTCCGTTTTTGCTCCCTCAAAAGCTCCGCACATTTTTTGCCTTTCACAAAAATAAATTTACCCAGCTAAAGTCCGTGAAATGTCTATAACACATCTTTTTTCCCCGCGCGTTTGCTTTATTGCCATGTCAAGAAATTTGCGGGGGCGGCTCAGCCACTTCATACATTATGAAAACCCAACCCAAATTATTCAATATCGGGAATTTATATGAATTATTTAAATGCAGAACGAACGCATTTTCCAATATTTATTACTTAATAAATTAGACAAGTCCACCAGAACCTTACACTTGCACAAAGCGTCCATAAATCGCGGGGCTTTGCCTAAAGCTGGCATTTATACACCGCAAAAATGAAGGATACAACTAAATAAAAAAGAAATAAACAGAAAAAGTTTCCACGCAGCTGCGGAGTAGTGGCCAAAATATTACAATGCGTAAAGCCAAGAAATCTTCCCATTACACTTCGTTCCCGTTTCCATAAATGTGCTTGCGTTTGTATTTCACGAAAAACAATAATAATAAATAAAATGAATTCGGAGCACATGGGGTCCAGATGTAATAAAAACATTGGCCTAGAGGCTCGCGCAAAAAATATGATACTTATAATTCCAAGTTTGTATTTGGTGAGTTGCAATTAAATCGCCACCACATTTAACTCTCTACAGCTAGACTTCTGTAATAACATTAAAATTACAGTTCGTTTTATTTTTTATGTTGGAGTAGAACTTGCTACTAGAGGGGCGTGGAACATGGTGGTTTATGGTCCGTGTGTCAGTCAAAAGGGGACATCTGTGTTACCCATTCATATTTAAGAATTGTTTGCAGTATTAAAAGACATCGTAAATAAGCAGTCACAAAGGGGCCTCTTATAATTATTAGGGTTGAGTGGATTTTACTGTTTGGCCATAAATCATCCAAAAAACGTCCCACTAACTATATCTGTATCTATACGAGGGCATACCGTGTATTCAATTAAATTTCTGAGTAATTAAGACTTTGATATTAGGTTTATATGTAGATTAATAATCATTTAACTAAATCACCCTGTGTGTACCTTCAAGTTTTAATATTGCACCCATCTCGCAAATTACACCAATCAAGTTTGATACATTTCATTCAACAAAATTATACCTAATAGTTTTCTTAAAATAAATTTTTTGTGCCCCATAAAATACAGCGTGCTCAAAAACTGGCGCACCAGCTCAATGGTATGTGATAGAGAACTGGTTACATATAAAGGTAAAAATAGTAAAAAAATTCTTTGTATTAAAGTTATTGATAAATAACGGATTTTAAATAAATGATATGTGGCAACGTTGTCTAATAGTCGTAATCGCAATAAAATTTGATCAACAATAAAAATAAATTATTTTTGAAAGGGTTTCCTAGGAAATAATTTCCAGTGTTGGCACATCTACACATTGTGATTCTTTTGATAATTTTTATTTTTTTTTTAATTAAAAAAACTGCTAAAGTCTGATAGAAAATTTAAAAATAATTATTCGTCGTTTTGTTAGGGAACGATTACCTAGTGTGAAACATGAAAACATTACAAAATAATGAAAACTAAAGTTAACACAATAAGTTTGTGGCTCCAAATTTTTTAAAATATGACTTTAGGAATTTGTATAGTGATTGAGGAAAATGTTTATTGAAAAAAAAATTACCAATGGCCATAGAAAGAGTGTAAACATAAAATTTGTAAAGTTTTGATTTTTTTAATCATCTTTTGTGCACTTTTTCAAGCGGTAAAGTCTGTATTAAACTGACAGAACAGAATTTTACTGGAATTTTTTGCACTTTTTTGCTCCATATCCTGGTTCTCCGAAACATAGTTCTTCGAGCTGGATTCATATCAGCAACCAGACAATTTATGTCCGAATGCTAGTGCAGAGATTTTGCATCATACAGGGTGATTCTTTTAGGGGCTAATTTTTAATACAGCTAAAGCTTTAAAATTTTGTATATGGTCCAAATCGATCATTCTGAGTTCAACTAAATTATTTTCAAAATGGCTAAGCTTCCAGAACTACGAGAACCAACTTTGGCACCAACTTTGAAATTTTAAATAATAACTAAACATTTTTATTGCATTTTTTAATTTACATTTTCAAACAAAGTAAAATTTACCTAAGTTATTGGTACTTATCCATCACAGTTTTTGACATACGTCAATTTTTTTGTTAAAATTTTCATTTGCAAGGATTTAATAAAAATATCACAGCCCTTGAACCGTTTGTGATAAATGAATATTTTTTTGCATTCGACAACCGAACGTTCAAACTCTTCAAGAATTCTCAAAATTGTCAACTGTCAAAATTCAAGGCTAGGATGATTTTTTTTAAATGGTTTTAAAAAATCGGATATAACTCACTTTTTTCAAATAGAACGACTCTATTTTCTTAAGGGCAATTGAAAGGACATTGATATTTATGGTGACTAATCAGTATGCCCTATACATATCTCATGCAGTTTTGTAAAAAATAAAAAAAAACGGATTTTACTTCGTAATTTTCATACTTAATCAAGTAGACATTGCAAAATAGTCAACAATTGTCAAACTTCAATATTTTATTTAGTTTTTAGCAGTTTCATTATCGAATAGGCCGTAAAATAGTATTTTAATTATGGTTTATTATTACTTAGTGAATTATGTAAAGTCAGTCTGTTATCGAATTTTGAACTTATTCGACGAAAATAGTGAACAAATGGGACATTTTTTTAATCAATAGCACAGTTTTATCGTGTTTTTCGAAAGTTTACTTGATTAAAAATGAAAATAATAAACCAAAATTCTGTTTTTTTGCGATTATTTCAAAAACTGTAAGACATAGATATAAAAGATGTGAATAAAGGTCTGCATAAAAATTGATGTTCTTTTGATTGCCATTGAAAAAACGGGATCATCTCATTAAAAAAAATGTTTTCTAATCAGCTTTTAATCATTTTCAAAAAATCATAGTAGCCTTGCAGCTTGACAGTTGACAATTCCAAAGATTTGAGAAAACCCTTCGAACCTTTTTTTTACCAATCGTTTTTTATTTAGAAAAAACCTAGATGGTAATTTGCTAATTTGGAAGGAATGAAGACAAGAATTTTAAAATAAATGCAAATTTATTGAAATAAACCTCTTTATGTTAAATGAAGACTTACGACGGATAATGGTTATGAGATTTCGAATTAAAAATAAAATGTAACTTCTATGAGGTTTTAGATCCAAACAAAAAAGATCGACTGCTTCACACCAAAAATCACTGAACTGAAAACACATTAATACGACTGACTATTTAAAACAAAAAAAACCGAAATAGACGGTTGAATTGAAGTGCATATTAAAGATTAGGACTAAAGATGTACAAATTTTTGGAATCAGAATTGCTAGAAATTATTTGGTAGTATTCGGTAGAAGTTTAAAGCACGAACGATCGATATGGAGTGAGTGCTTTTTTAATAGTTGAGATCATGAGATAATTATTATTCGTTAGTCCCCCATTATCAACGAGTTGGTTACATTTTCGGAGACTACAAACTTTTTTATTCTGGTGACAAAATTTAAAATTAATACCAAATCGAAACCAATTTCTTCTTTTTTATTTTATTATGTTTAAATATATTTTCAACTTGTGACAGTTCTCACTAAACCTTACTGTGCATTTAATTTCCATAAATACAGGGTGAGTCAATTATGAGTTAATTCTCATTTTTCTAGATGCAACCTATATAATACAGGCTGATCCAGAAATACTGAGTCTGTTGGCAACACTGGACTTAAATTTTTAAGGATACTAATGGAATACGCTTCCAGTTAACAACAATTTAACATTCTTGTGGGGTTGTACGTCAAATAATTGTCAAGAAAAATCGAATTCGGTTGCAATGTTACAAATTACAAGCACAAATACTTTCAAATGTGTTGCCAACAGACTCAGTATTTCTGGATCAGTCTGTACTAGAATAATATTGTCTTTAGCTGACGAGATCGGTAATGGTTGAAAAAAATGAAAATTAATCCACGATTGCATTGTTTTCAATATTGTCAAGTCTTGACAGTTTTACTAAATTTCATTATGGACTATTATTATTTAATAGTTACTCATTTAACGAGCTTGATTGTAAATCGGACGCTTTATTTCACGAGTGGATTTATCATCCCCGAGGTGAAATAAATGAACCGATTTACATGAAAACGAGTTGAATACAATATTTTTTTTTTCGAATTAGACAACAATGCTTAAAATCTGTTAAAAATAATCTGACGTTTCGTATTGAGAAATACCAAACAGTTGTCAAGTTTCTTACACAGGAGAAAAACCGTAATTTCATTCTTCGACACTGTCGAAGAATGAAAGGTATAAAATCAATATTAATTTAATTAATGTTTTAAAAATCAAACGATATATTCAAGTGGTAAGTGTAATTCCTATTTTTGGTTTCATCTTAGGACAGTCAAAAATAACCTATAAATAATTCACCCTATACATCCTATTTAAAAAATCATTTATTGAAAATGACGCCAACAAACGGACATCGAAAAAATTATCCTCAAAAATGGAATTATTGGAATTATTTATTTTGTGAATTACTATGAAATTTTCTGGAATCCTTGGAATTCTTGTTGGAATTATCCCAGATTGCTTGGAAGATGGATGCAAATTCGATGCATTTTTTTGGAACTATAGGAATTATGTATTTTGGAATTATGAAAATTAAGAATTAAGTAATCTGAAGTTAAGATTATACTCGATCCCTGAAGAAATTCTTTAAATTTGAATAATGCAGTTTATTTCGGTCTTTGTAATCTAACACTGGTTAAATATGTAGACCACAAGAATCATTTAGATGTATTCTGCTCTTATTTCGTAATCCAGATGAAGCTTGTGGCAGTGGTGGTGTCAGAATGACCCGATCTTGCTGCATGCTGGCGAATTCAATAAATATTTTATAACTTTTAGGTCAGGAATTTGGCGTATCACAGTTTCTGATTACGTGACCTTTTGTGTTAGGTGTCAGCTGGGTAGGGAAATTTCGCCTGGCAAATATTTCAGGAGACTGGATGGAAAATTTATAATTCCGCCAAGATTTTTTTTACTCATGATGCAGTCCATATACATACAAGTTACGTTTACGGGTCTGCTCCAAATGCAAATGATAGTGCAGTCTTGATCGTCACGTAGCTGCTGTCTGGTTAGAAAGCGCCAGAATTAATAGGATTCGTTTTTCCCAGCACTGAAATTTATCTGTTATAAATATCAAAAAAGCTACATATTAATTAAAACTTTCCAGTTTGACAGCTACACTCGCGTGCGCGTTGGACGTTTCGTATTTATCGGATTCTTTAACGATATGCACATACGTGTCAGGGATTTTTAATAGTTTGCTTGCCGAAAAACACATGTTGCAATATATTTGAGCAGTAAAAATGTCTTACGAATGAAATTTATCAAAGCCCCGACTGCTAACATTGTTGGGTCTATTTGTAGTTTTCGCTCAATCCTTCAACATAAATTATTTTCATCCCTTTGATGCCTGCGCGTTGTACATACAAAATATATCTATCAATAATAGCATACACGACCACCACAAAGGAAACCCCGATTTTAATGCTCATGGTACATTCTGCAGATTACCTTTTGCAAAACTAGTACACAAAGGCATACTCCGCAGCATCACATAATTTAAAATTTAATTACCACCACTAACTATTTCAGGAGAAACACTTTCGTCAACGCGTGATCCTGAATCTTAAATTTCATGCGATACGTCACACACACACAGGGTGTTGAAAAGTATGGAACCAACCGCATTGTGCTTAATCTATTTATTTTACCAAAAAATTATTAGTGCCTTTAGGTACTCCACTTTAAAGTAATGTAAAAATGTGGTCGTTTGTCAGGAATGCAGTTTTTCGAAGCTTTTTGTTTTGTGACTTCTGCAATAAAGAGGTGTTGTTTTTTTAAATAGAACATATTTAATAGATTAATCACTTGCTAAAATTATTTTCAGACATACCGGGTGTTGCATAAATGAGTTCCAACTGACGAAACATAATTTTTTTAACAATGAATTGTACAGTGGAATTAAACAACAGAGCAACAAATGTTATAAAAAGATAATACCTAATAAAAGCGTCACGTGATTGTTATTATTGACGAAAAATTTACTTTTAGACTACAGAAACAATAGCCGAATTTTCTGAGCGTTGTGAAGATTAATATATTTTGAGTAATAAGCTAATAACACTTAACTATTAATATTTTTAAGATGACAGTTTAATATTTTATTAATAAACTAATTTGTTAATTCATTAATTAATTGTCAATAATGGATATTCGTTAAAGCACGTACGAGCGACAGCGAGTGAGAACCTTCAAGAGTTGAGATTATGATCTATTTACAAACGAGTTTATTACATGAGTTTAGAAACTTATTTTTCGTTGACTCCAAACTCTTAGGTACTAAATTATTGTGACAAATTTTGAAATTTGAAATTAATACCAAATTAAAGTCCATTTCATCCATCTTATTACTTTGACAGTTGTCATGTGAATTAAGTGTCGCTGGTGTTTTTGTCTAAATTTTTGCACACTGTTTTGAGGTAGGTCACAAACCGTAAAGCCTTTTTTAATATTCAAAAACGCAATAAAGCAGGAATTAATTTCTTTAAGATCAAAATTGCAAAAAGATTGAATTAATAAAAAAGGATGCAAAATAAAAAATAGGGTGTTCCATTTTAAAATTTTCATTTTGTCAACATTTAAGAACTTCTGCGTTTTTGTAATTTTTTACTGAATCTCATACTTTTGTTTTTTAAAATGGATCAAGAAATTTTACTTGCTTCTGGTGTACTGAATTTTTAAAAAAGTGTGTTTTCGTTGAAAAATCATATAATACAAAACAAAGTTCAGTTTGACTTTCAAAAGCTACAAAAGAAATGTGGCTAAAGTTACACTTCCCTTTCAAGGCTTACTTTAATACAGTTCATTTTCGATCCTATGTTATAATTGTGACAAAATTGTGACCAAATTAATACCAAATTATTTCATTATTTCATCCTCCTCATCCTTTGACAACTATCATTAAAATTTACTGTGAATTAAGCGTCGCTGGTGTTTTTGTGTAAATTTATGTACACTGTTTTAGAAGAGGTACCTAGGTCATGAACTGTAAAGCGTTTTTGAAGATTCAAAAGCCATATAAAGCAGGAATTAATTTTTAACATTAAGATTACAAAAAGATTGTAATTATGGAAAAGGATGGAAAATAAAAATTTCAATTTTTTCCACATTTAACTACTTCTGCGTTTTTGTAACTTTTCGACTGCGACGATTTCAAAAAATGTTAAAACATTGAATCTCAAACATTTATCTTTATTGGATTAAGTAATTTTATCGCTTAGAATTATCAATTTGCGTTCCACCTCTTATTTTTGCGAACGCTGCGAATACGGTTAAAGATACAATAAAAGTGTAAGGAACAAAGTTGTAGAGAATTAAATTTTCTAAAAAAAAGTCCGAGTCACCATATTTCTATCTTCAACGGTTTAGGTACAAATTAACTTTCGAATGCTTACCACCGGCAAAATGAAGCAAATCCATGGCTTGAGCTTCTTTGGACAACTTTGGGGTCTGAATGGTTGAAGATAGGGATATGGTCGCGCGGATTTTATTAAAGGAAATTTAATTCTCCACAAGTTTCTTCCTAACATTTTTCTTACTTGCATCTGTAACTGTATTTGCAGCGTTTTGAAAAATATGGAGTGTAAATTGGTAAAGTATGACATTTTTCTAAGTATAGTTTTCGATAAAATTTTTGCATTATGTTTATGTCTTACTATTGAGATTTTAATGCTCTATCTACCTGCAATTTTTGTTTGCTATGTGTTAACCATTACACAAATACAACCACTTTTTCACATTCATTGAAAGAACTGCGCCCTCTGGCAACATTAACGCAACTATCGAGGACAGGAAAGTTTTATTTGTGCGTCGATTCATATCCTAACCTTTACATATCTGTATTTTGGTTGAAAGTTATGATCAATCGATCAAAAATAACATTTGCGATTACACTTTATGACGCATTAACATTATTAAATTTTTCAGAAAGTAAATAATTTAGGTAAAAACACTAGGTTCTACATTTATTGTTTAGTCTGTATTTCACACAATACTGTGATAAGAGTAATTCAGTTTTCGTTGCATTTGTCAATGAAATGCACTCCGCAGACGGATTTTTTTAAACCGTCTGTAGAAATACTCAAGGAATTAAAAACGATAAAGGGAAAACGCCACCAGAGACTTGAATGTTTCCTTTTCGGGCAACAGAAATGGAGGACTTAAATATTGCATGAAAAACAATTTTTCTAAATGTACCAGAGCGACTTTTAAATAAAAAACGTCGACAAGTGACACAACAGAAACGAGCAAACTCATCGTCCTGTTTTTATCAATTTTAAACTAAAATAGCGCATTTGTTGGAGGATGTGTAACGTGCATCCATATAAATCAAGAGCAGCAGTCGGTCGCAAATTTAATTGAGGACACAACTAATATTACAAAACGTCAACGTTATCACACCCTGTACCTATTCTATTTAGCACTTTTGCCACAACAAAAGATAAACCGCTGGACGAGTCAGACAGAGCTTTTTCCTATTCTCCCACTTGAATAATAATATTGCCGCTTCCCTTGTTTATTTTCAAGCAACGCCTTTTTCAAAATTTAAGAGGGTGCTAACTTTATGCGGTTCCTGGACGTCTAGGAGCTCTTTTATACCGATCAGATTGGAAACAAAGAGGGTGTATGTAACGGTCGAGTTTTTAAGGGAAATTATTCGAGTTTTTGTTTTTTTTTTGACTTAAAACTTGGCAGTTTAATTTACTCAAGAAGAATTGAAAAATAGGGGGTTATTGAAGTCGGAGTCAGATTTCACGCCATATGTGCATTTCTGTGCATGTTTCTTATTTCGAGTCGCTTTGTAAAAAGAAACCGTACCGAACGAAATGTTACAAGTTTTGTAAAAGCAGCAAGTATCGTGTCATATCATTCGTGCCGACTTTTTCGGCTAGTGTTGAGTTTAATTGCAAAAAGAAGCAAAACACACTCAATTTTGTCTCCCTGATTCGACACACCGCACCACGCCGAAGTCGTCCTTTATTCAAGCTCAATTCAAAGCAGAGTGATAGAAATCAGCGCGCTTTGAAACAATCTTAATGCATTATTTTAAGCAAGTAGGAGACAATTCATCGTCGAGCTGAATGACACTTGTCAGGTGGAGTGAGTTTGCTCGCATGTGCTATTGATTGCTTCAGTTTTGGTGTCTCTGGAATCAGATAACGATGTTAGTTCGAGACGAATTCTATTCTTTAATAGCGTCCGAGATTCTGGACATCTATCAGTCAATTCCATCTCAACGCACAGGACGATCATGTGTTATTTGTCTCTAATGGAAAACGACAGGTGACTAACCGCTTTCGAAATAGTTCCGTTGCTTGCACACTGGCCACAGTCCGGATATTCCCCGGACGAATCCGGGTCAACGTTAGTTAGCAGCATACATTCAACGTCCAACACCCCGTCACACGTCGACGATCTAAGATTAAAAGCCACACGCACAAGTCAATTTGCAAGCGGGACTTTTCTGAGCAAATCTGTGTTTCTATTTTATTAACAACATTTTCATAAAACAACGATTCCTATTGTGATGCAAATTACAACTTGAAAATGGTTTAAGAAAACCAGCTTTACAAGTAATTATAATTCAAATATATCGTTTAAGAATTTTCTGGGAGTTAGATTTGTTAAAAGTACTTCTCCCGACTATTTTTCTTTTCTTTTAGGAGTGTTTTCTGTTGAAATAAATTAACAAAAATTTAAAACTTTCGTAAGTTGCCTTAACTGTACTAAATTTGATTTCCGTAAAGCAAATATTCTGAAATTAAATAAAAAATGTAGTTGTGGTCCTTATTTTTCATTTTTGTTTCAAGATAATGGAATATTGAAAAAATTAAAAAAAAAAACGTAGACGTTTTGTGGGCACTTATTTCCATTTCTTCAGTGTCTACACAGTCTATAACAATGCTGTGTGTACAGGGTGATGCATTTTTGCGAAAGGATGTCTGAAAGGAGATTTCCGAAACTAAAAGGTTTAGATGAAAACGTGTCACACATTCTTAAAAAATAATTTTGCTTAAAACCGCATCCCGCTATTTCTTTTTGTTTTTGATTTATAAACAAAAGTTGAAAACAAATTATAAACAATAGTTAAACGAAATCTTATAAAGATTCTGTACAGACACTAACTGACTAATTTAATAATGTTGTCAACGATTTTTTAATCATTCATTTAGCTTTAATAAGAATTACATAAAGTTGTATTTTAAATAGGAACAAAGTTGGCTATGACATTTTAGAAAAGCATGTTTTTTAAATTGAAAAAAAAAGACATAACTATACAGAGTGTCTCAAGATTTGCGAATTTCTAGTTTAGAGTCTTGAACTGAATCACTTCAATTGTCCAAATATAGAAATAAAATAAAGATTCGGGGCTTCCCCGCAAAGATACTTTGGTTTAAAGGTGCGCTTGAATTGCTTTTTTTTCAAACGCAGGCCAAAAATTTCAATGTTTTTTGTTACTTGTGGTGCAGATGATTATGGAAAGTAATAAAGTAAAACATTTTTTGAAAAAAATAGCTTTATTTTGCAGTCAAAAATTCCTAAATTTTTGTAATTTTTTTCAAAAATGAAACGACAAATTACAAAAATTTAAGATTTTTTTACTTCTAAATAAAGCTAACTTTTTGAGAAATTGTTTTAGATCATTGCTCTTTACAATTATCTAGACCATAAATAACAAGAAACACGGAAATCTTTAGCCTGCATTTGAAGAAAACACAATCAAAGAGTGAACTTCAAACCCCAAATATTTATTTTTATTCAGCATTCGGACCACTGAAGGGATTTTCGTCAATGCTCTAAACTGGGAATTTGCGCTTTTGAACAGCCTGTAGATTGCTATGTTTTATACTTTTCTTAAAAAAATATACCGGGTGTATCAGAAATACGAGTGTTAATTTTATCACGTAATAAAACTCATCAAGTACAACAACGTTTCTATTATAACTTTTTGCAAAATTCTTATTTGTTATTTTCGTTGTTTTGCTCCTTTTTTGTATAAAGGAGCCGGTCAGTATTTAATAATTAGTTTGTATTCAAAGTAACAATTTTCATTAATGTTTTAAATTATTCAAATTTTCCAGTTCTATCACAACGAAAATAGTTCCGTACTTTTATTTTTGTACCCAAAGGCGAGTTTCAATACGCTAAATTTTCTAAATTTTAAGTAAATTGTCGAAGCTTTTATTGAAAAATTACAAATAAAAAAATTATTTGTTTAGCTCTGTTACCTGTTAAAATTAACACACGTACTTTTGAAAAACCCCGTATGTAAAATATTTAGTAGTTAGTTATTCATGTAAAATTTATCACATAAATAGATAGGATTCGGGTGTTTGGACTGAGATTTTTTTGTAAAATAACATTTTATTGACAAGCATTCTTACATACATTCTTGTTTATGTATTTATAAAATAGAATGGCAATGTAAGCTTGCCATTTTAAATCGTAAGATCAAATAATTATTAATAATATGTTATTAATCATCAAAAAGGTGATGTGATAATTTATTTTGCTTTTTTTTGATTAATTATTGTGTAAAAATATCAAATTGGCAACATCATTTAGAAACAGCCTTTATTAAGGCACTTCGCATGCTACGGTTCACTATTTCTGCCGACTGATATTTTACGTTTATTTCGAAGAATTCTAATGTGTAAGCCATTTTAAACTATCACGAATAAACATCGTTAGAAAGACAATTAAAATGTCTAGCACCTGTTAAGAAATAAATTTTAAAATAATTATGGCTCTGAACAGTATCATGCAAGCAGCAATGGTGGTGCAGTTTATATCACAGACTTCGAATAAACTCCGTAATAGTCATGGTATAATTTATCATGGTTAAATATTGCTACAATTTATTTTTTATGTTTATACTCGAACAAAATTATCGATTCGTATCGATAATCTCAAATTTTCAGCAATTTGTTTTAAATGTAGCATTTAATGGTCAATTGTAATGAATTCTACCAACTCGTTGGGATAACGGGATCCGATTTGTATTTTTGTACGTTTTTGAGTCGCAGTCATTGTGGGCTTTGTGTCTACTGAAATTTCATTATCAAATAATGATGATCAACTGCAGACTTTTGTAAAATGGACAATAATTTAGCCTAAAATATAATTATTCTGCACACAAATTATACAATCCAACTTTTTGTGTAGGTATGTATACGTTACTCAACAGAAAGCATAGCTGCGTTATTTTTTAATACAATAATTGTTTGTTATTGATTTATCAATAAATTACACATGTTTGTATCTTTTGCGGCGTAATTTGACTAGCTGTATGTAATCGAACGAGTATGTAGATGGTTAGATATATAATGTTCTGTTAAATCTCACATTAGAAGCGTTGAAAGTTCTAATAATGATATTGATCAGAAAACTGCCTTTCATACCCTAATAAATTCAAGATTAAAAGTGACATAGATCCCAAAACTAGGAGCACCTCCTTTTCATTTCTGAAGAAATTGAAGGATTAAATTGAATAAACTTATTAATTCCACTAATTTGTCAAAAAACTGCCCAGTACTACTTTTCATAAATACATAATAAAATCAACAGACTTTTTATTAACAATACTAACCTCTTTAATAATGAAAACAATTGGAGGAGTAAATCAAACTAGAATACGAAAAATCCCTGCGTATTGCGTAAAGCACTAATCAAGTATTTATGATTTATTCAAATTGTACACATTATTCTTTTAAATTTAAGCACCATAAACTTTGTTCATTTGAATAATATCGAAGAACTCAAGACAATATTGTTATGTAAAATTTTATGTTTTACGATTTTTGTTTAAATCTTTTTCCTTTTGGGTTGAAAAAAAAACTTTGAACGTCTTATATACTTTACAGCAATTTATATCAAAAAATGCAAGCTTATCCCCAATATGTTGATTTAAAGGCTTATTTGACTGGACTACGTAGTGGATACTGGATGTGAACTTGCTACAACATGTGTTTTCGACATCGTGACAACATTAATAAAAGAAATAATAATTCCTATCAATCTCATTTAATGTCAGTTTTGTTATTGTGGTAGAAATTTGTCGATTGACGACAGGGCAAACTCGTAATATGACTGACTGTCTTTTATAAATTAGTTTCTTTACCTAATATTGATGACCAGTTTACTTATAAGCTAAAAATAAGCCGCGTAAGAGTTCTATTTGGAAAATACGTGTAAAAATTCGATTTTTAATTTTGATTTTTAATAGTTGAAGATACAGAATGTTTCGTGAGGTTGTGCAAATACTTTAACCACAGAGTGAGCGTTAAAATTAAGTTGACCATATTTTTATTTTTTCCAAAAGCGATTTTTTGTGGAATATGTCTTTTGTAATTTTTTGTAAAATGTACGTACTATTTTTGATAAAGTAATAAAATGTGAAAGGATACAGTGGGTATATCAACAGCAGCATCCCACTATTTTTAAACTAACCAGCTTTGATTTAAAACTTGTCAAAAGTGCAAATTTTATTGTTTTTCGTTTTAATATTTTTTTTAATATTTTTTTTTTGTAAAATAGACAGACAACAAAAAAAAAATAAAAACGAGCATTCTTAGCATTTCGATTATTTTACTTTGCAAATTTTGTTTTAACATCAAGCATTTCTACTGAGCGAATGATATTCATAAAAAGTAGAACATGCTTATACAGCGTGTTCCGGTTTTATTGTTACACATTTAAACAGATGATTCAGTTTTAAGACTAAAGTTTTCTATGAACATGTATCGAAAAATATTTTCTAAGGGAGCTACACCCTCTGAAAGGAGTACTTCTTGTAGTGGATTTTTTCCAATATTTCAGAAACCATGGCTTATAAAATTACAAAACTTGGTGCGGTTAATAATTTTTGTGGCAAATTCGAAGGCTAATGTGAATGTTTTTATCAGCGGCATCGCAACTTGGGGGGATGGAGGGTGAAAAATACCCCAACTAATACCTAATATAGTTTTTTGCCAGTTTCAGCAACGATAGCTTGAATTTTATAGTTTTTTACATAAAAATGGTCTCTTGTGTTGTCTAATACAACTCACCGTTTTAAATCGATTTAAAATTTATGCTATAGACCACAAACAGCATGAAAATTAAGAAGAACTACCAGAACCAAACTGAAATCTAGGTGTTTTGGAGTTAGACCGCATGGATTTGTAAGAAAATGTCGACATTTCGCCAGTTCTGGTAAGGGGTTTCTTCAGGACATGTTCTGGTCGCGAAAGCCTCTGTTCATCTTTGATTTTCATACTGTTTATGTTCTGTAACATTACGTTTAAATGAATTTTGCTGAAAAACGGTGAGTTGTATCGAAATCACAGAGGCCATTTTTGTGTAGAAAACTATGAAATTTACGATTTTGTTGCTGAAAGTGTCAAAAAACTAAAACCAAAATAGTTAGGATATTTTTTACCGTACGCCCCCCCCCTCTCGTTTGGGACGCCCCTGAATAAAAGTTTCTACATATGATCTTCGAATTCGATTAGGCGTTTGAAAAATTCAACTTTACCTGTAATGGTTTCTGAAATATTGAGGAAAATCTACTAAAAGAAACACCACTTTGAAGGGGTGTAGCTCCCATACGAAGTATTTTTTGATTCATGTTTGTAGGAAACTTTTGTCTTAAAATAGAATGTTCTATTACCTGTTTAGATTTGTAACAATAAAAAATAAAAACGGAACAGCCTGTATGTGCTTATAATTTTTTAAGTATATGCTTACATCCATATTTATAAAACAAATAAGTTACTAACAAAAATTAACATATACTTATGAAATCACTAGTCTGCTATTCGTTTTAAACATGTTTCTGCTCAAAAGACAATTTATTAAAAAACGCTATGTTTGCCGTATTAAGAATTCCAAGAAACTTTAAAGGTAGGCGGAACCATCCGGACGATCATGATTTCATATAAATATAGCGGCTTTCGACAGAAAATATGCAATGGTTAATGCAACATTTCTTAATGAAGAAAGAATTGATAAATAATAGTGATTGGGTGGGCTCACAAAAGCCGATTTATCATTTTAAAATTTCTTATTGAAATTGATAATCCAAGTTTTGTATTACTTTAATAGGCTGAAAACTGTCGGCTGTAAGTAACAGAGTTTAGTAGATTCGAAATTTTCAAGATGATTTTTCGTCGATTTCAGTGCGTTTTGGCTGCCTCCGGGTTCATTATAACCAAACGAATAAGTTTGGGAGACATTTTTGGGAACTATGATGTCTAAATCGAAACTAGAAATGCCGAATCTGCATTTAAAGCCTACCAGTTAAAAAAAAAAAACGAGTAAACAAGCAAATTAGTGCATAGGTTCTTATATGATGTAAGTTATTTACTTACAAGAATAAGCATCTCTTTATGAATATGGATTCAAGTATTTACTTTTAGGCTGAACTGATACTTTTAAGTAAATGCTAATACCTGTAAGTACCGACTTACAAGTAGATACTAATTTTTATGAATATCACCCTAATATCCCCCAGCATTTAGATTATTTTACCTAGCATTTACAATAATTTCCATCAAAATGATTATTATTTACCTAGCAGTTAATTAGTACCCGATTTTTTGAACTTTTTCACGGACTTTTGGTTCGATTCACCTTGGGGTGCGTTTTCACCCTCCGACATGTGGTGGCGGACTTGGGTTCGATTTAAGAAGTAAAGGATGATGTTGTCAGTGGCAGGTGGCGCTGTTGGCGACATGAAATGCGATAGAGATGTGATCTGACAGCTTAAGACTTTTCTAATTTTATTATTTTTCTTTCAGATAGATTGTGTTTTTTTTCTTTTTCCCATCCGACTTATCTCGGAAATTTCGAAGACAACAATATTTCCATCGCAGCGTAAACAATAAACAACCCCACCCCCACCGCGCGCAAACGATAACATCTCCAAGTAATTTCCAAATGGTTTGTGTAATTTTCGTCTTCGTTCCCGTTCACTCGAAATTTCGTAAAAACGTAATTGCTAAAGTCGTAAAAAGTTGCGCCGCGGCGCAATTTATCCGATTCGCGCTCACTGCCGAAGAAACTGATGGATTTGTGATTTTATAGGAAACATCTATTCGAGATGTTGGACAATAAAACTGTACTCGATAAATCCTCTTTCGGACAAAAACCGACCGGAAATTCTTCCAGAGATGTTGCACTCGGCGGTATTGAATTGATAGTTTTAAAAATAATTATCGAAAATTCTCGAAAAGAAATCGCCGCTGACGCCACCAAACCTAATCTCCGGTTAATAAAGAATCTCGAAGGGAAATCAGTCCGGGATTAGGCGCGGAAAATACGCACCTGACCCCGATAAAGTGCAATCGGTTAATCGAAAAAGTCGGAATTAACAAGTTTTTGCAAAATGCGTCGGCTTTCAACTTTCGTCTTATTGGCGATAAAGAATCCTGAAGGAAAATCAATCGTGCGTTAGCGTGAGAAAACTTCCAAATAATTCGTTAGCCTCTTCGAAAAAATCTCCACGGTTTCATAATTAAAAGATACACGAGAGTAAGTTGATTAAAAAAATGAACTGCGAGACGTCGCGTCGTCTTTCAACCTTTTCGACTTTTTCATTTGTGATACAGGTTTTCTCGACATAATTTATGAAATAATAGGGTGCTGGCATGACAACTTGTCATTCTTGTAAGAACTCAGAAGAAAATGATTACTCAAACTTTATATTTATTCAAGTTGTACCTTTTTATTCAGCGACTGTCATTCAACACTCGGAAACGTTTTAATCGCTGCCAGCAAACAGTATTCTCAACTCAAATTAAAATTGGACGATTTAATATACGCACATTCTACAATACGTAACTTACTTCCACCCCAAATTCCGCTCGCGACACAATGGTTTTACAAAATCGCTCTTTCCAATTCAACAAAGTCATATACATCTTCACACCTTGATCTTTCTTTATATGTGTTATCCTCAAGACTTGGATCGTCCCTCCGTAATCATTGAATGAAACAGGCCTCTGCGCCTTTCTAGACCTCAAATTTACCTTGTGAAATTTATTAGAGTGTGACACGACTCGGGGTAAAAGCCAATAGTAGGCCATACTTTTCCGGGACTTTACCCCTAGTTACTCTAAAATTGAGCCTTTTTTGTAAAATCTCGACTTGTCAAAAGGTTTCATTTTGTATAATTCTACAAACTTCCATAAATCCAGTCAACTTCCCCGGAAGTCAGGGGCCTATTTATCACCAAATAAATTATGTTATAACTTTGCAGACTCATAAATTGAAGACAGCTTAATCATTCGACTGCAAGTTATATTTTGCAAATATGTTTAAACAGACTAAAGGATTCGAATGATGGAAAGATTTAAATACAAAATTGACGGAATATTGATTTATGGTCTGTTAAAAAACGATGAACATAAAAAGCACCATTAGCGATAATAATTTATTAACAGTGAAACATTACGGGAAATTATTATGGCGTGTTTTAAATAGCATTTGAACGACCAAAGAAGTTCTCAATTTTTATTATACTTCAAACAAGTTAATTATCTATAATACCAAATCGCAAGCAAAACTACAAGGTGATTCATGTGAAATTTGTCACTTGGCCTCACCTGACTAGAGGACTGAGCGCACACATGTTTTTTTTTTTTTTGGAATTGTATTTATTGAAAAGTGACAATTAAAACTTTAAAACACGAAAAGTTCAAAAGATTAATTTTATTGATATTAATATTATGTAATTCTGTTTGGTGTGAACATTAAAAAAGACAAAATTTCTATTGCCACTAAATTAAATTAAATATAATTGGATTAGTGGCTTTTTAATATTTTGAAGACTGACATTTATCGAACCTATGAATTCGTTATTAAGTTTATATTGAAGCTAGAAAAATCATAGTGATCACTGATACATTTTTTGTATAAAGCTAAAGAAGTGTAAGGTCACAAGTTTCTTAACATTGGTCAATGATCATACAGGATAACGCATGGGTGTGTAATTGGTCTATAGCTTTTTTGCTATTTGAAATATTGCCATGCCGTTTTCATTTTCCGTTAGATCTAGTCAAAGTTCATAAACTGAAAATATTTTTATTACTCACAGGGTGTTGTATATAGGGTGATGAACCAAAGTTTATATTTTTTAAATGGAACACCTTATTTGTTTTTGCACAATTAGGTTTCAAGTGGAAAAATGAATTTTATAAAACCAACTTGTGAAAAATTACTACGAAGTTGCCCATGAATATTTTCCGACAATTTTGCAACACAATAACTTATAATACTTTGTAGTTTTAGCAAATAGTCGACTTTTATTTGAGACACGCAAATTATACACAGGTGTGCCAAAACACACAAAGTTGAACAATTCATATTTTTTTAATGGAACACCATGTATTTGTTCACACGTATCGATAGCATTTTTCATGAGCTTTGTTAATTTATTTTGATATGCGGTGTGTAGCAAATTAAAAAAATATTTATGTATTTATTTTGTTAAGTCTTGATGAATGAAATTCATTTAAGTTATTAGGTAATAGTTGGATCACTAATGTAATTAGTGATTAATTACTACTAATTACTAATTAATTAATTAGTATAGAGGCTGATTCTTTTAGGGCCTATATTAAAAACTTTCTTACTTCTAGTATAGCTACTTATTTTATTTTATTATTTTTAAAATGACTGAACTTTGAAAGAAGCGATGCCATGAGGCGCCAACTTTGAAATTTGAAATAGTAACAACCTACTTTTATTGCATTTTTGAATGTGCCGTTTGAAACGAACTAAAATATACCTTAGTTGTTAGTACTTATCTGTCATAGCTTTTCACGTGTATCAATTTTTTGGGCAAATCTTTATTTGCAGGGGTTTATTTAAAACATTTCAGCTTTTAAACTCTTTAGAATACATGAATAATTCTTTTTGCATTTGATAACCAAAGATTCGGAGGGTCTTCTAAAATCTTCAGAATTGTCAACTGTCAAATTTTAAGGCTACTAAGATTTTTTGAAAATGATATCAAAAAATTATTATAACACAACTTTTTCAAATGGAATGACCCTATTTTTTCAATGGCAGCCAAAAATAATATCGATTTTTACAGACTTTTATCAACATTTTCTACATCTATCTCTTACAGTTTTTGAAATAATAAAATAAGTTTTTAGTTCGTTATTTTTATTTTTAATCGAGTATACTTCCGAAAAATATGATAAAGTTCTGTTATTAACTAAAAGAAATGTTTCAATTGTCCACCATTTTCATTGAATAAGTTCAAAATTAGATTTCAGACTGACTGAGTCACTTTACATAATTCACTAAATTATAATAAACTATAGTTAAATATTATAGTTTCACTGTTTATTCTTCATGAACCAGCTAAAAACTAAATAAAATGTTAAAGTTTGACAATATTGTAGAGTATTTTGAAAGGCCTACTTGATGAAAATTTTAAACTACAATCAATTTTGTAAAATCAGTAAGAGATAGGTAGAGGACGGGTTGATAAAAGTCACCATAAATGTCGATGTTCTTTTGATTGCCGTTAAGAAAATGGGTCGTTTTATTTGGAAAAACTGAGTTATAGCCGTTCTTGAATTTTGACAGTTGACAACTTTGAAAATTCTAGAAGGCTCCTCAAACTTTTGGTTATCGAATGCATAAAGAATTATTCACCTATCGCAAAGGGTTCAAGGAATGTATTATTCTAAACAAACCCCTGTATATGTCATATACATATATCTAAATTTATAACAGATAAGTACCAATAACTTGGTAAAGTTTACTCAGTTTGAAAAGGTGAATACAAAAATGCAATAAAATGTATGGTTATTATTTAAAATTTTAAAGGTGGCGCCAATTTCTCGTAGCTCCCAAAGTTCAGCCATTTTGAAAATAATTTAGTTAAACTCAGAATGGTCGACTTGGATCGTATATAAAATTTTAAAACTCTAGCTATATCAGAAGTTAAAAAGTTTTTAATGAACACCCTAAAAGAATCACTCTGTATATCAAGAAATAAATTACCATTTGACTTATCAGAGTTTAGGCTAACAACTTTTATTGTAATAAAACAAATTTTTATTTTAAAAACAGTTTTTAAAACGAATTAGATCTCTCGTGAAAACGTAGTAAGTATATATATGCAACACAATGTCTCCAAACTTTACCTAATTTTTGATATCTTTATCAATTAAAAAGAAAAGTAAAGAAAAACGATCATTAAAATGAGAAATGTACCTAATAATAATAATTGATTTTCTCCGTTTGTTCTCTTGAATAAACACAGCAGTTAATATTCCTCAATTTTTCCTTCCAGGTGACGTTATTAGTTTAAATTCGCGATAAGGTAACATTTCTTTTTGTTTTTCTTCTGTATTTTCCATATTTGAAAAAGTCATAAGTTCTAAAAATTTGATATTCTGTTACACTTTTAAAAATCACCTTTGATCATTTGCTGTTGCTTTTCTACAGTTTTAGTCTGATTTCCTGAATAAAAGTTTTTAAATTGTCTCCATCTCTTAAACTGACACGAAGGCGCACCATTCGCAATGTTTTCTAAAACATTTATTTTTTGAGCAACTGAGTTGCTGTTCGTTTTTTAACTGGATTTCAACTGTTTTTTCCTAGCAGATTGTCAAAAACTGCTTGAAGTGCTGAAGAAAAGGCTAGAGGCGACAAAGTTAGACACACACGTTTTGTCAAAATGTGACAAAACCGGTTTTTTCAGAGATAATAACAGAAGAAATTATAGGATCACTCTGTACAATTTGTTTTAAACCGGATTGAACTGATATTCTGCTGGTTCCTTTTTTCTATTTGTCTATAATTTACACCTTAACGGACAGTCAAAATAATGGTTGTATAAAATTATAGTTATTTATTGTATGTGTTTTAGAAAGCGTTTTATCTACGCAAGAATGTTTAATCACGAGGGCGACAGCCCGTGATAGGTCACTTTATATGCTTTATTGGTGAGGATAAAACTCCAATTATAATGTGATTGTAGATAAAAAATACTATTAACTATGATTTTTGAATTTAATATTTATTCAAAATTAAATAAAAGCAAAAAGTCGTGATATTCTCCAAGACTGGTATAGTTCCTCGGCAAGTTTTATGTTAAATCGTAAAGTCGATTTATTCCTGAATATAATGACAGTTCCAGAATCTGGTAAAGTTCGTTAAAAGAAACAATACAAAAATTTCCAAGACGTCTGTCGAAACGGCAGATTATTAAATATTAAAACTGGCCACTTTAAGTTATCTCAAACGTGAACTAAAAATGTATAAAACATGAGGAGCGATCAATGCTGAAGCCCCGGAAACATAAAGGAATATACCAGTTTTGAGGCAAAAATCACTGTGATGACACAGAGAATAAGGGATAATTCCATATCCGCACTTTCAGTTTCCACTGCTAATATAATTTTCGAATGAAGTGGACGTGGTATTGTCGGCAGCAACAAATTTAAATTAGATCAGAGTATGCATCAATGGGTTTGTTCAGTTGTTAAATTTAGTGTACGAAATGTGTTGCAATCACATCAAACGCCGGTCCTGCAACGGTAATCCAGCGAATTGAAAAAAATAATTAAAGGATAAATGTCAAAGCAGCGATTTTGGAATAATTTTCCGCGATTTCGTTTTAACAAAAAATGGTAGACGATAATAGCATAAAAATAAATTAAAAATGTTTAATTTTTTGTCGGTTTTGCTTGTCAGCTATAATCTGATTTTATACAAAATATGAAATCTTTGCAACTTCATTTTCTATTCAAATAATAGTCAAGACAATTGTTGTGACATTGTATTTTGTAAATAATTTTTGACTTGTTCTAGTTTTGAAAAAGATTCATCTGCAGAAACTACTGTCACAGATAAAGTTAGGAACAATCCAAACCTAATTATTTCTGCTGACTTCAGTATTCTTCTCGGTATTTAATTGACCATAATTTACGGTTTAACTTGTGAGATAAAATACATATTTAGTGAATTATAAGTTTTTATTATTTCTTTAGCTCTATAGATATTTTTAATTTTTTTAAATATTAATTTTTATCCCGGCGCCTCCACCATTTTTAACAAACTGAAAAAATTTATTCAATGATTATATGCTACTTATTAATTAAAACATTCATTTTATTTTATTCCATTCAAACGTTAACAAAGTTTAAATGTGAATATTTTTGAACAAATAAACTGGGATGTCGTTTTTGTACGCAAGATGAAATTCTTTACTCATTAATTTGAAACAGTTCATTGTCTGATTTATTCAATAAATTTTATTTACTAGCAAATGTTTATTTGACCGTATTTCTTGTTGTTCAATAATGATGCAATAAGTTATTAACAAATCATTTATACTAAAAAAAAGTATTTGCTTGTCTGAATTTGTTGAAAATTACTTGATTCGTTAAATTAGTTTTGAACGGGAAATCGCTTTTGTGTAAACTTTTTGGATGTTTCCCAATTTCTAGTTAATGTAGTGGTTGTATTATTTAGCTCAAAAAATGAGTATGAAGAAGCTTTATTTCTGTAGGCGCGTTGTTATTTAAAGTTCTGTGTCTTTTCTTTTAAACATTTAGATAAAAACAATTAAAAATACCGCTTCATCCATCCCCAATGTTTTTTCAAAGATTTAGCCTCCTTAATTTAGATTTTACTTTATTCTAATACGCTACTTTATTTTGAATTGAATAAGTGATTTTTTAGATCTCTTCTCCAAAGAGATTAAAAAAAAACAGGGTTATACCAGACTTTTTAGAAGCAATATTGTTGTCATGTCCACGAACAGGATGTTACAGGAAGTTAATAAAAGTGCAACTACAATTACACGTTTTTTTTCATTAATAGCTTTATTTAAACGCCATTACATTGACCGTGTTGTTAATTTTTCTCTTGCCTTTTAATTATGTAGTTTACGTATATCCAATCATTGAAATCTAAACCAAGGGCAGTTTGTTGTATTGAAAATAATATTATTGCTCTTAATACTGATGTATCAATTTTTGTGTACCTAATAGGAATCCGTAAAACTTACTTCCATTTTTTTTCAGGTATGGATCGTATGGTCTACAGAGTCCATTTGAAATAATAAAACACTTTTCGGAATCTGTCAAACTTGAGGTGTAACATCCACGGTTTGTAACATTTTCATTATCTACTTGTATCTTACTATTTTCAGAATTAAAACATATACGCGTAAATATAAATTTTAAAGCTATTATTCTAACTTCCAAATGTTTTGAATGAACTTTGGATCTGTGTTCTCGCGTTTTTCTATCAAAATATGAATAAAACAAAGTTTAAAAACCCGACACACCAAACCTTTTTGGTTTTTAAACTTTGTTTTATTTATTTTACACGCCAAGAAAATCCAACAAGGAGGATCAAATTATGAAAAATGAAGAACACGTGTTTTTTTAAGTTATAATTTTGAAAATTGGTAATTGGTTTTTCTGTTAAAAATGAAGAAAAGCGTTTTTTTGGATTTCTGGAAGTTCCATCCCCAAGGGGGGTAAATACAAAACTCTTATCATTAACCATTTCAGTTATAACCATGAAAAATAAAATTGGTAAAATAAAAAAAAGCATGTTTAGTTTAGGTTTGTTGGAAGCTTTACGTCCAATGAGGTTAAACGTAAAAATCCTTCATTCTTGAAGTTATCATTACGAAAATTTTTGGGTTTCTAGAAATTCCATTCCCAAAGGGGGTATTTTTGAAGCTATATCTATGAGAATTGATAATTGGGCTTTTGGTAAAAAATGGAAATGAAAATATATGTGTTTTAGAATTTTTTAAATTTACATTCAGAAGGGGGTTAAATATAGTGAATTAAAGTAAAAGTAACTTGGGTCTGTACTGGGTAACGGTTTCACAGTGAAATTATGTATTCCTACTTTTTATTTCTAGGTTTTCCTTTGTTTTTATGCGTTTCAAAATATGTAGTGAAACCGCGGGCAACTGTGAGTCCTTCATACTCGAATAATAATAGAGTTGAATAAATCTTTAACAAAGCTATTAAGACAAATTTGACAATACACAGAACAATGCATTCATAGAATAATTTTATAATTTTTTAACAGTTAAGCATTTCAAAAGCTGGTATTAATGTGATTCATTGCATCTTAAAAATTCAACAAAATACATCATACTTACCGTGTATGTAATACCTTTACGCACTACAGTAGAACTACAGTCTTACAGTTAATAACACAAATTTACATTTTTTTTTCTTTTGCCAATAGAAAATTAATACTGATTTTGTTTTTTGTTTACTCACTGGTCATTAAAATATATGTCACATTTGTCTATCACGTCTAGTTTATTCACCAATACTTATGAAACTTTGTTTAGTTTGTCATTCGTTGTTTCTGTGATAAACTAATTGTTAAAAATCTTATTTGCTTTAAAATGTCGTGAAGTGAATGTAGATTAAGCTCAAAACAACATTTGTTTTGTTTGTGAAAAAATTATCATAATAAAACCTGAAATGATGAACGTTCCCATCAAGATTTAATTGATAAACATTTTATTTATTTTAAAATATCATCAGATGAAGGTAAATTAAGCCCAAACAACTTTTTCTATGGTTGTATTTAAATGATCTAAACAAAATCTGGGAAGCTTAAGCGATGGACCTGGTGAACGTTTTCATCAAAATTTAAAGTTTAACGAAGAGACGAAGAGAGGTATTAATAAGGTTTTTGGGATAAAATTATGTTAGTCGATTACTACTAGTCTACATTAAGATAGACTGACCCTGATATTTCAAAAGATGAAGCACTCTGTGCCATTTTTTGTTTTTGCAAAAATTGTAAACTTTTATATTTTCTAATGAATATTAAAAAACTTGATGTTCAAAATTTTTTCGACTACATTATGAGACTTTTAGGGTTATGATTATTCTACCGATACACATTGGTTACAAGTATTGGTAAAAAACCTTGTAAACTAGTGTAAATTATAAATTATTATTACTTATTAATATACTGACAAAGCTAGAAATCTGTATCTTTCAGGAGGTTAAAATGTAAACTACAAAAACTTGGTTTTATTAGTGAAAGCAAATAATAATTACACGAGGTCTAATTTATTATTAACAATTATTATTAATTATTATTAATTATTATTAACATTTCTCCAAACTTACAAATATGTACTTATAATGACATGTGGGGGCTTCCGGGGAGTTAGCGCTCAACCTATTTACTTCATATAAATTACAAAAGCAGTTACAAATTACCTACAATCGACTTAAAAAATTTTAAAACTAACAAAGCATTTTTTAATAAGAAGGAGCATTTTTTCGTGCATTTTCTGAAAATTTGGAAGCTAACGTTACGTGTGATATTGGTCCAATTATATCGGCCAGGATTGGGGCCTGATGGGGCTATTACGTTAGTCTTGGCACACAACGAGCATAGGTGGGTTCAAGTCAGGTTTCGGAATGCCGGGAATAATAATTATGAAAATGATTGGTATTGGGTCGTCGAGAAGGGATGTGCGAGGGTCCCCTTTGGCCCGGCGGGATGTTTATGAAACGGAGGTGATCGGCGCAGCAAAACGACCGATTAAACGAGTAGGCAGAGAGGACGGGGGTTAATCCTTTAACGTCGGCATTGCCTGGAAGGCGGCACCGTAATTTTTTGATCGGATTACGTTCAACTTTCCACTTGGCGTTAATTACCGTAATTCATCCATTATGCTATGTAAATAATCAGTTAATTACCGCGGACGTTAAAACCCTAACTCCACGGAGATTTTTGACAGCACGCCTGGACCTAATCTAATAAAATCAAAATATATTCAAAGGCGGCAACGTCAGCAGCGCAATATTAATAATTTTAATGAGCCAATAAACCGACCTTTTGAGAAGCCCTAGCCAAAACCCGGTATTATCGACCGTTCCCCTGACGGAGGGGCGGAGGAGGTGTGCTGAACCGACCCTCCATTCGACCGAAAGTCTGACACCTAGAAGGAGTCACGCAGAGTCGAAACAAAACACTCCCTACAAGGATTAGAGATTGTCACTTGCTTTCAGATGAGTGGATCTTGCGAACAATAAAGTGCTCCTCGACAGCACAAACTTTGCCATTTTGAACGGGTCCGGGATTCCCCCAAATTACCACCACCGCGCCAAATTCGAATCATTCCGACACGTCGTTTTATCTCTAATGGGCTCTGATACAAATGATCTATGGGCAATTCCGACCATATTTTGTCTCGGGAATATTGGGGAATAAAAGGGGAGATGTACCATTTAGATTATAAATTAGCCACAAAATCGTTCTTTAATGCCCCTCGGATCTATGCAGGTTTCGGCTTGCTAATGCAAATTTTATTTTCAAATGGTTATCTTTGGTTAAGACCATGTGAAGGTTAGCAAACATTCATTATTAAAAGCTTTCATATAACTTGTTTTGTTGTCTGACTACTTTATAAGTATTATGCGATTACTGTTAACAGAACAAACTGAAATTTTACGTACACACCTGATCGTGACACTGCAGGAATATACAGGGTGTAACAATGACAGGGAACCAGAAATTTCTCAGTTCAAAATATAGCACAATTTACCTCTATACTATAGATGAACCCTTCAAAAGTTGGAGGGCTTCAAATTTCAAAAATTATTTTAGATTTTCTTTAATAACTTTTCAGTGGAATAATCGATTTCAATGAAATTTTGGTAAAAATATTTTTTCATCAGAACCAAATTTTTATACCGTTGCTTTTGTTTTTCCTTGTTTGTGAAGTACTCACAAATCAACAATAATTTAACACATTTTAAAGACTCATTTATGTTATACGTTAGACGAGTAGTGTAATACTTTTTTATTTGAAACACCCGTTCATTTTGAACAATTTTTGTAACTTATAAAATTTTTGTATGGGCCCCGGTTTTGGAGTAAAAAAATAATTTAAGAGGATGTGTGAAAATTTTAGATCTTTGTCAATTTGATATTATTGGGTTTTTAATTATTTTTTTAAATTTTGACTTTAGGTCATTTATGTACGTGTATGCTAAATAACAATAATGTAACTAGTTATTAATTTAAACCAAAAAAGCATTTTTTTTTCGCAAAATTGTAGATTTCTAAAATTCGAATTATTTCTACCCAACGCAACTAATAAAAATCTACACTTTCGTTATGGAAAAATTATCACTTACAATAATAGTGAGTAAAGTAATAATTAAATAATTAAATTGAATAATAATACTTGACGAACCTCCGAAATGTTGACACTTAACTTAACTTTACGTAAATTATTTTTTTATTTCAAAACCAGGCCCAATACAAAAATTTTATAAGATACAGAGAATGTTCAGAAATAAAAGGTCTTTCAAATAAAAAAATTATTACTCTATTCTGATAACGTATAACAAAAATATGTTCTAAAATGTGTTCAACAATTAAGTACTTTACAATAATATAAAATCAAAAGAAATAGCACCAAAACAAGTGGTTTTCATGACAAATTATTTATAGCAAATTTCATCAAAACCGATTATTTCATTTAGAAGTTACTAATAAAAAAATAATTTTTGAACTTTGGCGCTCTCTAACTTCTAAACGGTGCAAGGTGATATAGAGATAAGTTGGGTTGAATCGTTTTATTCCGACTTGGAGAATCTGTGGTTCCTTTTTGTCCCCATCTTTTTGTTACAGACTGTATATTATTGAGTTTAAATAAAAATTATTTAAAGATAATTAGCAATTGCTTTAAAAAATAATTAACAATATCATAGTTTGTAATTAAAGACGAAAATTAACCCAACGCCATTCGACAAAGCAAAAAAAATCCACAAGGTGGTTAGATTTGTAATAATAAAACGAAGACATTCTTTATTTTTAATTTAATTAATGTTTATTTATTTATTGCAAAGAAAAAGCAAATTCATAGGAAAAGATCAGTATACAGTAAAAACAACATAAAACAACAATAATTCTAAAAATTATACACAGAACCTGATTGTTTCCTTCAGACTGCCACACATTGTCAATTTTTTATTTAATACAGTAATGTTTGTGTGATTCAAGCCACCTCTAATCCGAACGCCCCAATTATATAAAATGGTTTCCATAATCCAAACGTTTGAATTCCGTAATCCGACAATCATAAAAGCTACATCCAAAAATGTAAAAAATATAGAGTGTTCTAATTAATGTTTGAAAATAATTTTAAGTAAGTCAGGGGGTTAGTATGTATGGCTTTCGTAATAAACTGATTAATGATTAAAGAGCAACAATGGATTTTTTCAAATTGCTCGGACATCATGTATGGTGTTTGCATAGTTAATTGGTCTTGTACGGTTATTATATGATGTTATTATATGATATATTATATGATATAAATACAATGTGTTTAAAAATGGTCGTTCATCAAGTCTCCTATGAAATTTGAACGTTATGTGCCGCTTAATTTATATTATAAATGCCGTCAAACTGACAGATCCGTCAAAATAATGCAAAAAGGCTTCGAATCCAAAAATGAAAGAATACACAATACAAATCACGGAAATATAAAACACAAATCAAGACAAACCCTACTCTTAAAACAACTTTGCGGAAAAATGCAAAACAGTTAATAAAAAGCTAATTCCAATATTTGACAAAGAAACTACAATAGTCATTTGGACGGAGCGGCACATTGAGTTTGAATTCCATAGTCAACTTGATGAACAATCATTTTTGAACACATTGTATCATTTATTATGCATTCCGTAATCTGAACGGGCTCTGCAAACTTTCTTTTCGAATTATTCAAACATTACTGTAGTACTAAATTCAAATTACAGGGTATGCGTAAATGCTCTAGCAAATTATTGAATATTTAGTTATTACTGCAGCATAAGTATTTTTCTCAGTAAGGGTAAGTTTGTTTTTTTTACGAAATAAAGCTCTTAAAAGTTAAGTTTTTGGTGCTTTTTGACCTTAGTTAACAGAAACGACAACTCTTGTTGGAAAAATCGCTAATAAATGATATCACCAGTTGATACATCTGTGTCAACAGATTATTTGACTTCAAAAATATTAGAAAGCTATGACAATAGACTTATGGGCTAATACTTGGGCGTTTTTTGGGACAGTGTTGAAATTTTGCATATACAAATAATTTCCGTGACATTATAAGATATTCATTTTGGTTAGTAACTAATTTAATGGAATCTAGGCAACAACACCATTCGATAGAGCATAAAAATTGCATATAAAAGTTTCATAATAAAATGTTAGAGACACACATAATTTTAGTGACCTTACAATAATATTTATTTCAATAATTATTGTATACCCTTAATTAGCAAGTTCTATTGTGAAATATGAAAACGGAACCCACTCTACTCAATACTATTATACTATTATTACTATTATTCGATACTATTGTTCGATACACAATAAAGTCTAAAAAAATTAAAACAATGTTTTTACAAGGTTTTTAGTATTTTGTTTTCTCCAATAATGTTACCTTCGCAACGCATTGCATCAAAATACAATCTTATCCAGAAAAACTGAATCTGTTGGCAAATAACACATTTGAAAATATTATGTTTGATCCTAATTTGTAACACTATAACCGGATTCGGTTTTCTTTGACGTTTATTTGACGTAGAACCACACAAAAGTGTTGAATTGTTGAACTCTATTGATATTCTTTAAAATTTAAATTCATTGTTGCCAACAGACTAGTATTTCTGGATCAGTCTGTATTATTAACAACACTAGTGCTGTAAAAAACTGCTTAAAACATGCCAAATGAAATGTGTTTAGTTTACAGCTTGTGATTTTAAGACTTATAAAAGCTCTGAAAGCGATCAAAATATTACGGTATTCCACAATTAAGACTTTGTTCTATCAATTTTTAATCTTTCAAATTTTCGGCTGTAGTATGTTTTTAAAGCATATACTTAATGAATTAAGTACTGTTCACTTTATTACGAATAAAAATGCAAATTTGTGAGCCCGTTGTACTTTCGACAGAAAAATCGCACTTGGGAGACTGTCGCACAACTTCCGAATAATTACTTTTCTCGTAATGTGCCCATTAAAACTTTTTCACTACCTAATAGCTTCGATCGTAATAATAAAAAAATCTCGTTTTATAACCCGACCGTAAAAGCAAAACTCAACAAAGAACAACACTGTTTATTGATATAAATATGTATTTTTTATTAAGTTAGAATTTTATCTCGTCGTAAAAAAGCTTCCCAGCAACAATAATGAGGGCTCATTGTCGCCCGATTATTAATCTAAATAGGGTTATCATCTGAATGGGTTGTTTTGTCCATTATTATCAATGGCATTTATGCCAGATTAAAAGAGATATTAACTTTGTACGAAGACCCCTGACCTAAATTTGAAGCAGGAATTTCACACAAAATACGCTTCGGGATTTTCCATCTTTTAATTCTTTTCAATACACCTCAAATGTACCATCTTTCAGAATCCCTTTCATGAACTCTAGTGGATGCACGAAAGCAACTTTGTATAAATGAATATTTTTGGCAAAGAGCGACTTTTTAGGTTGCTTCTCATTGCGAATAAGCAATAGTAAGCGATGAAAACTAACCAGTATGAAAGTTTGCGAACTTTTGCCGGATGGAAGTAAAGAATAATAATGTTTTCAACGCTAGTTATGCAACTTTTATTAGATAGTAAACTTCAGGATCATCGCAAGAACTGTTAGAACACTAACTAGATACTTGATGATTCTTTTGACAATAATCGCAACTCCAACAAACCTCACAAGAAGCGGCATAAATTAAACTTGGGTTTTATGTATTTTCTCTTTTTGCAAATAACTATTATCAAATACTCTTTTGTATTAAAATCTTATCTACAAAATATTAAAACTCTTTTCTAACTGCATTTCGAAGAGATTTGGATAAAATTACCTACATAGAAGGGCGATTTAAAGTTTCATTATTTATTTCTAAACTATTTTTTTAAGCTACCAATTTGTAAAGCTTAAATTTCTTCCTAGGTTTTAAAAGAGTTGGATATTGTGTTCTTTATTCTTTCATTAGTTCAAAGAGACACGCGCTATTTTCTGAAAATGTTACACAAACACAATAAAAATTGGAAATAACTGAGAAAACTACAAATTTCTACAAAAGATAGAAGGTGTTTAAGGTACACAAAAAGCTTCTTGTGCATAGTACATATAGTTTTTTTAACATTGGGAATTATTTTCTTGGAAACTATTTCAGAAATAATTTATTTTTATTATTGATCAAATTCTATTGAGATCACGACTGTTAGACAGCGTTGCCACATTATTTATTTAAATTTCGTTATTTATCAATAACTTTAATATAAAGATTGTTTTTACTTTTTTTACCTTTATACTATGTAAGTAATTCTCTACAACACACCATTGAGTTGGTGCGCCCGATAGAAGTAGTAGTCGTATTAAAGTTACAATTTATAGTAACAATTTTTGAAAACATACAAACGCAATCTAAATGAGTTTACAATATATTTTGACCTCATTCTTTCAGACTTTGAGTTTAGCCTAAAAAGGATTTTTTCTAATGAATGTGTTCCGAAGAAAGAAAAAAAAAGTTATGGTCACGCAATAATTTTGACTGATTAATTACAAAAAGCAAAAAAAAGAAAGAGAGAACGATATGATATGATATCTTTGTATTGAATTGATTTGTCTCAGAATGAAAAAACTTGGCAATGGAAATTGTCTTACCAGAACTGTAATAGGAATTGCTTCTTTCCGTCTATTTCTCAGAATATTTGCCCAGGTGTGCATATTATCTTTAAAACGCAAAAATTACTTTGGTTGCCAGAGATTTTCATTTAGTAGAACTAAATGATCTATTAATTAAACATCTATTTTACATGTTCTCCAAAATTAATTTTTTTGTGGAGCTGATAAAACTGGAACATCGTTAGAGGAGGTGTATAAAGCAAGCAATAGATTTTATTGAAAATCATATCGAAACCTGGTTAAAACTACCTTCGTATCAATGGAGGATAAGCCATTCTGTACTAGTAGTCTGTTGTACATAGATGCAAATTTATTACAAAATAATTATTGCCTACGAGTATAAAAAAGAAAGAAGAAATTTTAAAAACTTGCACAAATTACTTAATCTCTGAACTGCAATCGTTTGCCATGTTAAAAAAAATTCAACAAATTTTGTTTTTTTGGACCTAAAACTCAAACTATTACTTTTGATCGAATTAATCTACAGCGTGGTTTAAAAAGATGTTGCCAAACGTTAGGGTCTTATAGCTGTCATTAAGACAGACATTTTTTGCTTATAAATCTTTAGTCGCAAATGAGCCGTTTTGCCTCAGAAGCTATTTACATTTAAAGAGAATGTAAACATGCCTCTACTTATAACGAAGCAAAAAACAACGTTAGAGCAGCCGATGGTCCTTGTGCTAAGCATTTTCAAAATCGCCGACATCCTTGTCGAAGTACATTTTCGTTAATCAAAAATTTCCTAAGAGGTCAAGAGGAGAGGATTTTTTTTCTCTGGGGTACATCAAGTTTCTAATCTATGACCCCATGTAGCCACACAAAAGTAACTCTTAGACAGTGATGGCCGCATGTCCTTTCGTGCCGCAAGATCAGCAAATAACAAATGGTTCCAGAGGCAAAACGGCTCATTTGCGGATAGGGGTTAATAAGCAAAAAATGTCTGTCTTGATGACCGCTATAAAACCCTAACGTTTGGCAACATCTTTTTGAACCAGCCTGTATAATACGAACATTTAAATATAGTTCATTTTTTTAAATAATCAACTGTCATTGTCAAAATTCTGATAAAGACCAGACTGTATCACCCTAAAAGTTCATGTCCAACCACTTTTACATTACTCCAACTTTAAAAAATTACTATTTATGATAATGCCAACCTGACGGCTCTCAGACAGTTGATTATAAAAAAATATCGACTATACAAAGGAAAGTTAAAGGAGTTTATTGTTTGGCATTTTTTGTAATTAAAGTAACTATGAATACACGCCACCTGTGCTCCTGTTAAGAAGAAAATCATTTACCTACTAGCTAGCCTCTTTTGGGGGTGGAAGTAAAGCTAACGCAAAGTATACATGAATAAAAAATTGACCCGTTTGAGCGCTTTTGAGTAAATTGAGTCCAATTTTTAAGCTTGTGTTTTCGCACTCGTATTATTAGTAATTATTTGATTTTTTTATAAAAATCGTTAGCCAAAACGTTAGATACAAATTTTGTGTGTTAACAAATTTACAGCGTTGAGTTATTAACAAATTAATTTCGTCTTGCAAAAACATATAAGTTACCACACACGAATGTAAACAAACTTTGTCTACAGCTTCACGACCGTTCACGACAGAACTAAATTACAAATAATCATTTATTTTATTGAAAAATTAACTCACTAATAAATAAAAGACTTTCAATTGACCGTTAGTCGCTTTCTATTTTATTTTACGACATTTTTAACAGTACATCGCATCTTGCACCATTTATCGAGCACTTTCAAAAGCCAATAAAATTTTAAAATTGCTTTTTGGTGGCGCTACGGATTAGTTGGCCTCTCCAAACGCCACATTCACCATTTGTCTATTTTCACAGCATATTTAAAATAACAGTCCTACAACAGTAGCTAACACTTGCCAAGCACTTTCTGGGAATGCACCTAAATTTTACAATTTCACATTTGTTGCGGCTGCTGTTTCATTTACCCCTCAATTTTTACTTCTTTTTGTAGAATTTTTGCTTTAATAGGTATGTGACTTTATATACATTAATCAGCACTTGTGCTTATATGAAAAACTTTCAACTATTAAATAATATAGGTACTGGAAATTACAAAACTTGTGTGTGTAAAAGGCCAGAACACATCTTGGGTAATTTCATGCTAATTATACAAGGTGTCGGACAAACTCTTGAGTGGTGATAAAAGACGTTCAGATGTTTTTATGTTTTACACATAATTATTTTTAAATTTACTATCAAATTTTAGCAGTTTTTTGAATTAAAAGAAATTAAATTCAGCAAAAAAATCACAAGTTGCAAATCTGCCAACACTGGGAATTATTTCCTAGGAAACCGTTTCAAAAATAATTTATTCTTATTAACGATCAAATTCTATTGCGATCGCGGCTTTTAGACAACGTTATCACATAATTATTCATTTAAAATTTGTTATCTACCAATAACTTTAATACAAAGATTTTTTTACTATTTTTATCTTTAAATGGAAGCAGTTCTCTACCACACACCATTGAGTTGATGCGCCGGTTTTTGAGTACCCGGTATATATTTTTTAATTTGTTTTCTTTAGCAACAGTATCGATTGTTGCTCCTTTGTTTCCTATGATGTCGGAATTAATATATTTTTAAGTTTTTCTAATATTTAATAACTTTTTTTATTTTTTTCCCATAACTAAAGTCAAAAAAATATTATCTGAAGCTCCAAAAACTTAATTTAAAATTTTAAATTTGAATACTTATATAAAAGGCTGAAACAGTTTTTTGTCATAGGAACTTTTATTCATTTTGATGTCTTTTGTCACCTCCAGAGAGATTATACGACACTTTTGAATCATCGTGTATTAGTTATTATGGCGGACAACTTGAAAAGGATACAACAACTGTAAAACAAATAATTTTTAGATTTCCAGAGTTTTCTAAATTTGAAGATTTGATAAGTAATTTTAAATTCTTCTTTTAAATTCTTTTTAATTCTAAAGCATTAGAGGGAACTGTGTTACATGCACTTGCATAAACACTTCTTTCTTAGTTGTAAAAAACAATAATTAAATCTTCGCAGTATAGTTTTTTTTCAAAATCCTAGATAACGTTACATTGTTTCACATTCATTGCACAAATCAATCGTGCAATTGTTTACCATTATACTATTTCGATTTAAATGCAAAATTGCTAAAAGCTTAAACAAATACCGACAATCATTTAAAAAGCAGCAGCTTTGAGTGTTATTTTTAAATTTATGTAAAATGTTCGCTGACCTCTGAACAGTTTCGTGCTTTTGTCGGCTCGGCGAAGTAAAATTTTAATTTATTCTTCGATTTGAGCGTCTCCGATCCGCGATCCGGCATCCTGCGGAGTTTTTGATAAATAATAGCGCCAGCATAAAGAGACTGAATTAAAATCAAATTACAGACCACCGCCCTCCTTCTTCGACTCGCTGCTTTATAAAAATGGATTTATTTTCAAAAATACCTAATGATTACTGTGCAGTTATAAATAATAAAAGCCCCACTGCTTCTCTGACACTTATAATTTATAAAGTATTCTTATTATTGTTCTCCTTCTTCCACGTTAATGGCATTTCTTTGTTTGTAAATTGTCAGGCAATTTGCAGATAACCAATGCTTCTTTCAATTTAAAATGCAAAACAACGTCCCCGTTACATATTTGAGCATTTTTGCTCCGGAGTGAGCACAGACAGGCACACTTGAGTTTTTGCGTTTGATGCGCATATTGCAGATGTTATTTTCTTTTCGCTGAGTAATTAGAGGCGCCGTTTAATTGCTTTATTTGCGTTTGAATTTGATTGTATGGAAAAAGGCGGCAAGAAAGAGAGGTGGTGTAATTTAATCGAGAGCGCAATTTATTAGTAGCAACGTGTGAGTTTAATTAACATTGTGAGGCTGCAAGCTCAAGTACAACAAATTAATTGCGTTAACTGTCGCTTTTAAATGAGTATTGGGTGGAAGCTTTTAAGCCCCGTGCACGCGGCTTCCAATTACATGATGAGGAGATAAGTAAAATTACCTGCCAAAATTATACTTTTATATAAATGTAAATTTGGCCCTAATTTATTGGTATTTACCCTGGCGCAGAAAAGCTGTTAGTCGGAAATGAAAGTAACGTCTTGGAGGCATTCGTACGACTTAAGATAAACATTATGCGGCGTTTGAATACGTTAAGTAAATTACGTGCAGAAGCCCTAAGTCAATACCGAGCCATCTTTCGACATCTGAAAGGCAAACAATCAAAAAAATTCAGACGATGACTTTTAGTTTGTAAGTTGCGCCATATTGATTTTCAATTTAGTTGCATTAATATTTCGCTTGGAGAGTTAAGTGAAGTGTGTATTTAGAGGGAACTTCCAGTCATTATTATTGATGGGGTTGGCACCCTTGTAGCAGTGCTGCCGCCCTTGCAAAAGTCATTCCTTATTTATCGGGATGAACGAGATACGCCAGCCGAGAGAAATTGCGAAACAACCTGAAAAAACGGAAACAGAAATTTAGACGAGTGTGATGCTTTCTCATCTCAAAACCACTATTTATTTCGTTCTCTATCTTCCCCTAATACCTGGATTGCTAGATTGACGATCGACGAATGTGCACACTGGGAAATGATCATAATCCGGCCCAATCCAGGGCCGGACTGCCTCGAAAAAGAAGTGGCTCATAGGAAAAAATGGCTTTTGAATCTAGTTTTTGGTGTAGTTTAGAAATTATTTTTGTCCGAGTTAAATGTATAGCTTAGCAGTTAATAATTATAATAATTTTATGTTATTATTTTGATTAATAAAAGTACATAATGGTTAATGAATAAAACTAACGTGTTTTTCATTAAAAAAAAGATATGTGTGCCATCTTTTTCGATGGAGGTTGTACAATGTGTTTTTAAATGATTCTCATCTAGCCGTCTGTGAATTTCCCATGTAAAAGCAGAAATGCCGCTTTATAGAATTAATGACAGGCATTTAGACACAGAATATTACCGTTCTCCATTTATTAAGTCTCTAATACGGAAATAGGCTTCGACAATAAAAGTGTTTTCTGACACAGTATAAAAATTAAGTTGCATTTTGACGAAATTTTTCAAAGAAATTAATTGATAATTTGTGAATTCCACGGCAGAGCGGCACACATTTGTTTACAAATAAACCAATAACTATTTTTGTCAAAAAAACGCAGTAACGATTCGAATTTGTATTTTAGTTTAGAAGTCTGATTTTGTCGAATATGTGAAATTTGTCTGTTTAGAAAAAGGATTCTCATATTAGCAAAAAAGCAAAAAAAATGTTAAAAATAACCAACCGCTCTATTGATAATTTTTTTTTCAATAATATAAAATAAAAAATAAGCATAACAAACTAATCAGAAACAAAATAACAGTTTTTTGTAACGCAAATTAACATTTTTTTGTCAAAATAAAAAAAAATTAAAAATCTTTAAGTTTTATATTTACAACAGAGGACACAGAAAAACTGTTTTGAGTTAAATAAATAATTTACAGCGCATTTCGAAGTTTGTTTAGTTTTTATTCTAAATCTTACAGTTTTCTAAAACAAAAAAATTGCAAAAATACCTATATCCCATTTCAGTATATAGTAGAATTGCAACAGCCCATTAAATTTTTCGGGGTGAAAAATAAAGCACAAATTAAGAGTTTCTGTAAAAGAAAAGAATTCTGTGTTAAATTAAATCCCAGCGACACGTTTTGAGCTAAGAAAACCCACCAGAAACCTTCAATTTGTGCTCAATTTTACTCCAAAAAATTCAACTGCGCTGTTGCAAAATTCTACTATGAATTGACATGATATATACATATATACAATTGAACCTTTTTTTAGTTTGTAAACGCCGATCACTTTTAAAAGTCAGGCACTTTTAAGATCGGCAACTTTGGATAGAAAGGAGGGATAATTTTTGATTTTTTATTCTCTTAATTATTAAAAAACAATTATGTTGACACACTCCCATATAAAATGATCCGGGGACTCAATTGGCGTCGAGAAAATCGGCAAATCTTGATAGTTTTCAAGTCTATTTTTATTGTTAGTCGCAGGACAATGATCCTTTTTTAAACGACAGATAAATACTTACAAAAGATTTCCAGTTACGAGTATAAATAAGTAAGCTCATTATGTCTAACGCTAATAATTCTAAAGTCATAACCGGATAAACGCTTTGGGTAAATATCGACCACATTCTTGACAAAAATCGGAGAAATCAAATATTTTATAACTGAACCAAATCACGTTTTCTTGCACTTTTAAGGATTCTTTAGGGTTCTAAACACATACAAAAGTGCATATTATCTAATTCTAAAAGTACACACATTTATGAGTTGAACCTTGATGTTATCAAATCAGTTAAACGCTTTTCTCGTAAATCTCTCCAAAAATGCATTAATGAAAACTAAACTATTTCCCAGTTTTCTAAAAAATATTTATATGTAACTCTAATTATTATTAAAGACCACCTTTATTGCTGCCAATCATATCAAAATATTTGTGTAAATAAGATATTAGTGACTCAAATCACGAATACAGTAGTTTATTTACCTACATATCACTTTGGCATTAGGAAAAATAGGTTTGACGCAGTGCTTAAACTTGCTTTTGAAATCAAACTGTATTAGAACTTTATTTTTCGAACTTTTCTTATTCTTCCTTTTCTTTGGCTTTGACGCTGTCTGTACAGATGTAATTGTATCCCAAGGATTTATACTGGGGCCATTGCTTTCCAAATTTCTTATAAGCATTGGCAACTTATTTTACCTGTTTTATATTTTATCGGAAATTCAAAATATCGTTCGTTCTTTACCAATGTTTTTTTCAAAATTTTCTGTGATGAGAAATAAGCGTGGTAATCGCCTCTCATCATACAATCCTCTTATCACTGAACCCTCTTAATCTCTAAAAACTTGACAGATATTTAAACATTTTTCACACATCTTTGACAAAATCAAAAATTAACTATTTTCTCGACTAATTTATGTTCTACATTTTGTCTTGAACTTCGCGAAAGCTCTAAGAAATTTTGATAAACTCTGACAGTGTCACCTAAATGTCAAAAACATTTCTTCTTTCAAGCCTATACAAAGAACAAATCCATTACACTTTATAAAAAATATAATACACATTATTACAGTTTTCAATAAAAATAAGGATAGTCGCAAAGTTTATTAAATGGTAATAAAATAATCTGTTAAAAATATTCTGTTTAATATACCATTTTAATATACCTTAAGTTAACCATTAACAAAATCTGGCGTCTAGGTATTAGCGCGTATTTTATAACTTTTTTAAACAATATAAATTATTACAGAAGTATTTAATTTGTATCAAAAATTTATTAATCTTATTAAAAAAATATATATTATTGCTAATTAAAATAAATCATTATTTTTATTGGAAAAAACGTACTAGACAAATTTTAATAAACAGTTTTTTCCGTGTATTAAAAATTGGTTGTGACAATAAATTGCATCTGAATAAAAATAATACTATTTAAATTTGTTTCACTTTAGTGCTTCTGACAAAGAGAGTACTACATAGTTTCTTGCTAGTTCAAAAAAAAAATGTTTTAACTCTTTAAACATCTTAACATTTTTTAGTTTATATATTTTTAGATTCTTGAATGTTTTGTTAAGCGTATTGATTTATTTAACAACGCGGAGTCATAAATTTGGCCATTTATTATTTCGTGTAAGTAAAATCTAGGTTTAGATTCAGTTACTACCATATAAAATTTTAGTGTACTGTACTGCTTATAAATGTCTGGAAATAAATCGGGATGTGTATTTTTAAATGAAATAAAAAGGTTTTAACCAAAAAATGTTTTTTCATTTTCGACGAATATTTAAAATATGATTTTAGTGAAATGGTTCGTCACATCTTAGCATTCATTTGCTTCTATAAATCATTACTGTATTATATTTATTATTGATTTTGTGTATTTTCAGTCCTGTAGTGTGGTACCTATAAACATCATAATTTATTGTAGATCGTGGCGGCCCTTTGAGGCTTGATCAGACCCAGTTCGGTCCTGGCCGAATCGACGACATATTCCGATCTGCCACCGAAAGTTTCAATTACACCGCCCCCCGCCAGCATTCAACACCTCACCACATGCCTCCGATAAAGAATTTTCGGTTTTTTTCATTTCCTTTTTCTTCGCATTGTGCAAACCCCAAACCTTCATATTTCCACGTCTTATTTCATATTCACCTCCACCTTTTTAACACTGCTCAATGGCTAACATGCAATGTTGGGGAACATCCATCATAGAAATAAAAAACACCACCACCACAAAGTGTGTGTGTGTGCTTTTGGCAAACAAGAACAAAGTGCAATGTTATTGATCTCGCACCGATGATAATCAGGATGTAAACTAGCTTTTTAATGACGGACTTTGACGGGACCTACCGTATACGCGTTGTAAAATGAATTTGTAATAGGATAACAACACCCTCTCTCTATTATTAACAATTGAGGACAATTGTAAGACCTGCCTCAAGGCATTCACCATTAACATAAATTGAACGAGACCATTCGCCCACTAATATAATCGTTACGGACAATGGAAGGCCCATCAGAAAAAGATCATTCAATTAATCCATGATACTCGATCTCCTCTTGTTCTATTCACCCCTCTGGTCGGCTAACACACCCTTTGTCTCTATCCAGTCGAATTATTAGACGAGTACATTCAATTCACTTACCCACACACAGGTGTAATTATTTTTCCAGCTAATCTAAGTCCGTATAAATAAATAAATGAAATCTGTATACACTAAAAATTAAAAGCAAAATTCTGTCCAGTTTATTGTTTCATGCTCACAACTGTTTTAACTTGTTACGACACATTTTTATTCCTTTTTTTCAATTTTTAATTTGCGGATAATTTTTTCCATTTTTTTCGTCATTATATATTTTTATTTTTCAAAGTTTATTTTCAAATATTTTTATAAAATGTATACAGTAGAACCTCGATTATCCTAAAAAGGTGACTTCAGGTTTCAAAACTTCGTGCAAAATCAGCATTGTGTTTCACAATTCTTTCTCATTTAATTTTTTTAACTTCAATTTTTTTTTAAACATGGCTACGTGAAACAAGTATCGATCCAAGTTTTAAATCTCCTTTTTGTAGCCTTTACTAATACCTTGGCGCAAAAGAAAATTTAAAAGATAGTTTTAATTGTGAATTTCGATTATACGTTTCAAGTCGTTTTAAAGCTTTGTGTTTTGCAATTCTTTTTTTAGGAGTTTTTGATTTTATAAAATAATTACAATAGAACTTCGATTATCCGTGTTTTTAGGGGATGTTGGTGCACCACTTCAGGTTTCAAAACTTTGTGCAAAATCAAACTTTTCAATTTCGATTAACTGTTTCAAATCGTTTTAAAATCAGCTTTGTACTTCACAATTCGTTCTTTAGGAGTTTTTGATTTTATAAAATATATACAGTAGAACCACGATTATCTGTATTTTTAGGTGATGTCCGTGCACCAGTTCAGGTTTGTAATTTGTTTGAATTTTTGGCGTTTTATTCTTCTTTCAATTATCCGTGTTTTTTATTATCTGGCCGGACAAGGCTTTACTGTATACACAGTTTGCCCAAAAATTATGGAATAAAGAAGTTTTGTCTCAATTATACACATTTTCAAAACACACCGACATTCTTCCTAATATGACTGAAGAAACTGTTTTTGAAGTTGACTGAGACTATTTATTGTATTGGGTGATTTTTTTATTTGTAACATTGCTATTTGTATCATACTACTTGGAGAGGAAAAGTTAGACTTTATGTGTTGAGTTCATAACCAGTTCGGAAGATCTTTACTCACCTAAAATCCATTTTATGTAGACTATTCATTGTAATTTTAAATCATACTCCTTAACAAAAATAATTATGGTAGGTTGCTATTCATAATATTTTTAATACTATATAATTTAAAAACTAAAAGCTATTTTGAAAAATTTGGTTTCTGCCTCTCAGAACATAAATTTGAAAATCCGTGTCATTTAAAAATAAAATGAGAAAAATCTCATTTTTTGGTCATTTTATTAAGAAATGAAACGTACTTTTTTGATCATTTTTTTAAGATCTTCTATACAGGGTGAGTCATTGATATGAGCATGCTGGATTGCTCCTGCAATGTCAAAGATATCGAAATAAAGTAAATGGCATTGCAAATGGGAAGTTAAAGTGTACGTTTTAAAATTATTTTGCCATATACAGGGTAATTCATTTTTACTGTGCAGCCTTTAACATAGTTTTTTAATGGCATTCCCTGTATATTCGTACATATTTAAATTTGCTCCTTTTTTAGGCTGTATAAATTAGTTTAGTTTTTTCAATTTATTTTAACCGTTTAGAAATTATTTACTTTTTTTCTACAATTTAGTGTGCCTGTAGACACATTATTAAAAAATCGCAGTACCCTTTCATTTTTATTTAATGATTTCTTATCAAAATTAAAGTTATATCTCGATGAGATGTGTTATACAATTTACATGAAAAATTAATTTTCACAACAAAATTAAAACGTCACGCACAAAAAACACCAGTCTTATGTTCTTATGTCAGAATGTATTGTTTTACATGGCACACTACGTTGGTATCCAAGGGATTTTATGTGCATTTTTTAGATAAACCGAGTCATCTCCGAAACTATCAACTTTTGGAAGAAAATTAAAGAGATGAAAAAGATGTAAAATGAGATGCTGAATAATACTTAATAATAAAATACAAAGGTTGCTCTTTGAAAAAATTAAGTTAAGGTTCTTCAAAGTTTACCAAAATGAATGTGTCACAGCATGGTAATGCTACAATACAGATGGACAGTCTTGTCGCCGAAAGATACCTCTGAGAGTTGTTTACCCACAGACAACATCGCAACTCAATATCTTGAAAATCAAGCGCACTGCGATTTTTTAATTATGTGCCTACAGACGTACAAAATTGTAGAAAAAATTAAATAACTTCTGAATGGTTAAAGCAAATTGCAAAAACTAAACTGATTTATAAAGCGTAAAAAAGTGCACATTTAAATATGTACAAATATACAGGGGGTGCCAATTAGAAAAATATAATTTAAAGGCTGTACTGTAAAAATGAAACACTTTGTATAGATAGAGCAAAATAATTTTAGAACGTGCACTTTGACTTGCCATTTGCAGTGATATTTGATTCATTTCGATATCTTTGACAGTGTAGGTGCAATCAAGCACACCCGTATCAATGACTCACCCTGTATAACTTGTTTAATATATGACTGTATTTTTTCAAAACATTTAAACCGTGGGTTTTTCCATAAAAATATTAAAATTATTAATCTATTTAACCCGTTAAAACTTAATACAATAATTACAATAACGAGATATGACATCCTATTGTAAAAAAACGAATTAAGGTATCATGTTTCTTAAAAAGTGAGTTTCAAATTTCTGCATTAGTACAGCCGCTTGGACAGTGTACTCAGTATAGTTCTCCCTTAATAGAAAATGGCAACAGCGTATTTAAATTTTTTGGAGTGAAATAGAGTACAAAATTGAGAATTTCCGTAGAAGAAATGAATAGTGGTAAACTAAATCTCAACGACAAGAAAACTCACCAATTCAAAGAGAAAACTAATTTTAAAATGTACTTAAATAGTTGTTGTTTTATAGGTTAGAAGCAATAATTTTCCTCTATACCTTTCGTATTTATGGTACTATTTCTATGTGCTAGTTAGTACTTTAACAGTAAGACATTTCCTATCTAAAGGTTGGTTTGTACGTGACTCTAATATTTTAATTTAAGCTGAAGATGTTGGTAGTTACTAATGGAGCATGTCCTTTTTATAATTTTTAACATTTCTAATGAAATTGACCGTCCACTCGGTTGTCATTGCCTAAATTTTCGATGTTTGGGTTTTGTTGTTATTGACGTAACTCATTTGTGAAAAACGTTTTATGATAAAATAACCATTTGCCGAATTTTTCGATTTCTTATAGTCGCTCTTCCATTTGTACTTTTACAACTAGCTAAAATGCAAACTATTCCCGGCGTTTAAAATTGATGGTGTGATATTATTCCTCTTGCTTGAGCAAAAATACACATCCAACTTATAGAACTTTATTGTTATTTTCCGCATAAAAAGAAAAGCAGTTAGGTTTTTGTGCCCTAAACGAGTTTTTCTTCGATCAGTTAGTTTTCAACTCCATTACTATTATACGAAATTTTCCAGACTGTTCTGTTCCCATTTTCCTTTATTAAGACCTTTTAAATTAATCCCTGCAGGCACTCCGGATTCCGAGATTTTTTGTCTATCTGTGGGGCTTCGCAAATGAATCATCTCTTGAAACATTACACGATTAATTGCTATTTATGAAGCCGGCCACATTTTTAATTGTTTCTTTGTTGCGACCAAGCAAACGCGAACCTTGCCTTTTAATGAACACTACCAAGTTGTTGCCACCGTTAGGCAAAGTTTGCGCCATCAAAATGATTTCAAATTAAAATCAGTCGTAATTAGAGAGTTTGTGAGAAAACAATAAGTCGCGATTTTTTCAGCTCCCCTCCGGTGCCAATTTGCTCCCTTCCGTTCTTTTGCCCAACTTTTAGCATTCGGAATTTATATCCATAAATTTCGGGGAGGTAATATCGACTACATATCTATCAGTTTGATCAAATTGAATCCGATTACATGTTACATTCTCGTTCGTTGCCTCAAGCATATTTCCAATATTCCATACTCTCAAATTTACGTAATTGATAAAATTCTGTTTTTCGTTCGTGCCTAATCCACCCCGACATGTTCGCGAGATTTGAGCCCCCTTCTCAGTTTCCCCTTGATCCAATCAGAGATACAGAAAACTGGCCACAATGCAATCGCAGGTACCAGACGACAATAACCCATGTATAAAAAAATCGGGCCTTGAAGCGGAAAATTCTAAACATATTTCATATCCAACCCTATTGGAAGTGGAGCTGACGCCGGGCTCGGATTTACGGCCTTACGCTCCGGCAAACACGCCGTAAGAAATTATTAGATGATTATTATTTCTATAACTGCACTTAAACCGCTGCTGAACTACAAACAGAATCCGTTATTTGCCTTTTGAAACGAGCCGACCCTCTTCACGGGGGATGAAATATCCTCGAATTTTAAGAAACGAGCGCAGGGAGTCTAATTAAAGCGACCGCACTGCACTACTCCACCCTCTACTTTTTCCACTGCCAAACAAACCAATCCGAATCAAAACTAAAATATCGCTGGCCATTATTCAATTAACCCCGGGCTTTGTGCCGCCTCGTTTTGTTCGACACGATTTTTTTGTTGCGATCGCAGAGAAATGGGGTCGTTTATAATCGGAAATAATAATTACACTACCTAGAAATCCTACCCGTTTATTACGCCCAATATGTGTACCACTCCACAATCAACAAAAACGGTATTCACTACAGTTCGCTCTTTTTGTCTCCAATCATTTATGTATGAAGCAAATTAAATAACGTTTGCTTAGGGAAATATCAGTTGCCGCTAATGAAGCGTTTCTCAAAAGGGGAGTATTTACTACTTATATTTTATTCTCTTTTATGTTTGGAACTGACCTTCAGGATACAAGTCCTTGGAGTTATCGATGGAAAGTTTACCAATGTTATCAGATTTAAAAATACTGTGAAATTGCTGATTACATCAGTGTTACTAAGTTGCCGGAGCCAATACTTTTTTCTTGTATTAATTTAGCAAAGGTCTGGTCTCTGCATGTTAGCTTTTTCCCACAGAAAAATCCCACAGTTGTTCAGTCCTTTATTTTGCAAAAGTATTAAGTTTCTTGTTACGTAGGTATCAGTTTTAATATTGTTGCCCTCTCATCTGCTCAGCTGATTTCACAATGGATACCACAAATTGATGAATGATGAATGAATTTCAAATCTTGTTTACCACTTTGTAAAAAATTTAAACAGTACCCAACTTATTTTTGATTTCTAAAATAGCGAAAGAAAAAAATGTGTAGGCACCATGAAAATAAAAAAAATTAGAGGGGAAGTGATTTACCTCGGGCCTTTATTTTTAAAGAAATGTTAATTATGCCAGAATAACAATTTTAGAATAATTAGTAATTTGGTTATAAGGTTTGGTTAAATTAGTTAAAGCAAAAACAAACTACCAAATTAGAACACGATCTTTCGTTAAGAAAATCTCTTTAAAAATTAAAAATTTTACTTTTCTTGTTTATGTTTATTTAATTGTATGACTTGCTCAAATAACTTTTAGATATTTTCTCACATTTACTCTGTGTTGCACCTACTCTTCTATAGGTAGCCGCATTTTGTTAAATCGGTGATAATATAATTTTGATATTTCTCAAGGGTTGAATAAAAAGTTGTTCTGTAGTTAAGGTTCGAAGTTTATTAGTGTTTTCTGCTCAAGGAAAAGATTTTTCTAGTTCTTCTTATATGTAACGTTGGATCTTCTCCAACTCAACATGCAAAAGTAATAAATATTTGAATCCATGTGTAAAAGACTTTTTTCTCCCAAAGATCTTACCATTTTTACCGTTTCCAACAAACCTTTAATCTTTAATCTTTTAACCTTTAACCGAATTTACAATTATGTATCTTAAATTCGTTACTAAATTCTGTTTATTTATCTTAAAGTATCTTCCCAAATGCTGAGGTTTATACAAAAAAAAAACATCTTAAATTTTCTTGCAATATATTTTCTTTCATAATGCATTGCTTGCTTTTAACATTGGAAATGTAATCTAAGACTTGAAAAAGTTCGAATTTAAAACACGAAACAATGACATAGATTACATTTTTTCTTAAATGTTCAAATTATCCAAAAGCTATTTTAATATAACATGAGATCGAAAATAAACTAAATTAGAGCAGGCCATGCTTGCGGAATGTTAGCCACATGTCAAAAATTGACAGATCAGGATTTTTCAAAGATTGATTCCTAGCTTAATTTAAATTATTCCGAAATGGTTTTTACCTCCCAACAAAAAGCTTACATTGTGGAATGCTATTTTAACATGTGAAAAACAAATGAGGAATGGAAATATTTAATACTGGTGATTGATGCCTAGCAGAATTTCGGGAAAAATTTTGCTACGATTTTTTTAAACGATTATTTACTAACATAGAAACAGAATTTCTGGACACCTCCTAAGTTTCCTCTAGAATCCTTTGAAACAGAAAGTTTTGAAAAAAAATGGTTAAAATTATACTTCCCTTCCAAGGCTTGCTCTACTTCAGTACATTTTAAATCTCATGATATAAGCCAAATATGGATCCATACAAAACATATTTTTTGCATTATATCAAAGTTTTTGGTTTTAGGTCAGATTTTTTTCTCACCTTTTCATAAATTGTTTTTGAATAAGACCCCAGTTTCAGTCTTTTCTTTAATTTACTCTACTTGAGCTAAACGTCATTTTTCTTCACGTAAAAGGAGCAATTCTACAGTTAGAAGCAACATTTTTATATCTTTCAGAGTTTCCAAAAATCTGTCTGAATCAGAGGATTGGAGAACTGTTTTATGTCAATATTCTCATCACGGTATTTCTAATTTACAAGACGAAAAAGAAGTATATAATGATGTCAATAGCCATGATTTTTTGATTGTGTGGTTGTGTTTCATTATTCGTTTTTTCGTTTTTGCCCTTTGTTTGTAAAAAACCTTCTTAAAAGATGTTTCTTGTAGAAACAAATATATTTAACAGAGAATTAAACTTAAACCTCAGTTAAGCTAAAACAGCAACGCCAATCAGATACGCATTACCTTGACAACTAACTGAGACATAAATAAAAAATTCAGGCTGTTTTTTGTAAGCATTAATTGTTAACTTTATAAAATCAGATTATCATAGTTATTAATTATTATTATACTCGTTGAAAATCAAATGTCTCATCATTTTCGGAAATTTTTTACAAGCTATGCATGATACGTTATAATATACAATTCAACAGTTTCGAAATTTTATTTTTTTATTGGTAACATTTTAAGCCTTCTTTTTATTCTCAATCCTAGATTATAAACTTTAAAACACGTTTCCAATAGCAACGTATATTCACTATAACGACAGCCCTCGAAATTTAAGCTTGTGTTTTCGCACTCGTGTTATTAATAACTATATTCTGCATTACTTTCTAAATGTAGAGACCAAGAATTCTCGTTTTCGTGCTCTGCGTTTTAGATTTTCTTTCTACTACTTGTTTAATACAATTGCCTCTTAATTAATTGCTTTGAGTCTTTAGGTATAGACAAATTTAAAAAAAAGGCCGATAAGCAGTGATGAAATCTGAAAAATAGTATACAATTTTAAATTCGACGGCCTTTGGTATAACTCCTGTGCAGGTTCGTTCATATTGAAACAAAATTCTTACTTTGTTGTTTTAAGTTGAAATTAAAAAAATAAAGTTTTCTAGTTCATCACACTCGCTTTTATTCTGTATAAAGATAAAATAAATAAAGTAAATGACAGATTTAACTATTTAGGTTTAGTAGCTAATTTTAAAAACCGAACAGCCTGTAAACATATAGGTACGTGGAATCGTGGTTAACACCCGTCTGAACTTTCTCTCATTCACCTTCGTGGAGTATTTATAGACTAATTTGATTTTAACTGCTGTCTGTTGAGAATCCTGCATCTTACATAAAAACACACTTCATTTTACGGAACTCTAAATTCTAATTAACTGTTTGACAACGGTACCTGCCTGTCTTTCTCTTGTTTATCACTGATTTCATCATGTCCCCTAAGGGTAGCTAGAGTTTTTTAATCAGACGTGACAAAATTTTCTCATATCTCCTTTTTTATCTCGAACATAAATGACACAATTTATGAAGAGTTTTCACCTCACAACTGTATATAACCTCGATATCAGGGAACGTGGAGTTTCGCTTATTAATTTTTGGATCCTAATATGAAGTTGTTCTCTTGAATTATAACTCGGGCCGGCCATAGATCCTAATCTGCCGCTGTGGCCAAAATTACAAATTAAGGCCACTTACTGGTACGAAATTTATGAGTGTCTCATCGTAATCCGCGACTTGGGCCATTCGTCTAATCATTAGAGTAGGGATTTCGCCATTTCATATTCCTTTGAGGCAAATCATTTTTCGGAGTATATAGGGGGATTTTTTAAATACAATTTTAGATTTCTTTTCACAATTTTAATCATTTTATGTAATGGAATAAATAATAATATATTGCATTTCACTTTTTCTAATGTGGTTTGTGCTGTTTCCATCTAAGTTTAATGTACCTTCAATATAAAATCCTCTATAGCCTATAATTATTGTGAGCCATTTGTTTCAAAACTATATTCCTACTTGTTTTGTTTTAACACTGACATTACCTAGTGACTAATGAACTATCTTCTTCGTAACTCAAACATTTTAAAAAATTCACTAAACCAAAAATTTGCATTTCTATGAGAAATTTAAAAAACTTCACTTTTAAATCTATGGTAACCACTGCCTTTCCAAAGAAATTCTAGTCTTTTGTTCAAGTTGAAAAACGCACCTCAAGAATTCCGGGTGTAATGTTTCGGTCAATTTTTCAAAATTGTAGTTTCTGGTTTGGAATCCATTTAGGATAGTTTAGGATAAGATGGAAGTCCAGTAGATACTCTTTTTTCTATAAGCTGTCTTACTCAAAAAATGGCAATAGAAAAACAGGAAAAGTACTGTTTTAAGAAGTTTTGTATGTTTTTTATGGTAATGGAAATCTTAAGGGCAGTTACTTCTTCGATAAAATAAATTCTAAACAATTAACTATATAAGATATGTGGAAAAACCGATGGAAGATTTTGAGGAGTGATTGCCTAGGCCATAGATTCCTAAGTTAATTTAAAAAAAGTTTCTATAGAATTATGGCTGGAAATGCTTTTTGATTTTTTTACTAATAAAACGTGGAAATGGAGACAGAACTGAAAGAAGTGATGAGGCAGCGCAGAAACAGAAAGAAGGTAAATAATAAAGAGGTGAGAAAAGATAGTAGAAGTAGGAGTTCACAAAGAAAAGTGAATGGAAGACGAGAAGACTGGACAAAGAAGAAAGATACGCAAACCAAAAGGGAAGGAAAAAAGGCAGAAGATAGAAGATAGAGGTTAAAAAAGACAAATGTTAGAGGATTTTGAAATCCCTTTCTAGTAGAGAATAATAATAAATAATAATAATAAAATAATATAGGTGAGAGAGAATAAAAGCTAAACTGAAAAGGAAAAACAGAAAGAGGCTCGGAAACTGACTAGGAAACAAGACAGAAGAAAAATTTCCGGACATACTTCAACCAAAGTAATCACCTCCAGTTTAGTACTTTTTATTGAATATTTTCTTGAAGTATCTTTTAGTCGATATTTGTTTTATGTTTTTTTGTTTGTTTGAAATTGTAATTTCTGTGTTGCTCTTTATTAATATTTTTTCGTTGACCATTTATTAATTTCGATATTAATGAATTATTTTATTAAAAAAAAGATGTATTAATAGACGTCATTAATGCACTCTTTTCTATTAAGTAACTGTTTTTGGGATTTTGACGTTTTGATCATATTAGTTAATTACAATTATACACTTTTTCACAATAGCGACCTTTTTTGGTATAACTCGCATGTCATTTTTTCAATGGTAACTACGTTTTTATAACAAACATAATTTTTACTTGAGATTGAAAATGTATGGAGTTAGCGTTATTCTCTTCTGGTAGCATAGTCTTTGTGGAAAAGTGAATGGAAAGTAGTGAAAATTTAAAAAATGGTCTACCTCGAGGACAAGGATGAAGAAACATGGGATGAAGGTATTTTATAAGTCTCAACTTTATGGATGCGATGAAAAAGATAAAATTGATTTCATTTGTAATTAATTTCTACTTTTGTCACAAAAAAAGAGTTTACGGTCAACGAAAAAATATTGTCATAAACTCGTTTGTTAATGAGGGATTATTAAACTTAACTATTAAAGGCACTCACTCGCTATCGTTCGTTCGTGCTTTAAACAATTTTGTTTATGAATCGCCTTCATTAACAACATTAAATAGCTATAATTTAAATTTGCGAACTTTGACGTTTCCCAATATTTTCAAAACGGGTGTAGTTTTCGACAGTATCTACAAGTGTAAAAATATGTTTATGAAAAAAGATCAACTGTTACAAATTTGGTGTATTTTACTCAGTTTATATTCAATGCTTATTAATTTTTTGTATAACTTTATAAATACTTGCATAGACTGTTCTTTGGGCATTGAATATTATGTTAAATTTTTTGTTCCGCGTTTAAACTCTATTCAGTTTCGAGTAGGACCAACTTAACGGATAAATCTCCTCAATCTCATGAATGACTAATTTATTTAATAGAGTATGTAAAGACTGTGATATTAAAACTGTGGTTCCTTGGCCAGAAATTGAATCTTCTATTAATTTCTTTTTTATCCTAAGTGTGTAATCTTACTGTAAATGGGTTTTGCTTTCCTGATGTAAATAAAGTCGTTATTATAATTTTTTTAAACGGGCCATTTTGGATGTCTCCGAAAATAAATGAAAAAGAAAAACTTGGGACACGTCAATTTCTGTTGACAAGGGAACATTTTGGTGTACTTCTAAAAGTGTTGCACTGAAATACTAACAACCCCATAAAAATTTTGTTAAATAACATGACCCTTACCTTAGCTATCTTTCTTTTAAGTTCTGATTATTAAAGTTACATGTACTTACTTTTTACTAGTGGTTCTACTAATGTTGTAATTTTTATTTAACAACTGAAAATAAACGAAATTTTTACGTGTTCTACGAAACACATTTTGAGTCGAAATTTAAAAAACCGATCTACAGGAGGTGTTCAAAATAATCACCATTTCTCCAAATTTTTTAAATTCTTGCCGTATATTTTACTTCTAGGAATTGTTCTTCTTAACAATAACTGGTTGTTCCAAATAATTTGAGTTTTCTGGTGGTGTTTTAAAGATTATACAGTCTGTGCCATCTAAACCTCATATTAAACTAATAAAAGTTCTTATATTTGAATGTTGGTACTCAGCTATGATCCGCTGAGGTCTGCTCAATGAATACGTTTTCAATATGGCGGCACTTCCGGTTATACTGGAAGTTACTATATTTTTTTTATAACTGAAAGCTATGTTTTTTACTGCGTTTTTGAATTAATTGAGTGATTTTAAGGAGTCTTTATCAGCTTTCCTTATACCTAAGTTTAACCGTTTTTGAGATATTTAATTTTTGAAAATTTTTGTATTTGCACCTGTCACGTAAAAAAATAACTTTCTTGGTTTTAGAGATTTCGAAATCATATTTAGAGAATTAAAAGAGAAAGCCTACATCTGTTCGCCGGTGGCTTCAAAATTGGAAACGGTGTTAACAAACCCAAAAATTTTAAGGTTAATTTTAGACAAGTTCAAGTACCCCTATCTTAATTTTTTCAAATGGAATGTCTCAATTTTTACTTTACTAAATGGTGGAGGATTTTTTTTTGCATCGATCTGTATTAGCATTCTCTATACCTATCTGTGATAATTTCCAAGTTATGTTATGGATAATTTTCCAAGTTTGTCTTATCTTTCAATCTTCCTGCACCTTTTGTTCTGATCTAGTGTCTTGGAACTTCAACTAATTTCTTTACGAATTTGTGGTTTATTTACTTGTGGTTCTTCAATTTGTATTCACTTGACAGAAATATTCCTGCATTTTTAGAGAACTAGTTGTTCTAGAACTAGGTCCGCATACTTTTAATAAAAACTCGTCGAAACTCAAAAAAAGGTTGCAGCTGACTTGCTGATTTAAAATATACCTTTCATATGGGGTGAGTGCTAAAATTTTCACGGACTTGTTTTTTTATTTCCTTATGCTATATCCAAGCTATATTCATATTTTGCACTCATTTGACCTAAAATGTTTAAATGAAAAACAAAAAGTTACTTTCATACGATTTTCTCAAGACCTCTCCAATAACAATTAAAACGGCTTCGTCCAAAGGAGGATTTCGACGTTGGACATTGTGATCATTGATGCACAACTTTAGATTGAACAGTCAGTTGCTGTAGGAGCGCAATGCCACTTCTTTTGATTAAAGGAGACGTCGTGCCATGTCACGGCGATAATTACAAATGCAGAGTCGAGGCAAATTGCTCATCCGGTTAAACATACTTTATCAATGGTAAAGTTGGTAAAGAGATTCATATTCCGCGGATGCAGTGTTCTAACCGTTCAAAAGATGTTGCGGATGCATCAGCAGTGAGTAACGAAAGCGCACACGTGTACTTGATGTGTTTGAAAACTTTGCGAATTGTTCGAAACTGTTTAATTCCCAAAAACAAACTATTAATTACGCGATCCTCAGCAGATTAAGGGATGGAAACGCGCGGCCGTCATTTATCCTTCAAAAATTGAAATTAATTAATTCGAAGGGGGTGGCAACAAATTTCGCCCTTTTTAATGATAATTGATGCAAGCCGCACTAACCCAGCGGGATGCATACCATGAAAGTAGGACGTGACTTCACTGATGAATTTATGGGCAAAAGCTCGGTTATTTAAATCCCAGTTGCGCGATTTAACCAGTGAATTAATAATAATATAGTTCGGGAAAAGTTTGCCTTTGCGATAGTTTTGTTTTGGACGCTGTTATTGTTTTGTGCTCGACTTCTGTGATGTTGATCAAATTGAAATTTAATTTCGGATAAAACACAGTTGTAAAATCATAAATTCGTGTTGGTTTTGCTGATTTATAAGCCGTAAATTTCGAATTAGACGCGATGAGAAAGCCCTATGTAAACACTCGATGGTGAATTGCAAGAGTAATTTAGTTCGAGTCGATAATTTTATCAACTAGAATTTTATACAAATAAGTTATATTCCTTCGGAATTGCTATTGGATTTGCCATCAGTTCGCCCGAAAAGGACAGATGGCGCCGTTTTAAAGGGTTGCCCCGATAGAGATCGCAGTTCGACACAAAGTAATATTTTAATGGATTTATATAATGGCATGATAAGTGAATGGAGTCTTTTGCATTGATAGTAATGGGTTTCTTTGATACTCTTAAAGAGCTAATTAGGCGGTAGCCATCAAATGTACTTAGTTTGAAATTCTCATAAAATTATACAAAAGAAGTTCTTTCTCCAAGAAAGAACTTCTCTTTGTTCCCTTTTATGAATATTTTAAGTTGTCTAGAGTGGCAGTGGAAGACATACAAACATCTATGACGTACTACCCGACACATAATTAACCACGTCCATTCAAAACCAACCCCAATCTCCACTTTTTTAAGACCTCCTAAAACTTATATGGAGTATAAAAATGATTGCTTCTGAAATGAAATAAAGCCGTAAAACTTTTAAAAACTTCACGAACACCGGGCGATAAATTTACATCGGAAACCTGTTCAGATGCATGCATATTTTACCCCGAAGCTTTTGGCTGAACGATTCTTCTCTGAAGCCACCTGCCTAATTATGTATTTATGATATTTGGTTATCAAAACACCGACAGGTGCTCATTTTCGAAGGACAGCTCAAATTTCATACAAAATTATAACGTGCCATCAAAAAAAGCCTCATCACCGTCCATTGTTATTTAAATTCGGTGGCATTTTAAGGAGCTTTTTGTGGCTTTAATTTAATGGAAATGTATACACACATACATGCGCTTATGAAATTTGGGAGCGGCAACTCTTACGCGCATGCAAATAATCACTCCAAATTACTCAAAATTGTTTTGAATTTGTATACCTATGTGTTGTACTCAATGACAAATTTTAACGTGGTTTAGTGAGTAATCGATTTTTTGTTCAGAAAGAAATAATTTAAGTTACAGTAGTATTTATTTTCAATGTGTTTTTCATAATAGAGAAATGTATTTATGCTGCAAAGAGACCTGGAGGACCGCCGTTGTGAAAAAGAAAAGAAAACCTTCGTACCTTTCCTTTCATGACCCGACTTAATTACGCACCAGACAAAATTAATATAAAGTTTAAGTCAACTTCTCCCAACTTCATCAGCATGCAAAATTTCCGTTAATACATTAGATTGTGCCGACTTTATCATAAGAGCTATATTAAATTCGTGTTTTGTATTTTAATAAAGTCGAAACAAATAGCCGTAATTCATAAATTTATGCCGCTGAAACGGGTTTTTGTGCTTGCGGTCGGAGGCCTATTCTGAAGCGAAGACTTCTCGATTGGGAAATATTTCATAGGGAACCGATACCAGCAGGACCGCTTTGGCGCTTTGATCACTAGACTCAGTTTTAATTAATTACTTCGTTTCGTTACCAACAAACGAACTTATAGGTTCTGCATAAATGCCGAACACAAAACCACAACAACAAATTTGCCCACCACATAAAACACAGCTCACATAAATTACAAACTTCCTTTTCCAAACTACATAAATTCTTCCGAAAATGAAAGTGAAGCTACAAAATCAAACTCGGATACCGCAACGATGCAACTTACAAATCTTACTGGTCTCTAAAGTTAGACCCTCAATCCTAATAGATTTGTGTGTAATTAATTAATTATGTTTATATTTCAAAGATCGTATATGCAACTGATTCAATTAATTATTTAAAAACAAACACAATATCATGTGGTAGTTTAATTAGTATTTTTGCTGAATATAAACAAATTTTAAAATTCCACTTTTAATTCATTCTGTATAGTTTTTTTAGAACATTTTATAAAAAAGTGCAATTTATATAACTTAATACCTATGTCAGCATATCTGCACATCGATACTATATTAACAAAACTCACCAAGAACAACTTTTCTGTACACCAGCTCTACTGAAAATAAGTCATTGTTATACGAAGTACGGTGTTTGATATACAAGGCATCATTATACAAGCTTATTCTTTTAAGGCCCACATTACAAACATTTTAACTTTTAATATAGGTAGAGCTTTAAAATTATCTAAACGATTCAAATCAACCCTTCTCAGTTCAACTAAATTATTTTTAACATGGCTGAACTTTCGGAACTATGAAAAATTGGCGCCAACTTGTACTAACAATGTACCCTCGTTGTTAGTATTTATCTGTCATAGTTTTTAAAGTATGAAAATGTTTTTCTTAAAATTTTCATTGGCAGCGGTTTATTTAAAATATAACAGCTCTTTAACTCTTTATAATAAGTAAATAATTCTTATTGCATTTGATAACCAAAGGCCCTTTTGAAATTTTTAGGATTGTCAACTGTCAATGTGCAAGGCTACTGGGATATTTTAAAAATAATGATTATTCGATAGTGAACCAGCTAACAACTAAATAAAAGTTTGACAATTGTTGATTATTTTGAAATGTCTACTTGATTAATTATAAAAATTACAAAGTAAAATCTGTTTTTTGTGTATAGGACGTGTTGATAAAAATTAACATAAATATTATTATTCTTTCGATTTCCGTTAAGAAAATAGGGTCGATCCATTTGAAAAACTTAGTAATAGCCGATTTTTGATAACCATTTTGAAAAAATCATGCTAGCCTTGAATTTTGGCAGCTGAAAATTTTGAAAATTCTAGAAGATTCTTCGAACCTTTGGTTTTCGAATACAAAAAAAATTATTCACTTATCACAGACGGTTCACGGGCTGTGATATTTGAAATAAACCCTGCAAATGAGAATTTTAAAAATTTTAACAAAAAAATTGTCGTATGTAAAAAACTATGACAGAAGTAGCAACAACTTGGGTAAATTTTACAATTTTACTCAGTTTTAAAAGGTAAATTAAAAAATGCAATAAACATGTTTGGTTACTATCTAAGATTTCAAAGTAATTTCTCGTAGTTCTGTAAGCTCAACCATTTTGAAAATAATTTAGTTGAACTCGGAAAGGTCGTATACAAAATTTTAAAGCTCTAGTTTTATTAGAAGTTTCTAATGTATGCCTTAAAAAAATCACTCTGTACTGAATATTGAAACTGGTAAGTTTTGAAACTGTTGTTTATAACTTCCTTATTTAACGTTAAACTTAAATATTGGTTGTAATTCATTCAATTATTATACAGCTAATTACTAATCGAAACTATTTTTATTGGTAACAAAATTTATTATCTGTTTTACTATAGCCTTTAATTCTGTTTTATTTCTTAAAATCAAGTGTAAATTAATCAATGAAGTAAAATTGCTTGGGTCTCAAAAATGTTCCAATCGAATCTTTAGCATTTAATTCTTATTTATTTGTTTATTTATTTAAGTATTTATTAACCAGTGATTGATTGGTTTTTTATTCTCTATTTACCTTCAAATTTTTGCTAAACCATTCCCCCACATACTGTACATTTGAATTTTGTCAAATGTAACTTTTGTTTTTTTTTTCGTAGATATTTTTTAAACATGCAGAAAAATATTTTTTTATATTATACTAACTACTAATTTGTTTTAAATATTTGCATTGCCAGAAAACCTAATTTATAGAAAACTTCCTTGTTGAAGAATCGAGAAAAATAATGTATCCTAATTGTATAAAAATTGTAACCTACTAGTTATGTGATAGCAGCTTCGGAGTGTCCACTTTTTAGATTTGTTTTTCCAAGTCTTTGTAATTTTTTAATAATTACATTACATTACAATAATTACTTAAGCGACTTGCCCTATGTTTATGCATTTGCGAATAATAAACACAGTCTTGCAAATAATTACAAATCATTATTTACCAATTTCTTATGGAAAAAGTAAAAAGTCTCTATAATTCAATGACAGTGCTAAAAGGTAAGTTAGCCCTCAGCTATAATAATAATGATAATGATTAAGGATAATCTTTAATGTTAATAAAATTTGGTACAATAATAAATAAGGAATGTACCTTTTTGGAGGAAAAAAAGACAAGTAATAAAATGAGACAAATCTGATGAATAATCAACGTAAGGAAACACACTCCTTAAAAAAGAAAAAAAAACAATTTACAAATTAAAAAAGTATAAGCTACAGAAACAAACGGTTAAAAATTCCTTAAATTCCTCAAAATTTTTTAGTATTTTTTACTAAACAATTTGCACCGTAAAATTTAAATATTCAGAATTACAGAAGTATTGAAAAAATTTAAACAATAATAATAATTGGAGTGCGGCATTACTCTCCAACATTTAAATTACATATTAATAATGCAGATATTTTTACTTTGATATCAACTTGTAGAAGTTGTTTTAGTAAGTAGATACATTTCTTGTGATCCTATGAGTGTTTTTATCAACATAAATAAGATCTTATAATTTAATTGCTTTAGAAATTTCATCAAAGTTCCGTAACGAAAAATTAATCAATTTTGTTGTATCTTTATTGAAAAGATAGTCTATTTCTCTTAAACCATATTTTAATTTCATTCTCTGAAGCTAAGACAATATTATGTACTGATTTATCATTACTGCGACTGTCTACAATTTGAATGGGTTCTCTTCGGTAGGCCTTATATAAATTAAAAACAAAGGTCTCAAGACGGATTCTTGAGGAACACCAAATCTATCAGCTGTAATGGCAACTGAAAACGTTATCTTTATATTTAACAATTTGTTTGCGATCACGAAGATAAGATGAACTACAATTTCTACTAGAAGAAAAAACATACCTACTAATATTTCACTTAAGATAATTTTGTATGTAATGCAATCAAAAGCCTTAGCTAAATCATCGTAACAGCAAAACCGTGGTTTTTATATCAAAATGGATCAGTGACTAACTGTGACAGAAGTTAGTCAATCGATCTGT